>NW_028094263.1:3237500-3645958 GCF_014824575.4 Sturnira hondurensis | reverse complement strand
TTTAAAGATGTCCTGGAGGTTCCTAAGCCTCTCCTCATTTTTTTGAATTCTCATTTCTTCATTCCTTTCTGGTGGGATGTTTTGTTCTTCCTTCTGGTCCATTCCATTGATTTGAGTCCCAGTTTCCTTTCCATCACTATTGGTTTCCTGTGCATCTCCCTTCATTTCAATTAGTTTAGCCTTCATATGTTCCTCTAATTTGTGACTATGTTCCTCTAATTTGTGACTATAATCTACCAGTTCTGTGAGCATCCTGATAAATAGTGTCTTGAATTGTGCTTCTGAGAGGCTGGCAATTTCTCGGTCGCTTAGAATTATTGGCTCTGGGACTTTGAATTCTTCTTGCACCATCTTTTGGGCTGTTCGTGCCTGTTCCATAGCAGGATCAGAGCCCTAAAGTGTTCACTAGAACAGGGCAACTAAGTCGCTGGGTTGTGACGCTGTATGTGGGGGCGGGGTCAAAGAGGGACTATGGCGTCCTGTCTGCCACCTGCCGCCACGGCCCTCACCGGTGCCACAGTTGCTGCCGTCACCGGGCCCACGCGTTTCGTCCCACTGCACGCGAGTGTGCCACCGCCGTCAGCCCTCGCCCCCTGGGGCCTGCGTGGTCTGTCTCACTGTGCGCGAATGTGCGCCCTCGGTCTGCCCCGCACCCCAACTGGTTCCGGGCTGCCTGCGCGCCTGGGTCGGGGGCCCTGTCCTGCCCGACCCTGCTCGCTGCTGGCTCCGCTCCTCTTACCGTCCCCGTTGAACGGTTAGATGTAGTCGGACTTCCGTATAATTCAATTTTCTGTCCTTTGGTTGTGTCTTTGTTTCTCCAAATCTTTGTTGTATTCAAACTTGGTTGTGGGAGAAGGCACAGTGTTTCCACCTATGCCTCCATCTTGGTGGAAGTCAAGAGGAAATTATTAAAGACACAAAACAAGAAATTTGTTTGAACTGATAGGACAGGAACCTTCAGTCTGAAAAGGTACAACACTGAGATGGAATAACCCAATAAATGTAAAAAGTCGTACACCAAAGCAAATTTTAAAATGATCAGGGATAAAGTGAGGCTCTCAAACAGTTTCTACCCCATGTGAAGGACTTGGGAGGAATAAGGGAAGGCTAGCAGCTTACCTTCAAAGTTTGGGGTTCGAAATAGCAGTACACTTACTACCATCAAGAACAGTGGAAACTAGACTCTAATGAAGCCGTTCCTCCAAAATTATGAGAATATGGTTTTCAACCTAGAATTCCATGCTTATCCAAACTGAATTTAAGAGAGTACAATACATATATTTTCAGATTTGTAAGGGCAGAAAATATCTAAGTCTTCTTAAAAGATGTAGGAGCCCTGGCTGGTGTAGCTCAGTGCGTTGAGCATGGTTTGCAAACTGAAGGGTCGCTGGTTAGATTCCCAGTCAGGGCACGTGCCTGGTTTGTGGGCCAGGTCCCTGGTAGGGGCCACCTGGCAATCACACATTGATGTTTCTCTCCCTCTCGTTGTCCCTCCCTCCCCTCTCTCTAAAAAATAAATAAAACCTTAAGACTTCCTTTAAAAAAAAAGATGAAGGAGTGGGAGATGTAATTTAACCAAAAACTTCACTTTCAATAGTAAGAAAGAAAGTAATATATAAAATTGAACAATGAAGCGCCGGCTGGTGTGGCTCAGGGGATTGAGTGCCGCCCTGTGAAGTAAAGAGTCACTGGGTCGATTCCCAGTCAGGGCACAATCCTGGGTTGCAGGCCAGGTCCCTGGTGAGTCATGTGTGAGAGGCAACCACACATTGATGTTTCTCTCCCTCCTTTCCCCTTACTATAAAAGTAAATAAATAAAATCTTTTTAAAACAAGTTTTTTAAAAAATTGAACAATGAAGAAATAGCTATATAAACAAGATATTTAGAAATCAGAGTTGCTACTCTGGGCAGTGTTGTGAGGAGTAGGGTACTGTTGGGTGGGAGCCTGCAGGTTATATATGTAAGCCTGTAGTACTGTGAGTTATAAGCTATGATCTATTACTTTGATAGATACAAAATAAAATCTTTAGAAATTTTAAATCTGTATCATTATATACTAACTCTGTGTTCACATTGCAAAAAGATTAAAGTCGGTAGCAAAAGAAACAAAATTGCTTCTCATATTTGGAAAAATTAAATCTCTGAAAATTAATGAGCCAAAGAAGATTGTTATGGAAATTAGAAAATTTTTAGAACTGAGTAATGAAATTATTACATATCAAAACATGTGGGATGGAGGTAAAACATTACTCAGAGTGGATAGATACTTAGCTAAGAATGACTAAAAATTAATTAGCTAAGCATCAGGATAAAAGTTAGACATAAAGAACAGGTAACTTCAAGAAAGTAGAAGAAAGATTTGAAAGCAGAAATTAATGAAATAAAAAATGGAGAGAGAAGCAAAAATATTTAAAAATTGGGGGGTGGGCTGGGATGGGAGTAAAAGAAAACTGTACTTGAACAATAATTAAATAAAAATATTAAAAAGAAAAAATATATATCCATTAAAATATTTAAAAATTAGTTTTTAAAATAGTCCAAGAAGATACTTAAACCTGAGATGTATTAAAAAAAAAAAGATACCATAGATTCAGTTCAGCATTAGGAAATATGACAGTACCATTTATTAAATCAAAGAAGCTAAAGGTGCTGTATTTATTAAAAGAAGCCAGAATGTATTTATTAGAATGTACCGGGTAAGAATAGACAGAAACTTCCTGATGGTGTGTGTGTGTGTGGTATATGCATGTGTATATATGCGTATGTGTACAACGTATGCATGTATCTATTGCATGCTTAATCTGTGCTAGGTACTGGCAGGTGTGCATCACAAATCCTAATTTATTTAAATCCTTTTTAAGATCTAATCTATTCAGTCCACTTGATAGATAAAGAAACTAAGGCACAGAAATGGTTTAAATAACTTAAATAACTTGCCCAAGGTCCGCAGCTAGTAAATGGCAGAGCCTGGATTTATAAACTCAAGCACTGTATAATACATGGACGTGGTTTGAAATTCAAATGCTATGTAGTGAAAATTTGTTTGTCATGATATCCCTGTCTTCATCTCTCAGCTCCACTCCTCAGATGCAATCAGTTTCCTCTATATCCTTTCAAAACTACAGCATGCTTGTATAAGCATTTGTGTACACACTGTTTAAAAACACAGAAGTTAGCATGTCACATGTAATATTCCAGGAACAAGTCAGGAAAATTTGTCACCTTTAGTATACTATAATTTGACAGAGTTTTGGAGATTTTTAGGTAATACAACAATATAAATAAGTAACTGATATAAGTTAGAATTTTAAAAGTATCTTATTTGTAGATGTTCCTTTAGTGAATTATTGAATATCTATAAATATCTGTTTAAAAATCATTAGCTTTCACATTTTCCCAAAATTCTCTCAGACAAAGTTACCCAGTCATTCTTTTAAGAATGAAGTCCTTACTTTCTCAAAATTTTACAGGTTGTACAGTCTATTTTCTGGTACTGGAGTAAATATTGAATATGTATTAGGAGGACACTAGTAACCTTTATGTTTAGCCTCATCAGACTTGATAGCCATGTCAACCGTGATATTGCAAGTAAAACATCTTTTCTGAAATTGGCACCATTGTAGGATGGTGGTTAAGTTACTGTAATCTTTGTAAGATCTAACAACTTCGGAATCAGTGGTTAAGGACCCCGTAGAGTGGCGTTTCTCTGGAGAAACACTAGAAGATACTAACATTTTTAAAGATGATTTATTTATTTATTTTTAGAGAGGGGAAAGGAGGGAGAAAGAGAGGGAAACATCAGTGTATGGTTGCCTCTCGTGTGGCCCCCACTGGGGACCTGGCCTGCAACCCAGGCACATGCCCTGACTAGGAATCGAACCTGCGACCCTTTGGTTCCCAGCCTGCACTCAATCCACTGAGCTACACCAGCCAGGGCAAGATATTAACATTTTGAAGAGTGAAAAAGAGGATCATAAGGAGAGGTGACACAAGGCAAAGACCTTTACTCTTTGTTTGAATAGTTTGTCTTTGATTTTATAACATTTAGTAACTCATTAAATTTTTTAAAAAATATTTCAAGATCTACATCGACTTTTACAACAATTATACTCTCCTAAATGTTAAACAAAATTTTTTGGTGGAAGTCCCAATTTTTCAGTTGTTTAATTTATAAATGAGCTCATTGTATGTTTTTAGAAGGTTACCATCCCAAGTGGACAAATACTGAATATTGAAATATAGAACGTAATTTGAGGAAGCACTGTAAATTAAGTGTGTAAATAGGTACAAAAGTAGATGACCTGGCAATCAGTTCTTCAATGTGGTATAAATTTGATAAGTGAAATTAAGAAGTCCTTTTTTCTTTTGTTCTTGCCCTAAAATTCTACTATATTAATAGTAAATTCTTTGTAATTAGTATTGTACAATGTGACACTAAATTTATAAATGATTTTTGAAAAATTTTTAACTTGTGTTTTGTTTGAATTTCAGGTAATAACCCTTCCCAATACTTTGTATTTTGTTTAGTATGCCACTTTTGGGAGTGGTCACTGTCAATATCTTGTTATGGTTTGATGGCCTTGGAGATTTAAAACCGAGTAAAAGTGTAAGCAGCCTTTCTTATTTAGTTATGAGTTTTATTCCAAATAGGAAAAGTCAAAAGTAGATTTACTGTGGAATATGAGTTGTATGAAAGACACCTGAACACTTAACTTAGTGAAAACAGACACCAATTTTATTTAGGGAATTGTAACATAAGAGAGAGTGGGTTTTTATAATCTATTAGATATTTCTTGTAAATCTGAATGTATCTGCTTTAAAAAATCAGCGAATTCCTAAAGAGAAATGTTGTATTCTTTACAGTGAAGGCTTTACTATCAGCTGCGTGAGAATTCTTTCAGATTCTTTTACTTTGTTCATATTTACTGTCCAGTAATCTACCGTTCTCTTTAAAAGAAAAAAAGTGTTCATTGTCCCCTTCAGACAGAATGCCTGATTTTTAGAAAATAATGTCCATTCAGTTGTGCTTCAATTGAGTTTTGTTTTTGCAGCATGATTATTTTAAGAATGTAGCACTTATGACTTTGGTGCAAAAGTCTGAAATTTTCTCTTGAAATTACTTTCAGAACCTATTTGTGGCATGTAAGAAAACTGTCAGTTTCACTTCATAGACACACTTAGTATTTTGTCTAGAAATGTCTTGCAATTTGTCATTCACTTACTCTGTAGACTTGGAGTCTGTGACTTTTGGGCCTTTCCGAAAAGCAGATTCAGTTTTAGACTGTGAAGATTTGACTTTGTGAACATCCAGGAGCATACGCCAGTGTCATTGTTCCACAGCATTCCAAAACTAACAGTTTCGCACTTGAAGATACAGCGCTTCGGGTCCAACTGGCAGTTGCTCTGCAGGCCTGTGTCTGACTGTTCCAAACCCACACTCCAGATCCTGTTACATGCAGGCGCTGTCAGAGGATCATTTACAAAGACACATTTTTCTGGGGTCTTTGTGACTTGATTTATAAAACGTAGGATGGGATTATTGTTTTGTCGTGCATCTGAATCTAGTAGATGACTACTAGATAATAATTTTTTTCTGTTATGGAAGAAAGTACTATATATACTCACAAAAAGTCCCATTTTGTCTGAATTGATTTTGCTCTTGTATAACAATGGGATATATATTCAGGTTAAATACTCATTTTTATTCATACTTAATTATTGATTAAAATGTATTTTTTAACATCACATTTCAAATGATTGAGGTGATTGAGAGATTTTTTAATGCCATTTTGATGATCAAATCATTGGTATTCCCTGTAGTTCTGCACAAAAGTATGGAATTGGTGTTCCATTTGGATTGAACAGATAGGGTCTCATTTTAGTGACAGAGGTATTGGTGTGAAATTATCAAAAAGTACAAATTTACATGGTAACATTGGCAGGGAGCATGAATTTTGGATTAAATAGGCCTAAATTTTTACCTCATTCCTGCTACTTAACTGTGTGACCTTGGACAAGTTATTAAACTTTTCAGCCTCAGTTTTCTTATCTGTAAAAATGGAGACAATACCTACTTCCAAGTTTATAATGCTTTTAAAGCATAATAGCATGTTATACATTTAGTAATAAATGTTCATTCCTGTTTTTATCTTTCTATATTGGTAATTTGAGACAAAGTTAATAAAGTTAAAGAACTGTCTAAGCAGTTACTCACCCTAAATGTGACTTCAGGGCTTACTTTAAGATCAGTCTGACATATGCTATAATAAAACACTGTATTCTCTCCATTGCCAAGAGGAGTACTTGAGAAAGGAAGAATTGATTTAAACATTGTAAATACCACCCGAATTAGTGTCTTAAGGACATATTTTTGCCAACTTGTACTTAACATTTCCCTAAAAGTGGTCTTTATTTATCTTCAATCACAGGTACAGGAACCTTAAAGATAGATTTTGTTGGAGAGCTGAATGACAAAATGAAAGGTTTCTATAGAAGTAAATATACCACCCCCTCCGGAGAGGTGCGCTATGCTGCTGTCACCCAGTTCGAGGTATGGTATCCTCTTCTGAAGTGCTGCCGTCTTAAATTAGATTCGCTGACGAGGGTCTGTTATTTGTGCCACTGTTTGAGGCTAGATGCCTTTGACCATAATTATATTCATGATTTTAGATTTTTATTTTATATTCAGCCAGTTGTCTTCCGTATGGGAGGGAGGGAATTAGGAGTGTGGGTTAGGGAACGATTTTATATGTATATGTATAGCAGCATAACTACTTATTTAGTAGGAAAAGCCACAGGTGTCAAATGCTAAGAGGATAATTTTAAGAACAGTACACAGTATAAAAGCAATTGAGGTATTGAAAATGTATTACCTGTGTGTGTGTGTGTGTGTGTGTGTGTGTGTGTGTGTGTTTGGAGCTCATCTTCAGGAAAAGCACTTAACAATAGGTGTAGCTTTAGTGTCTGTTCCTCAAATGTGCCTTTGATTGCTGCTATCACTTTGCACTTGGAATATTTTAGAAACCTTTAAATCTTGCTACTCGTGTCGTTCATTTCATTTCCTCTAGTATAAATTCATTTCTGTGCTACTACTGCTCCTAATTCTTTTCTTACACTCTACTTACTTTTCAAACGTATTATTTACTGATAGAATTTATAATTTAATTTTTTTGCAGGTGCAGTAAGCCATCTAACATTTTTCCTCTGAGAAGCCCTTCTTTCAGGAGTGTGTGCTTCCTCTACCTCTATATTTTGTTTCCTCTTTTCCTAACACAATATTGTCATTAGTTCTATTTTTCCTATTTTGTTCTATTTAATTTCTTCCTTTTGTAACTGGACCACTAGATTTTATTTTGCTTTAACAACTGTTCTCTGTTTTTATTTTTGAAGAAAGAATGAGTTCTCTTTAAGTAGGTCAAGTGGTGACCATTTTGTGTGTAGTTCGTAGAAATGCCGTTAAACAGTGCCCTGCTCAGAATTGATAGAGCATCTACTCCTGCCTCGATTCCTGTTGCTACTGTTCCAAATAAAGAATAAAGTACATCAAAGATTCTGAAAATATTTTTAGTTTTGAAATAAAAGCAAGAGAGGCAATCTATCATATTTTCCCAGTTCTGACTTCTTACAGTATACCATTGACCTTCCTATGCTCTGTGTTGTTAACATTATCGATGAAGCTATTAGCATTAAATTTTTCAATGTTTTAGAACACCAATAAAAAAAGATCTAATTAAATAGTAAAAAAATATATATAATTCTAAATTAATGCTATAAATCAGCGATTTTCAACCTTTTTCATCTCATGGCACACATAAACTAATTACTAAAATTCTGCGACACACCAAAAAATATTCTTTTTTGCCAATTTGATTTTGATTCATTCACAATGTACCGCTATTGTGTTGACTGTTGCCATTTTTTAATTTAACAATGTAAGGGAAAAGATGTCAGTGACCCTGACCAAATAGTCAGTATTGCATGTTTTTTGTGTGTGTGTGTTTTAAGAGTTTATTTATTTATTTATTTTTTAGAGGAGGGGAGGGAGGGAGACAGAGAGAGAAACATTGATATGTGATAAAAATGTCAACTGTGGCCCTGGCTTGTGTAGCTCATGAATTGAGCGCAAGCCTGCAAACTAAAGGGTCACTGGTTCAATTTCCAGTTAGGGCACATGCTTGGGTTGCGGGCCAGGTCCCTAGTGGACAGTTTTGTGGGGGAGGTGGCTCATGAGAGGCAAACACACGTTGGTATTTCTCTCCCTCTCTTTCTTTTTCCATTCTTCTCTCACTAAAAATAAATAAATAAAATCTTTAAAAAAATAAAAACATTGACCGGGGGCCTGGCCTGCAACCCAGGCATGTGCCCTCACTAAGGATTGAACCAGCAACCTTTCAGTTTGCAGGCTGGTGCTCAATCCACTGAGCCACACCAGCCAGGGCTTATTGCATGTTTTAAAAATTCTCGTGACACACCAGTTGAAATCATTGCTGTAAATTGTAAATCTATAGCAAACCTAGTTCCTTACTATGCGGCACTGATAGTAAGCCTTGTGTTTCTTTGTAGTCAGTGCCTAGCTTGTTGCCTGGCACTGAGTAGAAAGTAAATATTTGAATGAGAAAGTGAATGATAGAAATTAATATGGAGAGAGAGATTACAGTTACTTTGTGAAATGGTCTGTTAAATTAATTCAGTGATTTGTTCATTTGTTTATTTATTTATTTATTTATTTATTTATTTATTTTTGAGGCTACTGATGCTCGGAGGGCTTTTCCTTGCTGGGACGAGCCTGCCATCAAAGCCACTTTTGATATCTCATTGGTTGTTCCTAAAGACAGAGTAGCTTTATCAAACATGGTATGTATGTATACGTAAGTATGTTGAAATTTTTAATAAGCTTTTAGCATATTTAGTTTACTGGTTAGATGGGTTAGCATGAAACCTCCTAATATAGTGCTTGTTACATAATAGGAACACAAATGTTAGTTTTCTTTATTTCCAGTAAGCCTTTTTTCTTAATTGCTTTATTTGGAGAGTTTCCCACATCATGGAAGAAATTCCTTGTAAGCTGTATCAACATGATTATCTACTTCTTTTAATTTAGAAACCTAAATAAGTGTTGAACTTAATAAATATTACCTGAAAGAAAAAATTGACTTCCTTTTTTTATCTATTGAGGTGACATTGGTTTATAAAATTATACTGGTTTCAGGTGTACAGTTCTGTAATTGGTCATCTGTATTTTGTATCGTGTTTACCATCCCCAAATCTGATATTCTTATTAAATACTAAAAGATACAACCACATAATGAAGTATATTTAGGTTTTTGGCCAATTGCATTTTTGAAATGTGCTTCCTTCACTGATGTCATTGATCTCATTCGTAAATAGAGTAAGCATGCACCACTTGAAGTGTGTTGTCTAGGACTGCTTTAACACACAGTGGAGCCTGGAGCTTATAATATGAATCTGGGGAACTTGGAAAAGCCTGCTGCACTTGAAAGTAACTGGCTTTTGCCTCCTTTATTGGGAGAAAGAATTCCATAGATAGAATGCCGCTCTCTTTTCAAATATTATTAGAGAGGAGGCTAATATCTATCTATAACTAAAATACTCATTTACAATTTAGTATGAGTTTTATCAGGTCTGTTCTTAAATAAGTCTTCTTGGAAGAAAGACTAGAAAGATCCTGTGGCAACTGAGAGCCTGGATAGGAAGAAGAGGGAGAACAGCAAAGGGGATCAGGGATGCCAAGGGGAAGTGGAGGCTTCTGCACCAATGTGTTCGGAGCCAGTCTTGGTACAGAGAATGCTCCAAATCAGAAATCTGTGCCCTTTAAAATGTAGATTCCACAATTACATTTTCTTTTTATTAGTAATTATTGTCTCCTGTCTTTATTTCACTTAAAAATATTGAGGTCTATCTTAAAATATCCCAGTGCCTGGCATATAATAGGTATTTCAGAAAACTTACTTCTTTTTACTCACAAATCTTTGGTAGTATTAATGCCTTAGTCCTGAACTTCTTAGTGTGAATGGTTGATCAAATCACTTTCCTTCTTAATAGGAAAGATCTTGCCAACATGAAAATACTGGATGAATTGGGGTAGATAAGTTCTAGAAAGGGGGAAGGAGAAGCAACAAAGCCTCCAGTCTGGGGCTAGTGTTTGCTCTGTATTTATTGTAAATCTGTTTAAATTTTTCCTTTGTTTGTTTGTTTTGAAGAATGTAATTGATCGGAAACCATCCCCTGATGATGAAAATGTAGTGGAAGTGAAGTTCGCCCGCACACCTGTCATGTCTACGTATCTGGTGGCATTTGTTGTGGGTGAATATGACTTTGTAGAAACAAGGTCAAAAGATGGTGTGTGTGTCCGTGTTTACACCCCTGTTGGCAAAGCAGAGCAAGGAAAATTTGCGTTAGAGGTAAATGTACTTGAAGAGGATTGTTCCAACAGTCCATAAATACAGGTTGGGGAATTTACATTTCTGATCAATTATTAGTACAATTACTTAAAAGTTAATTTGAAATTTGTTATGCTACTTTTGGTTTCATTTGTAATAGAATTTTAGGACTACCAGCCTTGGTGTTGCGCTAACATTTTATGAAATAATGATTGAGAAAATATTAGAGTAGAATTTATTTACCCAGAGAGTGAGTGGGGAAATCTGTAATTATATTTTTCATACCGAGCTATAAGTAGATTAAAGTTTGGCCAACATATACAAAGTTTGGGACTAAGGGAGTCTTTGGAGGTAGGGCTCCTCGGGGTTGGTTTCTAGTAACTTGAGATACTTTGGCTTGCAACAGGATTCCTTTGTGGATTTCTATATGAATGATAATAAAATACTTATCAGGTTGTTCTTTTGTTTATACTTTTATAGGTTGCTGCTAAAACCCTGCCTTTTTATAAGGACTACTTCAATGTTCCTTATCCTCTACCTAAAATTGATCTCATTGCTATTGCAGACTTTGCAGCTGGTAAAGTAAATTTCATTTTATTGATGAATTGTAATAACTTTTTTTGAATTTTGTGATTTTTGAGGAAGAAGTGTGTATATATATCAATAAATGTTTATATTTATTTTATGAAGGTGCCATGGAGAACTGGGGCCTTGTTACTTATAGGTATGTTAATGATGCATTACCCTGCCTTATCTTTTCAATCACTGATTTCATAAGAGCTTCACTTCTAATCACAGTTGAGTATCTTCTGCTTTATGATGTACCTAAATTTTCCTACCTCCCCTCACTGCTGTGCATAGTTCAGGAATGCAGATGAACACACTCTGGTGCTGTACTGACTGAGAGTGTAAGACTTTAAAGTGAGCATCTGGCATTAGTAACATTTTTAGATACATTTTTGGCTCAGTTTCTCATTTTGGTGCCTTCTCTTCCTCCCAGTAGTTACATAGTTATTTATCCAGTGTGAAAAACCTTCCCTGATTTAATATTTTCTAGCCAAGGTTTTGCATGTCTGTCACCACAATATAAACATGTGGGCTGTATAATTTTTGAAGCAGGGTCTGTAAACAGGTTTTTGCCTTCTACTTTCAGTTGCCTTCTGCGATGAGCTAAGTTTTAGACAACCTGCTCAGTGTTCTTTTTGGGACTGTGGAATGCATCTTCCCCCAACGTGGCACTCCTGTCACAACGTGGCACTCCTGTAAACTTGGGTCACAATTTTATCTTCTGTTGTATGCATTCTCCTGACGTAGTCTTGAATCTTCTGGGACTTTTTTGATCCTGTATATTCTAAGGAAATGACATCTCTAAAGCCTAACCTGAGCATCTTATTTACTGTTTGAATCTCCCTCCCCAACTTGTACATGCTTTTATTGCAATACTTTTATTGTTTAATTTTTTTTAACACAGGGAGACAGCATTGCTTATTGATTCAAAAAACTCCTGCTCTTCATCACGCCAGTGGGTTGCTCTGGTTGTGGGACATGAACTCGCCCATCAATGGTTTGGAAATCTTGTTACTATGGTATTTAATATTTTTAAGTGCTCAAATATATTTATCTCCATTCTGCTGCACATTATTTTGGCTACATAGTTTTTCAGGGTTGCCTGGAACATTGTGCCAAAGAAAAGTGAACGATAGAAAAACTTTATTTCAAAAAGTCCACATTGAAAAGTGTTTATCATAATCTCTGTGTTGATCAAGAGTATGTGGACAGTCTTTTTTAAAATATTTTATTTCTTTTTATTTACTTATTTTTTAGAGAGAGGGAAGGGAAGGAGAGAGGGAGAGAAACATCAATTTGTGGTTGCCTTTCACATGGCCCCCATTGGGGACCTGGCCCACAACCCAGGCATATGCCCTGACCAGGAACCGAACCGCAACCCTTTGGTTCACAGCCTGTGCTCAATCCACTGAACTACACCAGCCAGGGCTGGACAGTCTTTTTTCAACAGAAAGTACTTCCTCAACTGTTCTAGAATTTGCCTGCTAGTAGGGGAAGTCACGATACTGATGTGGGTGAGAGAATGAGATTCCTCTTAGGTGAAGAGATTCCGTGCAGTGAGATTCCAGGTCAACTGTAGTTTCCTAAGTCTTTTTTATTATGTAGTTCACTAGCTGAAAAGTAGCCTGGTAAATAATACACTGATATTTGATTAGGTTGAAATGTTTTTAGGGGTCAGGTTTTTTTTATTGCCTGAAATGTCATGTTGCAATTTGACAGAAATGAAAGCAAAGAAACTGCAGAAGTGCTTTAAAGTTTAATAAAATTTTTATTGTCCCATTGAAATCCTTTAAGCCCTGACTAGTGTGGCTTCGTTGGGTGTAGTTGAGATCATATGTCACAGAAATAAAGCAAGAAAGTAAGGTGTGTAGCAGCTGTGACATGTTTGAGAGAGTTTGTACAGGAAGGCAGCCCTTGAAAGCACATGCTTCTCTTTTGCTTTGGATGTTTAACATTTTACTTAGGGGTAGAAAAATTTTTTGAAATATAATTTTATGTGGAATTAAGTATTCTAGTACCTGTATTCAGATATGTACAGAAATGTTCTCTTCTACCTAATGCCTCAAGTTTGTTGCTACTAAACAATTTTTTTTTGCTTAGCTTTCAGTGGACTTTATTTTTTATGATTTTATTTTGAAATTAGCAGTAATAACTGTTAGTAGGGGAAATGTATGTACTATTATATTGCTTTAAAAAAACTTTTTAGTTAGTAGAAGCCAATGATTTTATTAACTAAAATTCAGGGGCTTAGAGACAGGTTGGAGAATGACTGGCTTTGAACCAGCTATCTTCTGGAGGTTACTAGTGCACAAAGCACTTGGTCAGATAGCCATTTATTACTTAATATTGGAAATTCTTTATCTGTTCAGAATTTTAAAATGCCTTTTTGTTTTCTACCACTGCATTAGTCCTTTAGCATTTACCTTGGGGTTCATATATTGCTTTCTTTTTATAAGAGATATAATCAGCTTTAATGAAAATAATTTTGAAATCTTTTCGTAAAAAGCTGGGGTTTTTTTAGTTGATTCTATCTGTGACCCATTACAATTTTTGTCCACTCCACTATTAATTCTGAAATACCGTTCATTACTGAACTACCTACTGCTGTGGCACTTCTGTTTGTTTCACCAGACCCCTACATTAGCAGTACCGCTTTTCCAGGTATCTGATTTCTCTGACGTTGTAGAAATAGCTGCCAGTTTTCCTTGCTTGGTCCTTGTAGCTTTGTAACTTGGGTTTTTGTTTGTTTGTTTGTTTAAGAGAAATCTTTATTAAACTAAATTTTATATGACAATATAGGAAATAACATAGGGGGAAAAGCCTACATTTACCCACTGTCTTCCCCTTTTCCATATGAGGGCTTCCCCACCACTCTCCCCTCCTTCCTCCTTTTCTCCCTCTGGTAGTAAAATGTTACTTCTTAATGTTTTGAAATGTTCCTGGGGCATAATGCTAATATCACTGGCCTTGCTTGGAATCTCTTCTGTATCTCTTTTGTTCAGAGATGTGTTATTTACTAATTGTTTAGAATTTTAGTTCATTGAGTTGTATGTTTTAGGGTAATGATGGAAGGGATAGGTGAATTTTTCAAATTAGTGGAATGACAAGCATTTTTTTTTTACTTATTTCTCTCTTTTTTAGGAATGGTGGACGCATCTTTGGTTAAATGAAGGCTTTGCATCCTGGATTGAATATCTGTGTGTAGATCACTGCTTCCCGGAGTATGATATCTGGACTCAGTTTGTTTCTGCTGATTATACCCGAGCCCAGGAGCTTGATGCCTTAGATAACAGCCATCCTATTGAAGTGAGCCGCACCCTCCACCATTTGCTCTCATTTTTTTAAAAATTTTATTTATTTATTTTTTAGAGGGGAAGGAGAGAGGGAGAGAAACATCAATGTATGGTTGCCTTTTGTGCCTCCCATGCTGGTAGTTAGCCTGCAAGGAACCGGCCTGCAACTACGCCAGCCAGGGCCTCATTTTTAAAGAAATAATTTGTCATAGAGATATTGTTCTTAGGATTCTGAAAATTGCATGAGCAATTGCACCTGTTTTTATGGTTTATATTTCCAGTCTTGAAAATCTAGCATGACTGGTCTGATTATGTTTTTCTCCTGAGATAGGCAGTATAAAATTTGATCTTTGTTGAGGCAAGTACTGTCTACCCATAGCATTCACTAAATGCATTTTTATTGAATAGAACCATACCTGTTGGGTAATATGCATAGGGGAACATTATCATTCCATTGTTTGCTTCATAGAAAATTCTGAACATGTTCTTTTATCTGTTTTTTTTTAAGATTTTATTTATTTATCTTTAGAGGGGAAGGGAAGGAGAGAAGGAGAGAAATATCAATGTATGGTTGCCTCTCGTGAGTCCCCTGCTGGGAACTGGCCTGCAACCCAGGCATGTGCCCTGACTGGGGATCGAACTGTGATCGTGTGGTTTGCAGGCCGTGCTCAATCCACTGAGCTACAGCAGCCAAGGCCTGTTTTTATATATATATTTTTAATTCTTTCTACTTAGCTTATTGTTATTTCAGTTAGTTTATATATATATAAATTTCGCCTCCAGAAAACTAAGATTTGTAGTCTACCTTGACATATTTAACCAAGGTCCTATATAATTGTAAGCCATTACAAGTGGTGCAAGAAAGCACATGTTTTCCATTCCTGCCTTCCCCACCCCCACTCACCCACCACCAGCACTACACAGATCTGTAGTGACTTGCCTCCCAGCAAAACAGCCAAGACTGGACCCTAAGAGATTACTGTGTTCCACTTCATTAATGTTCCCATACTCTTTTTAAGGATCATCATCATGCATTATGAGTGAACCAAAGGCGGAAGAGTACCTTCCTAGTTAGAAGCGTTTTACTAGGAAGTTTTTTTAAGATTTTATTTATTTATTTTTAAAGATTTTATTTATTTTTTCAGGGCAGTTTGCTTTTTATTTTTATTTTTTTCATTTTTTTTCAATTTTTTTCTTTTCAATATAATGTGCTGACTTTCTGAATACATTTAAAAGGATAGATAGTCCTTTCAATGCAGAGGAAAAGGACAGACATTTCTCTAGCACAGAGTCAAATCCAAGGGAACTATAAAGCACACTTGGATGTTCACTGTGCCACAGTTTACTTTTTAGAGAGAGGAGAAAGGAAAGAGAAAGAGAAACATCAATGTGTGAGAGAGATATCGATTGGTTGCCCCTTCACACCCCCAAATGGGGGGCCTGTTCTGCAACTTAGGCACATACCTTAACTGCGAATTGAACCAGCAACCCTTTGTTTCAGAGGCAGGCACTCAATTCACTGAGCCACACCAGCCAGGGCTTACTTATTTATTTTTAGAGAGAGGAAGGGGATGGAGAAAGGGAGAGAAACATCAATGTGCAAGAGAAACATTGGTTGGTTGCCTCTTACACACCCCCAACCGGGAGCCTGGCCTGAAACCCAAGCATGATCAAATTAGTGACCTTTAGATTTGTGAATGACTCCCAACCCACCAAGCCACAGCAGTCAGCAGGGTAGAAAGCTTTGTGTGTGTGTAGTCAGTATTACAGAATGTCTGCTCCCTCTCACAACCTTTTATCACACTGTCTTCCAGGTCAGTGTGGGACATCCTTCTGAAGTTGATGAGATATTTGACGCCATATCATACAGCAAAGGTGCATCTGTCATCCGAATGCTCCATGACTACATTGGGGATAAGGTAAAAAAAGCAGTTTTAAGTCTTCCATTCTTTTATGGTAAAAATCATAAAATTTTGCATGGAAGATTGTCAGATTTTATTTAAATTAAGTTCCTGAGTAATTTTTTCTACAATCTAAAAAATATTACAGTGCTCTGGCTTATCTTTATTCTTTTTTTTTAAAGATTTTATTTATTTATCTTTAGAGGGGAAGGGAAGGAGAGAGGGAGAGAAGCATCAATATATGGTTGCCTCTGGTGCATCCTCTGCTGGGAACTGGCCTGCAACCCAGGCATGTGCCCTGACTGGGAATTGAACTGTGGTTGTTTGGTTCGCAGGCTCACGCTCAATCCACTGAGCTACACCAGCCAGGGCTTTATTCTCTTTTTAATATTGACTTGTGTGATCTCTTAGATGAATGATGTACAGATATGTTTGGGAGTGAGCAGAAGGCTGGTATAAAACTTAAAAGTAGAAGGCACAGTATGCATTCTTAAAGGTAGCAGACATGTATTTTAGTTACTCTGATACTGAAGAATTTGAGTAAAGTAACATTTGAGTATTAATATGTAAATGTACTATAAATTCTGAGGTCTGACCCTCCTGGATTTAAAAACTTGTGTTTTCTCAGGACTTTAAGAAAGGAATGAACATGTATTTAACCAAGTTCCAGCAGAAGAATGCTGCCACAGGTAATCTTTAATAGCTTGGGATAGAAATGGAAGGGGTTGGCATGGTATGGAGAGGGGGACATTTCATTTTTTTCTGTTTAATTTTCTTTGTGATGGATGGGAAATAAAGTTGACTTATTTGATGCCATTTGTTAAATCGGGCCCATTATCCTTTTTGTCATCCTGCCGTCATCTGCTTTCCATGGCTCCGTGTTTCGCCACCTAAAGAGTCTGACAGTTCTGTTTGTTACACCGGAGCTTGTTCTTTTTGGTGATTTGTTGGTTTTATGGCCCTAAATTAATTATTGGCCATTAAAATAGCTGCAAGTTAACTATTTTTAGAAGTGAACTGTGGAACTGCAGAGTTTCAATAAAGTCAAGTCTTAAAATTTTTAGCATATGATGTGCTGTAGTTTATTCACTATTGTAGTCAAAAGAATGAATTGGATATGAAAAAGAGCCAGAGTCATTGTTTTAAGTTCTTTTAGTGAACAGAAATAGTTTTAAAAAAACAAGATGTATGTAATGTCATTAGTTTCTAATAGAATGACAAGTTCGGAGTCCTGGCCATAGGCTGTTCTGTTTGTGACCTGTGATTTAAAAATACAGTATCTCCTAAGTACCCCTCCCCCCATAAATTTCCAATTTAGTTTATGAAGTAGACATTTTGTCCCTTAAACAAGGGCTATAGAAAAATGTGCTCTTACAAGTTCTGTGAGTCCTTGGCATTCCTGGCCAGGCATACCTTGTTTCTGCGTTTCACAGACACTGCGTTTTTTACAAGTTGGAGGTTTACAGCAGCGCTGCATTGAGCAGGTCTGTCAGTGCCATTTTACGAATAGGCTCAGGTGCTGGCTAATATTTTTAGCAATAAAGTATTTTTTAACTGAGGTGTGTACATTTTTAGACATAATGCTATTTCACACTTTATAGTATATTTTAAACATTTTATATGCTTAAACAATAAACAATAAATTTGTGACTCCACCTTATTGAGATATTTGCTTTATTGTGGTGGTCTGGAACAGAACCTGCAATATCTCCAAGGTATATCTGTATATAGTATATGAGGAAATAACCTTGTGCTTATTTTTAAAATATTTTATTGATTATGCCCTCATGCTTCTTAAACTGTTATGGACATACAGTCACATGGGGTCTATTAAAATGTTTCTAATTCAGTAGGTCTAGGATGAGGCCTGAAGCCTCAAGCGAAGCCACTGCTGCAAGTTCATAGGCCACATTTGAAAGCAGGGCCTACCATGTAACTAGTTTTGGTTTGTTTTCTGGTTTATGAAAGATAATTGGCAGTTCAGATACACTTGAGTTATCATCCTTCATTTTTATACAGTGTCCTCTCCTCTTTCTCTTCTGACTGTGTTTACCTGAATTCATGCCTTCATGATCTCTTCACGGAACTCTGCAGTTGCCTCTTAACTCACTGCTTACCTCCCCCACTCTCTTCAGTTTCATCTCTCATTCTGAGGCTAGCAAGGGTTTTTTTCTTAAGTGAATATCTGAATGCATCACCCTACTGATTAAAATACTTGGGGTGCCACATTTCCTTCACGATAAAGTCAGTACCTCTTTGTAAGCCATACAGGTCTGTAGCAGCTCGGCCCTGCCTACTTTTATAGCCTCATTGCCCACTACTCCCACGCATGTATCCTCTGTCTTCAGCTTTTCATGTCTCTGTTAGTGATGGTATAATGACTTTATGTTAGTGAATGATTGTTTAGCAGTGATCTTGAATATGTTTCCATTTGTTGGTTTCTGTTTGCTCTTGTTCAGACCCACCTTGTTTGTCTTTTGTTTATTGTAATTTTTAATGAATTGGAACAATTAATTACATCTTAGACTATAAGACCAGTTTTTGTAAAAAGTTAACTTACTGGGAGGCAAGGAGGACATTTGCCAACTGATTGTTTCCTGAATGTGAAAGAACCAAAGAGTTGGTCAGCAACACAGTATCAAGAGTTATATAAAATCTGTTTATTTGCTTGCTTGTTTGTTTTAGGAAAATAAAGATGTAAATATTTATATTTTCATTGTTTGCGTTTATCTCCTAGAGGATCTCTGGGAAAGTTTAGAAAGTGCTAGTGGTAAACCTATAGCTGCAGTGATGAATACCTGGACCAAACAAATGGGATTTCCCCTCATTTATGTGGAAGCAGAACAGGTAAACTTATAAAAAGTCCCTCAATTTGTCTGATGTTGTATTAAATGGAATTCAGTCAGTGGTATCAGATTCACTTTTCTGTACTTTAAGAATTCTGGGTGACATTTAAACCAGCCCTGTGCTGTCAAAATGCACCCAAATTCACATGGGACATTACAGTGTAAGTTAACCTTCCAAAGCCATACCTTACGCCTAAGCACGATTGTATTTTATATTGAAGTACACACATTGGAGGACCTCTCTGCCAGACTGCAGCAGACATTCGAAAAGGCAGTTCAGGGAGTGCAGTCAGTCACATTTGGTGGAAAAAGAGTATCAGTACATTTAGTGACTGACCACTATGACCATTCTGTTTCTTTCCAGTCTTCTTTCTCCATTTTGAACTAGTCTTTCATAAGAGTTACCTGATCATACTTGACGTTGACATTCTATATAGACAAGTAGTTTTCATTTTATCTTACTGTTTTAAGAATTAATAGCATACAAAGATAATTGTTCCTTTCACCTATGGGGATTTTATTCCCTCAAAAACTATGGACACCTCAAAACTATTAAACTATTTAATAATTACACAAAAAGCTATTAGGCCTTTTTTTTCAAGCAGAACACAGAGAACAGAGGCCTCTTAATATTCTACTTCCTCCCAATATTATTGAGATTCAATTAACTTTATATCAAACTATATTCAAAGATTTATTTACTTTTGTTGTTTTTTGTTTTCACTATAAGCATAGCCAAATTCATTCTCCTTTTTTATTATAATAAAAACCCTCTCTATGACTCTTAATTCGTTTAAACATAGAGATCTGTAACAAAATATTTTGATTATTTTTTAAAAGATTTTATTTATTTATTTTTAGAGAGAGGGGAAGGGAGGAAGAGAAGGACAGAAACATCAATGTGTGGTTGTCTCTCGCAGGTCCCCTACTGGGGACCTGGTTTGCAACCCAGGTGTGTGCCTTGACTGGGAATCCAACCCGCAACACTTTGCTTCACAGGATGGCGCTCAATCCAGAGCCACATCAGCCAGGGTTATTTTTTTTTTAATTTTATTTATTTATCCTTAGAGGGGAAGGGAAGGAGAGAGGGAGAGAAATATCGATGCATGGCCGCCTCCCGTGAGTCCCCCGCCGGGAACCGGCCCGCAACCCAGGCACGTGCCCCGACCGGGAATCGAACCGCCATCGTGTGGTTCGCAGGCC
Organism: Sturnira hondurensis; assembly: GCF_014824575.4. Classification (NCBI taxonomy): domain Eukaryota; kingdom Metazoa; phylum Chordata; class Mammalia; order Chiroptera; family Phyllostomidae; genus Sturnira; species Sturnira hondurensis. The sequence continues at coordinate 3,625,747 of NW_028094263.1, read as the reverse complement.
CGCGCTCAATCCACTGAGCCACACCAGCCAGGGCCAGCCAGGGTTATTTTGATTATTTTTTTTAAGATTTTAATTATTTATTTTCAGATAGAGGGGAGGGGCAGAAGAAAGAGAGGGAGAGGAACATCAGTGTGTGGTTGTCTCTCATGTGTCCCCCGCCAGGGACCTGGCCTGCAACTCAGGCATGTGCCCTGACTAGGAATTGAACTGGCTACCCTTTGGTTTGCTGGCCAGTGCTCAAGCCACTGAAATATTTTGATGACGATTGATTTCTCACTTTTGTATTTCCTAAATTTAAATATTTTTGCTTTATTTCTGAATAAAAGTGCTTTAAAGGTCACTTTTCAACTTTTTCAGGGAAATCAATATGGTAATAACTAATCAGTGATGTATTATTTAATTTCATTAGTTGTTTCTCTATCGCATCCAAGTGGCTGTTGCTTTCTATTTCAAATTTTTTAGTTTTTCAATTCTGTCTTTAGTAGTCAGTTTAGCCATAAAGGTCATTGGCCCAATTTACCTTTGATTTAGGTGGTATTAAATTAGTTATATCCTGTGTTATTTAAAATGTTCTCAGGTGTAAGCCCTGGCTAGTGCAGCTCAGCAGATTGAGTGCCAGCCTGCAAACCAAAGGGTCGCTGGTTCAATTCCCAGTTAGGGCATGTGCCTGTGTTGCAAGCCAAGTCCCCATAGCGGGGTGCGTGAGAGGCAACCACACATCGATGTTTCTCTTCCCCTCTTTCTCCCTACCTTCCCCTCTCTCTAAATATACATAAATAAAATCTTTAAAAATAAGTAAATAAATGTTCTAGGGTGTAGTAACTAATGATAAATGAAACAAATGACTGCACTTCGTTGAAGTATGTTAAAAAATATGTACTTGTCTTTGTTGCGCCTGGCTTTTTCTTTTTTTGCAGTTTTTTTCCTCCCACTTTTTTGTTTCATTGCAAAGCTCCTCCTTGGAAAACAAGGTGTGTGCTTCCTTCATGTTTATTAATCATTCTAAAAATTTGAATTCTGAATATTGAGTACACATGCTAATGTAAAATAACTTGCTGTCATATTATCTTGTGATGTATCCCTTTGAAAACTTGAATCCTCAGAGTTCTTATCTGGTACATATACTTTCTCAGGGCTCATATTACATAGAACTTGATCTTTTATTTAGACTATTGTTATTTTGAAGCCTAAATAAGAAATAGTGAATTTTCACTATTCTCTAGCATCATCATCTTTATCACCATTGCATTTTATGTGCTCATGAGACGTTTGATTACACTGATTTTACCTTCTCCTTTGTCACAGAAATCTTGCTCTCTCCAAAAAAGAAAAAAAATTTATACTACAATGCCCTTTGTTTTGCTTCTTTAGGTAGAAGATGACAGATTACTCAAGTTGTCCCAGAGGAAGTTCTGTGCCAGTGGACTATATGACGGTAAGCAAATGGCTGTAAGTGGCAGCAAGTCAATGTGTTTGGATATCATACCAGTAGTGTCCTAACTAATAGGAAATAATTATCCATCTTTATAATTAAATAAAAACAAGGAAGTGATATTAGAATAAAAATGAAATCCAGAAAATCAAGAAAGAAGATTCATGAAGAATTTGTAATGTTGTTATGTTCTCAGATTTTTGAAATTCCGAGTTCCTGTGTATACAGGGTAGGAACACCTAAGAAGTGATGTCTGTAGCCTTAATCCCTAAAAGGAGACTTGATACATATTTGTCTGGGTGGCTAATTATTTTTTTAAGTTCTTGGGCATAGTAAGTAAGTAAACAAACAAAGCCCAGTGATTATTTAGATGTATTATTATGTGCTAAGCACTATAACTGACCCTTATTTTATACTCTCAGCAACCCTGTTAGGTAGATAAGATTATTTCCACTTTACAAATGAGGGAGCTGAGGCATAGGTAGATTAAATTGCTCAAAGTCACCTTGAGTTAATTCTCTAATAAGCTGAAGTATAGGAATTCGAACAAAATAGTTGGATTCCTCTGCTTTTTCCCCCCAATATTTCTGCATATCATTAGACTCTTTTACCTAGAAAATTAAAGATTAATTGAAAAATCAAAAAATAAAGTGTTGCTCTGGCTGGTGTGGCTCAGTTGATTGAGCACTGGCCTGCGAACCAAAGGGTTACTAGTTCGATTCCCAGTCAGGGCACATGCTTGGGTTGCAGACCAGGTCCCCAGTTGGGGGACTGCGAGAGGCAAACAATCAGTGTTTCTCTCCCTCTTTTTCTCCCTCTCTAAAATAAATAAATAAAATCTTTAAATAAATAAATAAGACAGCAGGTCTCAACAGGGGGACCTGTATATTAGGATCACCAGTGCATTTTCATGTTTCACCCACCAAAATGTGATGTGCCCTGCTAATGTTAAGAGGTACAGCCTTCCACTCTTAAAACCTTCCTTAGCATTAAGAATTACTCTTTTAAGCCCTGGCTGGCATAGCTCAGTGGATTGAGCACGGGCCTGCGAACCAGGCGATCGTGGTTCGATTCCCAGTCAGGGCACATATCTGGGTTGCAGGCCGGTTCCTTGCAGGCTAACTACCAGCAGGGGATGCAAAAAGGCAACCATACATTGATGTTTCTCTCCCTTTCTCCTTCCCCTCTAAAAATAAATAAATAAATAAAATCTTTAAAAAAAAAGAATTACTCTTTTAATAAATATGCCTGATAAGTTAGGTGACAGGTATGTTACCCAAATAAATCCCTAAATGTCACAGTTGCCATTTTCTGCCTTATACCTCCAATGTGCATTGTAGCACTGACAGGTTTTGCAGGTTTTTCTAATACTCCGTGACCAATATAGGCAATGTTAAAACCTGAAATATTCACGTATGAAGAGGAAATTTTAATTTGTGGCTTAGCTTGGTAGCATTAAGCTATATAACTTATTAAAATACTTCCTTTAGCCCTGGCTGTTGTGGCTCAGTTGATTGGGCACCAGCCTGCAAACCAAAGTGTCACCAGTCAGGGCATGTGCCTGGGTTTCAGGCCAGGTCCCCAGTTGGGGGTGCTCGAGAGGTAACCCCACATTGATGTTTTTCTCCCTCTTTCTGCCTCCTTTCCCCCTCTAAAACTAAATAAATAAAATCTTTAAAAATATGTATTTCCTTTAATGTACTACTAGGTAGTGACTCTCTTTTGTTTGGCATCTTAATGCAAAGTCAATTTTGTTGTCTGATACCTAAGAGAGTGTACGCATCTCCTTTCCCTTTTGCCTTTAGATGTTGCTTGTTCATGATGAGACCCAGCAGCTCCCAGTGTGTATACCATCTGTCAGAAATGAAAACCAACCTCTAGTGTTGCAGTAGCATCTATACTTGTTAAAGACTGCACCTTAGGATTTGTTTTTAAATGCTATGTGAGGGCTTTCACCCACTCACAATTTGTTTAAAACATTAAAGTCGTTGCTGTCTGTATTGCTCTGTAAAGGGAAAATGGCAGTTAAATGAAAGCCGCTGTACTTGTTATACTGTAAGTCAGTAAACTGTTGGTTTTATTGGACTGTTGTGATTTTATTCTCTCTTCCTTTTCACCAGTATTATTCAGGTCAACTGAAAGAGTTCTTAGACCATTAAAAATGAGCAATTGCCGTGGCTAGTGTAGTCCAGTTGGTTGGAGCATTGTCTAATAAATTGAAAGGTTGTAGGTTCAATTTCCATCAGGGCACCTGCCTAGGTTTTGGCTTCCATCTCCAGTTGGGGCATGTACGAGAGGCAACTGACTGATATTTTTCTCTCACATTGATGTTTCTCTCTCTCCTCTCCCTCTCTTTCTCCCTCTCATTCTCCCTCTCCCTCTGTCTCCCTCCCTCTCTCAGCATGTGCTTGGATGAGGATAAAAAAATTTTTATTTATTTTTTGTTAAAAAACAAAATGAGCTGTTGGCTTGATAGTTAGACTCAAGCCCATGCATAGAATACCAGTTCTGTCTCTCAACCTTACTTTATAATTTTTACAGTGAGAAATTATTTTTCAAGTTTTCTATTTGTTCTTCTCTCATTTAAGGAGAAGACTGTCCCCAGTGGATGGTCCCTATCACAATCTCTACTAGCGAAGATCCCAACCATGCCAAACTGAAAATTCTAATGGACAAGCCAGAGATGAATGTGGTTTTGAAGAATGTCAAACCAGACCAGTGGGTGAAGGTGAGTCCAGAAATGGCATGGCCATTTTTATCTTATCTAAATTGATTTACTTCTCTCACTTCTTTTATGCATTTGATGGCTAGTTCTAAATTCTGCTTCAGTTTAGAGTAGGATGTGGCAAAGAAAAACATTTCTAAACTTTTCTGTGTGAAATTTAGGGCCAGTTTTCAAATAGTATTGTCTCCATATTTGCCTTTATGTCAGGTAAGAGAGTGGTAGATAAGCAGTTACACGGGATAGGATAAAAGAGAAAGAAACAGTCAACCACGTGTAAAGTCACATTAGCCAGAACACTTGCAGGCTCACAGTTTCAAACCATCCTGTCATTGTAATGACATGTTGACTTCAAATGATGTGTTGTCATCATATGTGTACGACTATAATCAAGTGAGAGCAGACGTATAATAACCAGTTTGTGTCACTGAAATGTGAAATTCCTTTCGCTGGTGTTTTAAAACAATTTTACAAAAACAGCAGTTGGTAAATATTATTTTTTCATTATGCTGCACTCTGTACTTTTCATAATGAAAGTATCTACTACAAACTTTTCTCCCTGTTAATACCTTCTTAATAGGAATTACACATTGGCTGGACTTTTGTGCTTTTCTGTAAAGAGCCATTTCTCCTTCTGTTTTAATTTTTTCTTAAAGATTTTATTTATTTTCAGAAACCGGGGAAGGGAGGGAGAAGGAGAGGGAAAGAAACACCAGTGTGCTAGAGAAACATCAGTTGGCTTCCTCTCGAGTGCCCCCAGCTGGGGACCCAGTCCGTCACCCAGGCATGTGCCCTGACCGGAAACTGAACCCATGACCCTTGGGTTCACAGGCCAGCACTCTATCCACTGAACTACACCAGCTAGGGCTTGTTTTAATTTTTTAAATGCACTGTATTAAAAAATTAAATACTGGAATACTGTATTTCCATTTGAAATTATAATCTGAAAAATTAAATAGCAATATGAACATTTTCTTAGAGGAAAAGTGATGTATAATATGATTGTATCTAGGTAAATAAAGGCATTATTCCTACAGTAAAAAATAAAGGTAATCAGTAAAATAAATCATTTTAGAATTGTGAGATGATGTTTACTATTTATATGTAAATAGTAAAATATTTGTATCTTATACTATTACTTACCATTACAATATTTTGTGTGTAAATACTATCACAAATGTATTTACATACAAATTTTTGATTGTTGGCAATCAAAGAAAATGGGTCCGTGATAATCTCCCTTCAAAAATCATATGAACTGTCTTGTAAGTCCATGTAATTCTTTTTGAGGCTCTGGGCTCAATAGATCAATGTTTGTAAAGGCTTAGTCTTCCTCAGAGATTGTCTGAGTGTTTTTACATATAGTAAATGTTTTCTGTAAAACAATCTACTGAGGTTAGAAGTAGAAACTTGCCCATATTACTTCTCCTGTCCTTGTCATGTTCTTCCTACTGTCCCTCACTCAGGCCCCTGCCATGTCAAGTTTCTGTTTCTTTTGCCTCTGTATTCATTTTTGATAACTGATTTCTGTCTTTATGTGTTGTTTCATTTTAACCCGTCTCTTGGTATATGTGATCTTTGTTTTCATCCAGATAGACTAAAGCCAAAGCTCCTTTCACACCTACAAAAGATTGACTTAAAAAGTAAATGCAACTGTTTTAATAATGCCTACTGGATATCTTTTCAGTTAAACCTGGGAACGGTTGGGTTTTATCGGACCCAGTATAGCTTGGCCATGCTGGAGAGCTTATTACCGGGCATTCGTGACCTTTCTCTGCCCCCTGTGGATCGACTTGGATTACAGAATGACCTCTTCTCCTTGGTGAGCCTCTCTCAAGTAGTATGATGGATTTTGTTGATTAAGGGATTTTGTTTTTCTTGGAGTGTCCAAGCAAAAGCAATTAGAAGAATATACTTGTAGTTCTTCCTGAACCTACATAATTTACTAGAAACATACCCCATTTCACTACTCCTAAGCCAGCTTTTTACAACTGTACTTAAACTACCCTTTGTATCACAGAAATTCTTTTCGATAGAAACCAGTATGAGCCTTGAAGACACTTCCCTGCTGATGTGATTTTAAAAAAATACTTAATTGATTCAGAGTGATTTATATTTTTCTAAAATAGTGGTTGTACTCTGCTGGGAAGGTCTACAATTCTTGAACATTCCATTATTACTCAAGTATACTAGCCCATTGGGTTTAGAATTCTGTTTATATTTGGTTTTGGTCCAGAGGAGATTTAAAACAGCAGTTGGTAGCATTATTTTTATGACACCAATGTGGGTTAGATAATTTCTAGATGTCTTTGACTGTGATAAGACTGTCAGATCCTCCTAGTGTTCCTTTAAATTGGACTTGAAGTTTTCCCTCCCGTCTGTAGTAACTGGTCTTGGATTCCTCCTTTGTATAAACACAGATTAGTGTTGATGCACAAAACCTCCCATCTGCTGATCTCAGTGCTGAAAGAGACCTGTCCCAGGAGAGTGGTGTGTTTGTTACAGCAGTTGGCTGCTGTAACAGAAGTTCTTTTTCCTAACTCTCTTAGCTAATTCTGAAAGGCCTCTGAATGGGTAGTGCCTTCCCAGTATGTGTTCTTTTAGTAAAGGACAGGCTCAAGTTGACACAGTTTGCAGACCCAGTTTTGAAAGAGCCTCTGTCAAAAACCAAAGCCCCAAATAATTTTGAAACTTTCTAAAAGTATGAAAATTTTCAAAAGAAAATTTGTTTTGTTTCAAAAAACAAAGCCAAGGCCCCTGAAACTGAATAGAAATAGAAAGTTAATTATTTTCTTTATTTTTTAAAATTCCTTCCAAATTTGTAGAATGTTAGCATATTTTAAGTGGCTTTTTTATAAACAGCAAAAAAAGTAAATAAGGAATGCTGTCATATAGGGTTTTTATTCTACAAAGGTCTAATGTTCTGAGCTTACATAGACTCATTTCCTTTAAACCAGAGAGATGACTAACTAGCAGTAGATAATGCCAAGAATGTATGCTTGTGTTTTTTTGTTTTGTTTTTGTTTGAAGACTAGATTAATGTATATTTTTTCCTATCCCAGGCTCGAGCTGGAATCATTAGCACTGTAGAGGTTCTAAAAGTCATGGAGGCTTTTGTGAATGAGCCCAATTATACTGTATGGAGCGACCTGAGCTGTAACCTGGGGATTCTCTCAACTCTCTTGTCCCACACAGACTTCTATGAGGAAATCCAGGAGTTTGTGAAAGATATCTTTTCACCCATAGGGGAGAGACTCGGCTGGGACCCCAAACCCGGAGAAGGTAATGGATGTACTGACTGGGGAAAGCACTGACCAGAAATTGGTCCTTTTTTACTCACCTGTGGTTAACAATAGCAGTGGCATCATCTTTGCATCTGTTAGATGTTACTATGTATTCAGCTAGCTAGAATTTAAGACTTAGGGCTTTTATGCCTACTTGTGAATTTACATGGGTCACCAACATAGAAACAGTGCTGGTTATGTTGTGTGTATTCATTGCCAAATACAATTTGTGCATAAACAAACGGTGGACATAAAAGTCCTTTATGAGTTCTAACGGCCCATTTATAGTCAAGAGAAGCTACAGGGAATTTGGATTATTTTATTTATTATTGCCATAAATACTTCATATACTACTTATACAGGTGTTGTGAGACACAAGGGCCAGTTTTCTCAATTAGGAAGTTATTTAGCCTCCCACATGTGTTCTCTCCTCTGTGAGAGAAGGTTGAGAATGGTGACTTCAGGGCTATCGATACAATTATTTCCTACCATCTACTAATAACTAAGAGTAGTATTTCCTCCTGACCAGTGTTGGGAGGCAAACACTATTTGGACTTCTTTACCTTCAATTAATATTGTCTCTTCTAGAATTTTGTATAAATGGAAGCATATTTATTCTGTTCCTTTAAAAATACTTTTAAAATTTTATTTTTAGAGAGGGGGAAGGGAAGGGAAAAAGAGAGAGAGAAACATCAATGTGTGGTTGCCTCTCGCACACATACCCTGACCAGGGACCTGGCCCACGACCCCTGCATGTGCCCTGACTGGAAATCAAACCAGCAACCCTTTGGTTTGCAGGCCAGCATTCAGTCCACTGAGCCACACCAGCCAGGGCATATTTATTCTGTTCTTATATCTGGCTTCTGTCACTCCATATGATCCAGGTTATTCATTCCTTTTTATTGCCTTGTAGTATTTCATTGCATGAATATACCACAACTTTTTTTTTAGTGCAAAATGATAAAATTTTTACTTCTTCACAGTTAAACGGAAGCAACTGCCTTGACATTTTAGAACATTCAAAAATATGGAATGCTTCACAAATTTGCATGTTATTTTTATGCACGGCCCATGCTAATCATCTCTGTATTGTTACAGTTTTAGTGTATGTGCTGCCAGAGTGAGCACAAATATACCACAGCTTATTTGGCCACTGTACTATTGCATATCCATCGGATTTGTGTGTTAGTGTAATTTTTTTGGAGATATAACAGATATACCATAAAATGCATGCACCCTTTAAAAATTCCGTTCAGTGTTTTTTACTATGTTCAGAAGGTTGCACAACTTTTACCACCATCTGATTCCAGAACAATTTCTTTACCCTCAAAAGAAACTCCATATGTGGGTTTGGCTAGGGTAAGGGTGGAGTGGCAGGGGGTAAATGCAGACAAGTATAATTAAACAATAAAATAATTTAAAAGAAAAAAAAGAAACTTTATACCAATTGGCAGTCACTCCCCATTCTCTGGTGACCCCAGTCCCAGGCAATCCACTAATGTGCTTTCTAGCTTATGTTTTTTAAGATTTTGTTTATTTACTTTAAAGAGAGGGGAAGGGAGGGAGAGAAGGAGAGAACCATCGATGTGCAAGAGAAGCATATCAGTAAGTTACCTCTCAAACCTGGCCCTCAGCCCAGGCATGTGCCCTGACCTAGGATCGAACTGGTAGCCTTTCGCTTTGCAGGACGATGTCCACCCCACTGAGCCACATCAGTCAGGGCTTATCTCATGGATTTGCCTATTCCAGACATTCCACGTAAATGGAGCCATACCCTTTGTGGCCACTTGTGTCTGGCTTCTTTCACCTGGCATGTTTTCAAGGTTCATTCATGCTTCATATATAACTTCATTATTTTTTATAGCTGAAATAATATCCAATTGTATGGATAAACAGTGCCACATTTTGTTTGTCTAGTCATCATTTGATAGATGTTGGAGTATTTCTACTTTTTGACCATTATGAATGTTGCTACGATCATTTGTATACAAGTTTTTACATGGACATATACTTTCATTTCTCTTGAGTATATACTTAAGAGTGGGATTGCTGGGTCCTATGGTAACTCTGTGTTTAACCTTTCTAGGACTTGCCAGATTGTTTTTCACAGTAGCCACAGTTTTCCATTCCCACCAGCAGTGTATGAGGGTTCTGACTTCTGCACATGCTTGTCAACACTTGTTATTGTCTGTCCTTTTCTTTATGCCAGCTAGCCATCCTGTTGGGTGGGAAGTGATGCCTCATTGTGGTTTTGATTTGTATTCCCCTGCTGACCAGTGATATCGAGTATCTTTTATGTGCTTATTGGCTATTTGCGTATCTTTGGAGTAAAAGATCTGTCAGATTTTTATTTTAATGATCTAAGATTTCAGTTTATTATATATAGTTTATTAATTCTGTATGTGAACTTTCTCTGAATCTTGCATTAAAATTGCATGATCTAAGCCTGTTCTTTCACAAATAATCCTTAATTATGGACTCATTACCTAGACAGTCTAATTACCTAAATGGAATGAACATTTAAATTTAGACAGTCAGAATTTGTGGATATCGACAAAGTCAGCAATTTATTTCCTTGTCTAGTCTGTTTAGCACTTCATTTCACTCTTAATATTTGATAAATTTAAATCAGGTATTCTTTCAAGTACTAAGGTAATTGATTCTGTTTATTTTAGATTGCAGATGTGGTATAACACAATTCTAAGATATCTAGGGGGCATGTTTGTAAAAATAGGCTTTTTAAGTAGTTCTGTGTATCTCTCTTCTCAATCAGGTCATCTAGATGCACTCCTGAGGGGCTTGGTCCTGGGCAAACTAGGAAAAGCAGGACATAAGGCAACGTTAGAAGAAGCCCGCCGTCGGTTTAAGGACCATGTGGAAGGGAAACAGATTCTCTCCGCTGATCTGAGAAGTCCTGTAGGTTTTCGTAGTGAATTACCTTGATTTTTAGGTGACTGCATTGTTCTGTGTAGTGTGGAATGTATTTAATAGTAACTAAAAATGACCTAAGTACTGACCCCAAAATCATGTTAGACCCTGTTTTAATGTATTCCATGTAAGTGGTTTGTAGACAGCTTCTCACTTGTCCGCATCACGGTGCTAAAAGGGGATTGTCAGTGCACATTCCCTTGAGAAAGCTGGTGTGCTCTGCTACTTAAACACGCCGTCTGCCTTTCTGGTTCATGCGGGCTCTTGGCTCCTTGGCGCAGTTTGTATGTAGCATCTCCATGTAGCTTTTACAATTTTTTTAACTTGCTTTCTGTCTTGTCTTAACACTAGAATATTTGGAACAAGATACATTTAATCAGGTTCCTTCTTTCTTGTCCCTGTATTCCCTTACAGGTCTACCTGACGGTCCTGAAGCACGGTGACGGTGCTGCCTTAGATGTTATGATGAAGGTATGTAAAGTTGGAGAGGGCCTGATTTTCTGCTTTTCAGCTTGGATTAACACAGTATGAGCTTTCTGAGGTTAAAAAAGTCCTGGCAAAAGAAATATATGCTGGTATGTGTATTTCAGATACCAAATATTAAAAAACTATGGGAAAAATATACGTGGTCTGCCAGAAAAAGCCTGTCCATTGTTAATATAATGAGAATAGTTTGTGTGACATCCATGTAACCTGGCAGCCAAGGAGAATGGACTGGAATGCACATGCGTGAACAATGATGGCTTCACTATACTAATGAGTGGGGCAGTAGATGTTGAGTGAGTATGTGTACCTTGTGGCCATCGCATTCAAAAGGACTGAGCAAGACATTTTGCATGTTTTGCATTAAGCTTGAACACATACTGTTCATCTGCGGAAGCTATTCAAATGATTCAGAAAGCTTTCGGGGACAATGCAATGAGCACAGTGCAAATAAAAATGTGGCGCAAACGCTTCAAAGATGGTCGAGAATCTGTTGAAAGTAATCCCTGTTCTGGAAGGCCTACAACAAGCTGAACACCCGAGAATGTTGACCATGTACGGGCTGTAATCAAAGAGGTCATTGACTGACAGTGTGAGAACTAGAAACTAACCTGGAGATTCTAAAACCTAGTGTGTCCAAGATTTTGACACAGGATCTTGGCATGAAATGTATCATGGCAAAATTCCTTCTGCAGCTTCTGCTACCATAACAAAATGAACATCATTTTGTTAATGACTGTTGCTAATGCCTTGATTCAAACCTCTACCAATAAATCATATTCCTCAAGAAGGATAACTGGAAGTGAATCGTGGGTCCATAGCTATGATCTGGAAACGAAGAGCCGGTCATCCCAGTGGAAGTTGCCTGTCTCCTCCCCCGAAGAAGGCACAGCAAAGTCGCAGCAAGATCAAGACCATGTTAATGTGTTGTTCGATTGAGAAGGTGTCATCCATCACCAGTACGCCCTGCAGGCCAAACAGTTAATAAGGAGTACTACCTTGATGTTCTGGGTTAAGAGATGGCAATATGAAAATGGCCATAGCTGTGGGCAACTCGTGATTGACAGCTTCATCATGACAGCATCACTCCTGCTCTTGCATCACGTCTCTTGTAGCATTTTTATGAAACATCAAATCACCCAGGTGACTGAGCCCTGCTACAGCCCAGATTTAGCATTCTGTGACTCTTGGCTTTTCTGAAAACTAAGATCACCTTTGAAAGGGAAGACATTTCAGACCATCAGTGAGGTTGAGGAAAACACGATGGGCAGCTGATGGCGATTCCAACAGGATTTTGCAGAGTATTCTGAACAGTGGAAGAGGTGCTAGGAGAACTATATGAGCTCCCGAGGTGCCTGTGTTGAAAGGGACTGAGGCATCATTGTCCTATGTACAATGTTTCTTGTATCTTTTTTTTGAGATTTTAAATTTATTTATCTTTAGAGGGGAGGGGAAGGAGAGAGGGAGAGAAATATCAGTGTATGGTTGCCTCTCATGAGTCTCCTGCTGGGAACTGGCCTGCAACCCAGGCATGTGCCCTGACTGGGAATTGAACCACGATTCTCTGGTTCGCAGGCCCGCACTCAATCCACTGAGCTACACCAGCCAGGGCTGTTTCTTGTTTCTTATATCTTGTATTTTCTTCATTGTCTCTACTTTTCATGGGATGTGGATGGATACTTTCTGGACAGACCTCATATAATGCCTGTTCATGTATACCTCCAGTATAATATAAAAGATAATCCAATTTTTTTTGCTTCTTATTTCTACTTACAAGTTTATGTATCTTCAGTCTTTTTTTTCTAGAGAGTGGGGAAGGGAGAGAGAAAGTAAAGGAGAAAAACATTGTGTGAGAGATACATTGATTGGTTGCCTCTTGAATGTCCCCAACTGGGGAACTGCCCGGCAATCCAGGCATATACCCTGACTGGGAATTGAACAGATGACTTTTTGGTTTGCAGGTTGGCGTTTAATCCACTGAGCCACACCAGTCAGGGCTGTATCTTCAGTCTTAACACTGGAATGTTCATTAATTTTGATTACTCATGTTCTTAAAATTTTCCTCTTCAGAGTAAACTTACTTGGGGTTCTGCCCATTTTAAACAAAGGTTTGTTTCTGTGCTTAGAAAAGAGATAGATGATCAGGTATCTCAAGGGTTTGAACCATGCCAGTGCCTCCTGTGAATGGACAAGAAATTAATTCACCTGATTGCATAGCCTCTGTAGTTTTCCCAGGGTGGTTGGCATATAATTAAACTCTGGCTTAAAAATATATATATAGGCTAAACTTTCCATGTATTTATAATGGCAGTGACCTGTTTGAAAGTCCTAATACCATGGAACAAGCGATGTCTTTATCTGTCATGACAGATACCTTGACATTTTCATGTCATGGCATTCTTTTAAGAATTTATGTTAGTATGTATGTGTATTTGATGAGAATTTGCATCTGGTTAACACAAGGGAGCTCACAGTAATTCCCCTTTACTATGGAAAGAGCTCTCATGAAAACAAAATCAGAGTTCTTAAAAAAAAACAATTGAGAGATGAGGAGGATTGTTTTTGTTCGTAATTTAGGAAACATGAGGCAGGATAAAAAGTAACTTTAATTCGAAGTATGTTCGAAATGAGTGTTATGGTGCCATCTACTGGTCTAGAGTAACAGGAGGAAAAAATGCTTCCTGAAAGCATCTAGTACTCTAGTACCTAGAGAAATCATCTGTCTACCCCACTCATTTTACAGATGAGGAAACTGAGACCAGGAAAGGTTAAGTAAGGACTTAGTCAAGATCACACAGCTAGTTAGAGGCAAATGGGGACTAGAACCCAGGTCTCCAGACTCCTACCTACTTTACCACACTGCTGCTCAGGAGAGTCCAGAGGAAAGGAGGAGGAAACTAGTTGCTGTGATGGGGTCTCCAGACCCTGGTCAGTGCCAGATCTTCAGAGGGCGAAATGATTGAGAGAGGCTGTAAATTGTCTTGGAGAGGTATCGCGTATACATTTATGGTTCCAATTTTTAAAAATATATAATGTCTTTCTGATATGAAAAAAGATTTTGTATATTAACTATAAATGATTTAAAGACTAGGAAACCAGAAGGAAGAAAATAAAACTTACCTCTAATTTTAAAATATCAGGTCACAAAAATAGCACTTATAATGTGATCTTATTTTTGATTTGATAAAGGACATAGAGTAGTAACTTGAGTTTTTTTTCTTTTTGCTTCTGTTTTCTTCTGCATTCAGCATATACTGCTAACTGCAGTTTTTCTTTAATATTTTATTTATTTATCTTTAGAGGGAAAGGGAAGAAGGGGAGAGAAATATCAATGTATGGTTGCCTCTCATGCATCCCCTGCTGGGAACTGGCCTGCAACCCAGGCATGTACCCTGACTGGGAATTGAACCACGATTCTCTGGTTTGCAGGCCCACGCTCCATCCACTGAGCTACACCAGCCAGGGCTGCTAACTGCAGTTTTAACATGTAATGAAAGCTCTCACCAGTATGGCTCAGTTGTTTGGGCATCACCCTGCAAAGCGAAAGGTTCTGGTTCAGTTCCCAGTCAGGGCACATGCCTGGGTTGCGGGTCTAGTCCCCGGTTGACACATGTACAGGAGGAAACCAATCAATGTCTCTCCCCTTTTCTTACTCCTTCGCTTGCCCTCTCTCTAAAAATAATTTAAAACAATAAAAATGTAATGATGCATGATGTCACTGATCAGAAGGCATTATTAATTAATGTTAACATTTTGGTGTGTTTTCAGAGATTTTTCCCCTTAACATTAAATTTTTTTTATTTAGAAGAATTTTGCTTTATTTCCTTTTTTCAGTTACTATATCAAGAACACATTTATGTCATCAAACATTCTTAAAATGTTATTTTCAATAATTCATTTTGTGTGTTTTCCACTATTGTAAATAATATTGATGACTGTGAGTGGATTGGTAATGATAAGTTTATTCATATAATGTAGAGCATTAGTCAGACACCAGTGATATAAAGAATTTGACAATGAAGATCTTTTTTTTTTAAAGATTTATTTATTTATTTATCTTTAGAGGGGAAGAGGAGAGAAACATCAATGCATGGTTGCCTCTCGTGAGTCCCCTGCTGGGAACTGGCCTGCAACCCAGGCATGTGCCCTGACTGGGAATCGAACCGCGATCCTGTGGTTCGCAGGCCCGCGCTCAATCCACTGAGTTACACCAGCCAGGGCTGACAATGAAGATCTTGATGTAAACTGTACTTGATGTAGACTGAGGACAAGCCATTCATACAGAAAGCACTTAAATGTAGTGACTTACTAAAATGACATATGAGGGAGTTAGTGCCAAACACCTTGAAAAGTATTCTTACGTTCATTTCATACCCTGCAATCTTAGTCAATGAGAATGTAGAGTGCAAGTTTCAGCGCAGTGGGTACTAAGCTTGTATAAGCATATGTGTAACCTCCAGGGGAGAGTTAACTCTCTGTCTTTGTTTTTTCCCTCTAGCTTCATAAACAAGCAGATATGCAGGAAGAGAAAAACAGAATTGAAAGAGTTCTTGGGGCTACTCCTTCACCTGAATTGATTCAAAAAGTCCTCACGTTTGCACTTTCAGTAAGTTACAATGTAAACTGCTTCCAGAGGGAATTGCTACCCACTGATCCATGGCGAGTGTCTTTGAGCATCTCCTTGATTTGCCTTAACCATAGAGTAAGGCTTCCCCTCAGTCTAGGACAGTGATTTTCAGCCTCATTCATCTCACGGCACACATAAACTAATTACTTAACTATTGTGGGACACCAAAAATACATTTTTTGCCAATCTGGGAAGAAAAAGGTATAATTTTGATTCATTCACATGAATGGCTATTGTTGTGTTGACTGTTGTCATTTTTTTATTTGACAGAATAAATCTAAGGGAGAAGAGGTCATTGCCCCTGACTAAATAGTCAGGTATTTCATGTTTTGAAAATTCTTATAGCACATCAGTCGAAAATTGGTGGTCAAGGAAAACTGGAATGAGCTTTTGTTACTGACCTCTGTGTCTTCCTCTGGTGGTGAGAGTCAGAATAGCTACGAGAGGAAAGGAGCTGGAAAGCTGACTACCCCTGTGCCTGCTTTCTGCCTCTTCCCTTTCTTACCCTGTAGAAGAAGCCCAAGCAAGTGTCTGTTGAGCAGCCTGTCTGTACCTATCTCAATGCCCTATTCTCATTTTGGCCGATCTTTGGGATAAACGTCCCCTTTGTGGGAAGCTTCTGGTGCCAGTTATTCCTAAAACAGGGCATGAGTATCTTCAATGCAATTACTTGGGCACCTCAACAACATTCGCCCTTTGTGGCGCCAGAAGATCTTTTGGATGCAGAGACTTTCAGTTCTCTTTCTATTTTTAGGAAGAGGTACGTCCACAGGACACTGTATCCGTAATTGGTGGAGTGGCTGGAGGCAGCAAGCATGGAAGGAAGGCTGCATGGAAATTTATAAAGGACAACTGGGAAGAACTTTATAATCGATACCAGGGAGGATTCTTAATATCCAGACTAATAAAGGTATGTGAAGGTTTTTATTTTGAGTAGCTTGCTTGTCATGGACATAATTGAGAGACATTCATACTTCACTGGACCCATAGGTTATGGTCATTGTTCTTTCAGAGTTTCCTTAATAGCCTAGTTAAAGTACTTCTCCATCACTTATCCTGCCCCCTCTAGAATAAACTGGTTAGGACCGAACAGAATAACTCGTTTTTAGGGTGACTGAAGTTTGTTTCAAGCCTCTTTTAGTTGCACTTACTGTTGAAACCATTGTTTTTCAGCTATCAGTTGAGGGATTTGCAGTTGATAAAATGGCTGGAGAGGTTAAGGTAAGGAAAGTACTGTTAACGTTTCACTTTTCAATCTAGTAAACAAAACCACTAACCAACCTGTGATCATAGCGTGTTGGGGTAATGTACTTTAGTGTCTCTCTCTCTCTCTCTTTTTTTCCCCCTTGGCTTAGAGAAAGACAGCTTAGGTTGATTCTTTAATGCCTGAAGAATTTAGAGTTGGAATCACCTTTGAGGGAGTTGAAATATGGTTCAAAGAATGTGGAACTTGGAATCAGTCGACCTGGGTGTGAAGCCCTGCTCTGCATTGGCTGTTTTACTTCAAGTTTTTTAACCCCTGAGTTTGTCTCTTATCTGAAAAATGGGGTGATAAGATTGTTACTTAGATTAAGTAACATAGCAGGGCTGGAACAGAGCAGGTCCTTGATACTAGTTCTTTTTCCCTTTCTAATAACCTATGTAGGTGATTATGTAGGAATTCTCCCTCTTAACCTTTAAAAGGTTAATAGTCAGTCTAGTGATAAAGTTCAGCATGTGGGGGAGAAAGCTACACTGATTAGGAAAATCTTAACTTTAAGCCTTCCCTTGCATTTAATTGTGAAGTATTTATATATAAAGTGTAGTTTTCACCTTCACCTTTTGGAAGGCAAGGAGGTTATCAGGTGTGGATTTGGAAATTCCACACCTGATTCACTCTCTGAGCCATTGGCAGGAATAAGATTTTAAGATTTCAGACCTTAAGAAAACAGTGAAAGAAAACAGTGAACGACTTGACCTTTGCCTTCATTCAGCGTTGTGCACTGTGTTATGGAAACAGCTTATTTGTAAAGACAAGTGCTCCGAAGGAGAGCTGCATGTGATGGGTTTGGAGGGGAGGGCAGTGGCCAGGCCGAGGCTGGTAAGACAGGTAGGTAGAAGCCAGACCATGGAGGACTTCATAGGCCATATGAAACTTTTCCAGAGAATGAAAAGGCCTTGAAGACTTACAAACAGAAGAGTGACTTGATCTGATTTGTATTATAAACATTTTGGCCAGGCTGCGGTGTGGAGAATAGTTTGAAAGGAGGGGGAAGAGAAGGTGTGGGGAAGCTAACCCTCCAAGCAAGAATGGTATAGTAGCTTGGAAGAGGTAAAATAATGAACGAGATTTAGGCCTGATTTTGTTAATCTTTAATTCAACAAATATTTACTGAGTGGCTTCTCCGTGTTGTAAACATGTCTAGGAGCTCAGGGGGAAAGTCAAGGATAATTCCCAGGTTTCTCTTGTGTAAATGGTGGTGGTATTACAAAAGTAAATTGCATCTTACTTGGGCCCTAAGAAGCCAAATCATGATAAGGAGCCTCAGAGCAGGAGCCTTTGTCGTCTATGAAAATAAGGTTATGGATTTTTTAAAAGGTCTAGGCTTAATCTGATGAATTAGTCATTCTCTCTTTTAGTAACTACTAGTTCAAAGGAAAGACCCCATCCTTTTGCTGGCTGATATTTAAGAGCTGGCTTTGGTTTCTATGAAACCAGATAGACTTCATTAGAAAATGAATTCAATCTTGAATCAGTAATAAATTATAATAGAATCAGAGGCAGTTGTATAAAAAATGTGAGTCAGTGGAGTATGAGATTACTAGGGTGTAGTGGCAATGTAAACTCCTTGGTTTTCTCATCCCCTACAAATCTTTTTTTGGAGCAGCCAGAACCCGTTGAGTCCTGAGTGCTCTGTGCCGAGTATCACACTGATGGCTTATATGGGTTGTCCCTTCAATCTTCGGGGCTGAATGTTTCCTCAGAGGTGAGAAAACAGACTTAGAGCAGTGAATTGAACGTCATAGGCTAGTACGTGATCGAGCCTAGATTCAAGCCCTAAGCCTTATTCCAAAGCCTAGATTAACCAATGGTCAATGAGACTAAAAGAAGGTTGTAAGTTTTGTCTCTCCTGTTAACTTTTGATTAGGTTTTAAGCATATAATACTTAGGGGAGAATTCTTGTAGGCAGGTTCAAGGACCTGCGGCTTTTCTTGTCATCTGGGAGTCGCAGTACTAAATTGTCAGGTGTTTTTTCATGACCTGTGATACTAGCCTCTCACTGTTGCTAGTAGTGATCCTACATTCTGAATTGTTTTACACTAGGCTTTCTTCGAGAGTCACCCAGCTCCTTCAGCTGAGCGTACCATCCAGCAGTGTTGTGAAAATGTCCTGCTAAATGCTGCTTGGCTAAAGCGAGATGCTGAGAGCATCCACCAGTACCTCCTTCAGCGAAAGGCCTCGCCACCCACAGCGTGAGCCCTGAGCACGGCGTACTGCGGTTCTGCTGCTTCGCTGCAGGGATAAGGTGGAGCTACCGAACAGCTGATTCATATACCAAGAATTTGGAGTCTTCTTTCAAACCAGTGGGGGTTGGACAATGAATGTAGTTAACTGGTTCCTGCTCACACTCCAGAATTAAAATCTATTGAAAAAGGAAAGTCAGCAATTCAGCAAAAAAAAAAAAAAAAAAAAAAGAACATAATAATAAAAATGTAAATATGATAGTAATAAAAATAGAGCATAATGAAACTGTGAAACTTCCTGAAGCCTTGTCAGTGGTTAAAAGTATTTAACACTCTCCTGTTAATGACAGATGTTCTGTTTTTATAACCTATGGAAAGGAAACTAGAGGCTTCTGGGTGAGGAGGATTTTTGTGAAGTGGGTTCTGCAAGCAGCCTACAAGGCCCGGGTAGCATCCTTTGCAGGGAACGGTTAAACACAACAGGCTGATAGCTGGTATAACGTAGGCAGAATTTGTGCATAATTCCAAGTGGGTTTTTTTTTTTTTTTTTTGGCATGGGGACTGATCAGGAAGACATTTTCCTGCATAACTCAATCCAAACCAAGGATTGTAGTTTTCCTCTTTGCCTTCCCTTCTGTGTGACCCCTTGGCCAAAAAAAAAAGAAGAAGAAGAAACCAAAAAGAAAAAAAAATGACCTATCCTGGTCTGGGTTTTTTCCTCCCCTTAGTTCCACCCCCAGCACCCATCCCCGGTGTCCTTCTTAGATAAGAAATAATAAGGAAACATCTTTTATAGCCACATTAAATAAGAGAAACTGATACACATTTTTTCTTTCCTTTTAAATGACTTTTAAAAACCCTGAAAGGCATATAGGTGAGACAATAGAAATGAAAAGGTTTTCAGCCAGAACTTTCTGAAGCAGGTTATTCTGCTGAAAATGGTCTTAGTTGTCTTAGGCCAACTGTGAAACCTCTTTGTGACAGTATCTACACTGGCTTCTTCTGGGTCATTCGGGGCATGTAAGAAGTCAGCAGCAACTGCTACAGGGCCCGCGTATGTCAGTGGTGACTGGTGAAGGCAGCGACAGAGACTAGCCACGGCGCGCCACTCCTTGCTTCAACGGTGTCCCCTACTAACCAGCCTCACCTACCTAGCCTGGTGAGGTCTAACTCTGAATCTCATTCCTTCCTCTGTCCCTATGCTTTTTCCTTTCTTTTCTTTTTTTCCCTTTTCCTTTTATTTTTCTTTTAAAAATATTTTTGTGTTATTAACAGGAATTCATATTTGGTGTGGCTTAACTATTTCAGAAGGTCATCAGATTGTGAGACTGCTTCCTTGAAACATTTTTGTGCTATTGTTTTAAAAAATAATAATTAAAAAAAGCAGTTGGCGTTAATAAAAATGTCAATGTGAAATTGATGTCCTCATTCTTTTATCTCTTTGATAAGAAACTGAAAACTTTGCTATCATTCAGTAGGATTGTAAGTTTTACTACCATAGGATATTTGGGTCAACGAAAATCCAGTTCCGAAATTCCTAATAAATAGAACCTAAGCAGAAAAACCCTAATGTTCCTTCTAAATTAGTTCTCAGAAATCTTAGAGCTGCTTAGAGTGGGCATTCAGGAGTCAAGACCACCGAGGCTTCCTCATACGTGTGCTGAGCTCAGGGCCTTCCTGCTCAGGGGTGTCCCTGCGCATGCAGCTCAGGACGGCTGTGAACATGGCCCAACACAAAATCGTAAATTTATTTAAAACGTTATGAGATTTTTTGTGTGCGTGATTACGTATCTCAGCATATTTAATGTGTGGCCTAAGACAACTCTTCTTCCAGTGTGGCCCAGAGACGTCAAAAGGTTGGACACCCCTTCTAGGCTGTCTAGGCATATGTTTAAGGCACCTGCAAAGCAGATACACAAGACAGAAGAATTCTGCTTTAATAAAAGAACTTTAGCCCTGGCTGGTGTGGCTCAGTGGACTGAGTGCCAGGCTGTGCTGGCGTCCGAATGAAAGGGTCGCCAGTTTGATTCCCAGTCAGGGCACATTCCTGGGCTTCGGGCCAGGTTCCAGGCAGTGGGGCGGGGGCGGTGGTGCAGAGAGGCATCCATACATTGGTGTTTCTCTCCCTCTTTCCCCATTCCTCTCTGTCTAAGAATAAAATATTTTAGCTTCAGCATACGTGCAAATTTTGTGTATAGCAATTTAGCAGTTTGAATTATGTTGGAGGAGAGGTTGTGCCGAATATCTTCCATTCTCCAGAACTACTCCGTACGTCCTCTGAGCCCCAGGTGTTGCCACTGACCCAGGTGGATGGCATTAACAAGCTCTTTTGCCCTCTCACTTCAGGTTGTGTTGATCCAGTTACCATAGTAACACCCTCAAGATCAAAAGAAATAGAAAAGGATGGTCAGGGAGTTTATTCTCCTACCTTCCTCATTGCCAGGTCACACGGGTTATCTGTGTCTCTCTACCAAAGACCATGACCCCCACTACACAACCCTCCCTAGCTTCTAGCTCCTCCTCTTTGCCCCTTCAAATCTAGGGACAGAAAGGAGAATTCCTTCACTAGCTCTGAATATTCCATCATTCCTTGTTGGTTTCCCTGAACTCTGCCCATGTCTTTGTAAATAGTCCCTTTATTAAACCTTCCTCAAGTAACCTAGTTTGAGTGTGTTCTCTGTTTTCTGCTAATATCTTGCCTGATTTGGGCACCACAGTCCTGATGTTTAAAGGTCTTAATCCCAACCTTTTTTGTGTCAGATGTTTTCATGTATTGTTTGTCTCCCAGATAGCTCCCTATCATAGCTAACATACTTCTTTTACAGATGAGAAAACAGGCTCAGAAAAATCAGGTAAAACAGTTAATACTGCAAGTAACATTCAGAACCAGTGGTTAACCCAAGCTTGACAGTGTCCATAATCTGTTCTCCCAGCTAATTGTTGTGATTCCACAGTTAGAACACCATACAGTCAGACTCTACCCGGGCAATAGCTTTAAACATAGTTAATGACTTGCCTTTTCCCTAATATTTCTTGGTTTAAAATTTTAGTGGAAATCAGAATGTTAAAAAGATGAATGTGTTGATATGATCATAGCTGTAGGGAATTTTGTATTTTTTAATAATGTAAAGCAGTAAAACCCTTTGGGAACAGTGGGCAGTGTTGGGTGAATTCTTTTATTTGATTTGATTATGCCATTATGGTTGTCCCATTTCCCCCCCTTCATTCCCCTCCACCCTGCACACCCCTCCTCCCCATTCCCCTGCTTTAGTTCATGTCCATGTGTCTCAAGTTCTTTATCTTCTACATTTCCCATACTACTATTGTCCTCCCCCTGTCTATTTTCTACCTACCGTCTATGCTACTTATTCTCTGTACTTTCTCCCCCCTTCTCCTCCTCCCACCCCCGTGTTGCTAACCCTCCATGTGATCTCCATTTCTATGGTTCTGCTCCTGATTTAGCTGTCTGCTTAGTTTGCTTTTGTTTTAGGTGTGGTTGTTAATAACTGAGTTTGCTGTCCTTTCACTGTTAATATTTTTTATCTTCTTTTTCTTAGATAAGTCCCTTTAACATTTCATAGAATAAGGGCTTGGTGATGATGAACTCCTTGAACTTGACCTTATCTGAGAAGCACTTTATCTGCCCTTCCATTCTAAATGAAAGCTTTGCCGGATAGAGCAATCTCGGATGTAGGTCTTTGGATTTCATGACTTGGAATACTTCTTTCCAGCCCCTTCTTGCCTGCAAGGTCTCTTTTGAAAAATCCGCTGACAGTCTGCTGGGAACTCCTTTGTAGGTGACTGTCCCTTTATCTCTTGCTGCTTCTAGAATTCTCTCCTTCATTTTCATCTTGGTTGATGTAATTATGATGTGCCTTGGTGTGTTGGGTCCACATTCTCTGGGACTCCCTGAGCTTCCTGGACTTCCTGGAAATCTATTTCCTTTGCCAGACTGGGGAAGTTCTCCTTTATTATTTGTTCAAATAAGTTTTCCACTTGTTGCTCTTCCTCTTCCCCTTCTGGTACCCCTATAATTTGGATGTTGGAATGTTTAAAGATATCCTGGAGGTTCCTAAGCCTCTCCTCATTGTTCGAATTCTTGTTTCTTCATTATTTTCTGTGTAGTCATGTCTTTCTTCCTTCTGGTCCACTCAATTGATTTTAGTCCCAGTTTTGTTTCCATCACTATTGGTTCCCTATGCATTTCCCTTCATTTCACTTAGTGTAGCCTTCATTTTTTCATTTAATTTGCAACTAAAATCAGCCAGTTCTGTGAGCATCCTGATCACCAGTATTTTGAACTGTGCATCAAATAGGTTGGCTATCTCTTTGTCGCTTAGAAGTATTGGCTCTGGGACTTTGAGCTGTTCTTCTGCTTGAGCCATAATGTTTTGGTCAGTTCGCACCTGTTATGTATGAGGGGCAGAGGCTTAGGTGTTCACCAGGGTGGGTCAACCCAGTCGCTGGGTTATGACTGGGGCCAGGGTCAGAGAGGGAGCAATGGCATTTGTTCCGTGCTCTCTTGGATTTCTGTCCCTTTGCCACTTCCCACAAGCAAATTGGGCCCTTCTGGTGCTGGTTCCCCGGTGAATGGGCTTGTGTACATTCTAGGACCCTGTGGGTTTCTCCAACAAACTCTCCTGTGAGGCTGGGAGCCTCTACTAGAACCTCAACCCCGCAAAGTTTTTCCAATTGGTGTTTTAGGTTTTATTTCCCATTGCTGGGGCCCTGGGTTGCTCGGTCTGTCTTACTGCCTGTTTTTTGCCTGGTTTATCTGCGACCAAATGTGTGTCCATGGTCAGCCAGCCACCTTGCGAGCCTCGCCGAGTTTGCTCATTTTGTCCCTGCGCCCTCCCAGGTCGCTAACCACCACCTTTTCCTGCCTGGACCCCTCTCCTCCGGCCGCCGACTGCCCCTCTTACCAGTCTGGGTGAATGGTTCATGGCTGTTGGACTTCGGTACAGTTCAATTTTCTGTCTGTTTTGGTTGTGTTTTTGTTTCTAAATCTTTGTTGTCCTTAAATTTGGTTGTGTAAGGAGGTACAGTGTTTCCACCTACACCTTCATCTTGGCGGGAAGTCCTAGTGTTGGGTAAATTCTTAACTGACAATTTCTAGGTACCCGTCTGCACTGCAATTTGAGGGTTGTAGGATGAGTTCTATAGCTTTAAATAAATCCTTTCTATTGTATTCTGCAGAAAGGTCCTAGGATGTTATCAGAAAGACTTGGAGCCACATTTGCAGGGTTAATGATGTTTCTCAGCAAGTCAGAAAAGCAAGCTTTTGGCAATGTGTTTGTCGTGCTGAATCTATACTTACAGCATCATTTTTGACTGAGTAACAACATATCTGGTATAGTTTTAGCATCTCGGAACTGTTTTTGTTTTGTTTATAAAACTATCTTCGTGACAGTGCAGAATACCCAACCAGGATGGACTACGCCTTCTTGTACCAACCCTGCAAACTGGTCAGGGTGTTTGGATTCAAATACAAGAATAAGACAGGAGAACCTGATGTTCCTAAAGTACCAAGCCAAACAACTGCTTTCCCTGGGAAACCAAATCAGAGACTGGCTGTGCTGCCTGTACATTCGATGGCAAGCGTGATGGGTGGCAATGCTGGAGGGAGAAAAGTTGGTTGGGTTGTCACTGCCATTTGTCAAGGACTCTGATTGCGTCCGTGATTCTATTGCTGGTATCTGGCAGCTTTAGCTTTTACTAGTGAACTTCTGCTTCCAACATTGGGGTGAAATTAGCAACAGAAGGAACATAGCTTACTATCATAATCTGGGCTTTCTCGGGAAAGTTGCCAGCAGCTGACAGCAGATGGTATACACCAGTTAAGATGACAACTGGAATGAAGAAAACGGCCTGCTGGAGTTTAGCCGACCATACCAGCGAGGTTCTCTTGAGAATTCTGCCTTCCGTCACACCCCCACCCACAACCCACTTCAACCTTTCTCATCAAGGTCACAAATCGTGCACTTACATTACGTTACACTGCAGTTTCAACCCAGTCTAATGTATTTTAGTGGGCTTGTATTATATACAGTAATCTTACAGATGTTCTAAAAAAGTTGAGAAGAAAATCATACATGGGATGGTTGATGGGTTAATGGGAGAGGTCTCAAAACAAGAACATTGAATACAAGATAATGGAGGGGAGACAAACAGTTTACAAGAAGTACAAAACATTTAAAAATTTTAGATGAATGAGGTTATTGCTTTTCTAACACGTACTGCGGACAGTACGTGACTTACGGAAATCTCTTGGCTTCTAAATCGAGTCTTCTCTCCCTGGCCCTGCTGGCGCTCTTCCTGTCCCCAGCAAATGAAAGGTTTTAGACCTGTGTGTCCAAATACAGTATGTATAATATAGCCATATGTAGCTATTTAAGTTTAAATTGAATTTAAACATTAAGTTCCTTGGTTGGACTAGCCACAGTTCAGTACTCAGTAGCCACAGACGGCCAGCGGCTCCTACACTGGGCAGCCCAGACACAGATCGTGTCCATCACTGAAGCTCTTTGCTGGATTGCCTGCCCCGTTCTACACACAGCGAATGCAAGTGTATTTGTTGGGTGTGGTAGAAAATGGTTACATGATTTCTTTCCCACCCTCACCGTAATTCTTTGTCCCTCTAAAAACACGATATCACTAATCATGATCCACTTTAAATTTTATTTCTGTTCACCAATGTAATACACATTCCTTTTCCAAATATCGAAGGGAAAAAATAGGAAGTAACTGTCTCTTCTTATCAAGCCACCTCCCTCCCAAAGACAGTCACGATTGACAGTTAAGTTTGGAGCATATTGTTCCAGCTACGCTGTTAAAATCTAACTTAGCATTTGATTGTTTTTAGTAATGGAGGTGGGCTGTGCCCTCATTGCTCCTTCCCCTTTGTAACCAGCACCGCACGTTCAGTCTTTGCTGCATGAAGCTAAATGAGCCAGGCTCAGACCCGAGACCCTGATGTCATGCTCTGTCATGAAGCTAATCCCCACAGATGACTGGAGAACAAAGTAAGAGCTGGCAAGCGTGCACCCCGAGAAGGATTTCTCGTTCAGACTCATTGGTTCATGAGCCCTGGCCTGCACACTGGAAGGTCACTGATTGAAGTCTCTCACACAATGATGTTTCTCTCCCTCTCTTGCCCTCTCTCTAAAAACAAGTAAGTGAAAAAAATGTAAAAATAGCCCTCGCCCTGGCTGGTGTGGCTCAATGGGCTGAGCACTGGCCTGAAAACCAAAGGGTCACTGGTTCCATTCCCAGGCAGGGCACATGCCTGTATTGAGGGCTGGGTCCCCAGCAGGGGGCATGGGAGAGGCAACCACACATTGGCTTCTCTCGCCCTCTTTCTTCCTCCTTTTCCCCTCTCTAAAAGTAAATAAAATCTAAAGTCCCTAGCGGGTGTGGCTCAGTGGATTGAACGCCAGCCTGCAGACTGGGAGGTTGCCGGTTCAATTCCTGGTAGGGGCACATGGGCCCACGGGCACAAGGGGCCTGGGTTATAGGCCAGGTTTCTTGTTGGGAGCTCAAGAGAGGCAACCAGTCGTTGTTTCTCTCACATACCATGCTTCTCTTCCTCTCTTTCTCCCTCCTTTCCCCTCTCTCTAAAAATAAATAAATAAAGATCCTACAAAATATATAGAATAATTGGTTCATGAAAGTTTTCTAACCTGACCGGTCAGTGCCTGACGTTCAATGCCCATTTGTGGGTGCACACATTTGAGGAAAGTAGCTTTAAGCTCCTGGCTCAGCTGAAGTGGTTCATGTAATGAATTTGCTCAATGTTCTTTCCTCTCGGAAATGGAAACTGCACTATATTTGGGACATTTACAACCCTATACAGTGCTGCTCGGGTGTTTAGCTACAAATTTTGGTTATCATCACCATTAACTGGATTTAGGAAGTTATATGGTGATGGATTTCATAAAGGCTTTGGTGAGGAGAGATGTAGCTGGCTTAAAAAAAAACTGCCCTTTTCACAGATTGCAAGCTGCAGGGACTTCGGCTTGCTGTGCTTGTTGAAATGAGGCCACCAGTCCCTCCCCTGGGCCCTGCCTACCTGCCGTGCAAGCCTGAACAACTGTGTTACCCCCCACTCCTGTGCTTGGACCATTAATTTGGTGACTGAATATCACTGCTTCCAAAAAAATCAATGTACCGGCCACTTGAAGATGATGCAAGCATGCACCAAACCGAGGAAAGATCTGAGATAGGAATAGTCTGGACAGCTTTAGATGTTCCTGTCGTCTGTGATCCACCCATGAGCACCCCAAATAGGTGCTGGGCAAAGGTTCTGAGGGTTAGGTGAGCCCCACAGAGACAACAGAAGAGGTGAGTACACCCACCTTTTCCCGTCATTACCAAATAAAAACCAGTGAAAACTGCGCTCCGACTCCGCAATCTGCTGTTTGATGTGGGAGGCGTGCATTTTGGTCACCAAAGAACTTGGTTATTGAATTATTGGGGGAATCTTGTCTGAAAAGCCCCTAAGCACTGGACAGGAGGGCCAGATTCTGACGCATCCGTTCCGTGGATGTTAGTTCCACGGCAGTCAGACAGCAGACGACGGTTGCAAAAACTTGTGGGGCAACAGGTTACTGAATTAGGCACTGAAGCTGTGGTGCCAGCGAAGGTAGATTTGGTCTCTGCCTTGCGAAGCTTACAGTCTAGCAGGAACAAGGACTGAGTAAGGCATTCTCGGCGTGACGACTCTTTGGAATGGGACGTGCAGGGTGGTATATGAAGACGTTGTTAGGGAGTCCAGTGTAGTCTGAATGGGCAGGAAAGGCTCCCATGAAGAAATGATGTTAAATGGAGACCTGAAAAATGAGTAGTTGCTGGCCAAAGTGGAGATGGAAAAGTGGTCTAGGCAGAAGAAACAGTATGCGCGACGGACCTGTGGCTGGAAAGAACCTGGCCTATTTCAGGACTCAAGAGCCAGAGAGGCAGGAACGTAGACAGGCCTTGGTAAAAGTGGGATCTGGAGCAGTGAGGCAAAGGCCAGACTGGGGAGGGACTCAGGCCCCGTCAGAGTCTAAACATCAGGTAAAAGGTAATGGGAGGCCATCGGTTCCCTCACTTGTGAAGTGAGGATAACCGCTATCTCATGGGGTTTCCGGGGAAACAAAATGAGGAGAACGCAAGTGAAAGGCTTTGTAAGTCGTAAAGCATTCTAGGAACTCTACTCATATTGTAATACTAACTGTAATTATAAGCTATGCTGCCTTCTTAAGTAATAGGAGTAATATAGTTCAAATCTCTTAAGTGGGAATGTGAAACAGTCTATAAAAACCTGGCTTACTCAAGGGAGCCGATGGAAAGGTCAGAAGTTCATGTCAGTTGAAACTTCCAGCGTGAGGTTCATGAAGCCCAGGGGCGAGCCCAGCGGTGTGGAGCAGCGTCGCTCCATGTACGGCCGCGCGTATCGTCCCCAGGCCGACTCCAGCACCGCTTCCGGGGAAGATCGGTATCCTGCCTCCTTCTCAAACCCCCCAGAACAGAACCACTAAACATTCTTTCCTCTTTTGATTTCTTCCAGCTACAGCTTGGGCCCAGCATCTCTCTGACATCAGCTTTTGCTGAAGCTGCCATCATTCCAAAAACATTACACTCCTCTGTTCATGGCAAAATAATCATCCTGGTTAGCATCTGTGTTACATTTTAGGAAAAATTCAACAGCTTTGCAGATCTGCAACAATTGAATCTTACAGTGATTCTGTGAAGTAGGCCCAGCCAAAGCTCACCAATGGATGAGAACCCTGGGGTTTACTGCTCCAACCCGACCAGCACTGATGTACTACCATGGACAACTTACTGGTTCATTTTGGGCCACTTCCTCTCCGCCTGCAACACAGTAAACATTACCCAAGTACAGAAGGGCACAGCTTTGGCAGGTGTAAGCATCGGAGTGCACCCTTCCCAACTCGGGTCAGACAAACCAGATGTAACTCCTCCACACTGCTGTACACCAAACATTGTCAACTTGCATTTTTTTCTTGGACTTAGGTGATGCTTTTTAAATCTTTTTGAAAATTTAAATCCAGCTTTTAAAAATCAAGATATTTCACATAGAAATCCAGATTTCCAACTTTTCTTGGAAAATTGAATCTGGCATAAAAATGTCTGGCAGTGAATAATGACTTATGACCGGCATATTATGCCACAGTGTCCACTCTGCCTGGATTGTGCTCTTACGGAGTTCCCATGACCAGCCCAGAATATCAGAATGTGTACCTCTGCCCCATGCACACCAAGTCTTACAAATACTATAGCCCTCCTCTGTGACTTTTCACACGTACAGGGCTCACTCTGTCTGAATGTAACTTTGGGAGTGTCTCGGACACCAAATGTCTCCGTCACTCCAGTCCATCTTCAATGGATTTCAAGTTTATTTGTCATCACCTCCTGAGGGTAAAGGTAAAAAAGTTTATTCCATCAAAGACTTCTGTTAGGTCACTTCTTTCTACTGTCTGCTCTGTTCCCTCCTGGCCCCTTCATTCATTTATTCACTCGTTCATCCATTCAAGATTCAGAACATTTTTTAAAATACTTATGTAGGTGCTGGAACAGTGGCCTCACATCACTTTTAGAATTAGATGGAGAATTTAAATCCCACTTCTAGATATATATGCAGCAGAACTGAAGGCAGGACCTTGAAGATCCCGCTCACAGTAGTGAGGTGAGAGCAACCCAAGTGTCCATAGGCAGGTGAATGGCTAAACAGAATGTGGTGCCTACATACAACGGACTATTATTCGGCCTCCAACAGGAAAGGCCCTGGACAGTGCGGCTCAGTTGGTTGGTGCGTCATCCCGGAAGCAAAAGGTTGTAGATGTGATTCCCAGTCAGGGCCCACACTAAAGTTGGGGGTTCCATCCCCGGGTCTGAGAGCGTACAGGGAGCAAGCAACCAATGCTTCTCTCTCACCTTGATGTTTCTACCTCTCCCTTCCTCTCTCTCTAAAAAAGCAATGAAAAAAATGTCCTCAGGTGAGGATTAAAAAAAATATAAAGGAAGCAAATTCTGACACATGCTACAATATGAACGAACTTTGAGAACATTATGCTAAGTGAAATAAGCCAATCACAGAAAGACACACTGTATAATTTCATTTATATAAGGTACCTAGACTACTGAAAATTCATAAAGAGAATTGAATGGTGGTTGCCAGACGCTGGGATGAGGGAAAAGTTGGGAGCTGTTAATATTCAGTTTTGCAGGATGAAAAGTTCTGGAATAGTCAGTAATACGGTAATAACTACGTACGGTACCAGACGAGTACTGGATTTATCGGGGTGATCATTTTTTAAGTTAAATGGCTTTCTAATTACTGGATGGTACACCTGAAACTAATATAATATTGTACATAAACTGTAATTAAAAAGAAGAATATTTTAGCCCTGACCGGTGTGACTCAGTGGGTTGGGCATCATCCCGAAAACTGAAAGGGTCGCCGGGTCAATGCCGGGTCAGGCCTGGGCTGCGGCCCAGGTTCCCCAGTAGGGGGCATATGAGAGGCGACCAATTGACGTATCTCCCGCACATTGATGTTTTTCTCTCTTTCTCCCTCCCTACCCCTCTCTCTAAAAAAACAAAAAGTGAAAAATATTCTGGAGATCTACTGCCCAATAATGCGAATACACCTAACAAAGTTCGGTAGAACTATAGACTCAAAAATGGTTGAAATGGTCATTTTTAAAACCTCGATTAAAAATAAAAATGCATTATTGGGTGCAAGAAGACCTGTGTACCGCTAGAGGCTCCAACGCTGACTTGCAGGACCTTGGGCAGGGCACGCTTGTAGGAACTCAGGTCCTTTTTGGCGAAATGGAGTGTGGAAGAGACGATACAAACACAGGTCTCCATGTGGGATGTGATAGTGTTGGGTGAGTAACCTAATGCTCTGCAAATATCATGTGTGGTCATCATCTCAAACTGTGGTTTCTGTGGTGACTCAATAAACCTTAAAGTAAAAAAAAAAAAAAAAAAAAAAGCCAAGGTCTGTGTTAGGTGCCAGAACTTACAGAGGAAAAAACAAGAACCTGCCCTTGAACTGATCACAGCATAGTGAAAAAAATAAATATAAAGAAAACTAGAAAAACAAAACTTAAAGTATAATGTGTTCAGTGTCAATCTACCATGTGCTGGACACGATTATACACAACTCAACTTCCCCCTAAGGGGATGAAGGTTAGGTGGAAATTATGATATGTAGTTTGGGTAAATCAAAATTCTCAAGTGAATTACCAAGTTTAAAGCTTCAGACAATCTTACAGGTGTGTAGTATAAAAAAAGAAAAGTGTGTGTGTGTATTTTCATCCACAGACTTTTGCTTAGACTCATTTCCCTTTTTAAAAATAAAATCTAAGATTTTTATTTATTTACTTAAGGGAGAGGAGAAGAGATGGGGGAAGAGAGAGGAACATCAGTGAGCGAGAGATACAGGATCAGTTGCTTCTTTCACACCTGCAGCTGGGACCTGGCCCACAACCCGGGCATGTGCCCTGACTGGGAATCAAACTGGCAGCCTTTCAGTTCATAGGCAGGAGCTCAATCCACTGAGCCACACCAGCCAGGGCAGACCCATTTTTCTTACTGAGATTTTAACTCAACAATTAACTTCTTAATGTATTAATTTACCAATTGAATTTAATTAACTCAATACCTGTTTAACCAAAAGAAATCCAGGATAAGTGGAGCGGGGTCCCTGCTGGCTGGAATGTGGTCTGCAAGGTGGAAGCCCATGAACGCTGGGGTTGGTGGCTATCCATACACCGTGTACACAGTTAGACCGCCATACATTTTCACAGCCAAGTTATTTCATCTTCTATAATTAAGCTTTCTTTTTCAGTTTTTAAAAAATTAATTAACTGGAATTATTAAAACACATGGCTTTTATTTGCTTAGATTTCTACGTCCCCATGACGAGGGTACTCCCCACTGCCACCAAAAGTGCACATCTCCCCTCTCTTCCTCTCGTTTTATTCCCTGGAGACATCCCTTCTGGTGCCTCCTACCCTCCTGCCCCGGTCTTGACTGATCACCCTCTAAGCCCGCTGCTGCCGGGCCGACTGTCACAGGAGGACTTCCCTTCATCCTCGTCTAGGCGGGTTTCTTCATGTCTCACCCGCCTCCAATAGCCGGTTCTCGGACCACGTGTTTTCCTGTTCCTCGGTCTATGCTCACTTTGATGCACCACATCCTCCGGTAATTTCCTGAGAAAAGGTACATGGGGAGGAAGTCAAATTTTTAAGATTTCGCACATCTGAAAACGTGCCTACTTTACTGAATTCACAATTTGGCTAATTCCTTAAGTTATAGGTCATAAGTAACTAGAAAGCATTGCTCCACTGTCTCCCAGCGTGTCTGCTGGGAAGCGTGGTGCCACTCCGACCCTTGTTCCTCGCCGTGCGACCTGCATTTTCTCTCTGGAAGAACTTAGTAACCTTCCTCTGTTCACTCAATAATCTGAACTTTTGTTTCCGTCCATTATGTGGGCCTGTCATTCTGAGGATGTCGGGTATGAGATGATCTGAGTTACCCCTCCCATGACTGCCTTCCCTGCATTCCTCTCTTTCTCTGGAGCTCTTCTTAGTCAAGTGTTAGTCCTCCTAGGCTACCTCTAGCTTTTAAAAATCTTTTCATGCCTCTTTTCCTGGGGTTTTCTTTTAGGACATTTCCTCAGTTTTATCTTCAAACACTTTGAAGTTTTGGGTTATCACATTTTACTTAGTGTTTCATTCCCTGATGCTACTTTTTATAAACTTCTGTTGTTTCATGTATGCAACATCTCCATGTCACTCTGAGAATATTTATCTTTTTTTCAAAAAGATCTTATTTATTTATTTCCAGAGAGAGGGGAAGGGATGGAGAAAGAGAGGGAGAGAAACATCAGTGTGTGGGATCCCAGGTGGGATCCCAGCTGGGATCCCAGCTGGGATCCTGGCCCGCAACCCAGGCATATGGCCTGACTAGTAATTGAACCAGCAACCCTTTGGCTCAGAGGCCGGCACTCAATCCACTGAGCCACACCAGCCAGGGCTATCTTTTTTTTTTTTTAAGTTTAGAGTTTGTTTTGTCCTGTTTTCTGTGCTGTTTTCTGTATTCTCCAATTTTCTTTTTTATTGTTTACTTGTTTGGTCTCCGTGTCTCATGTTAGAGGCTTTCTTTAACTATCAGGGATCCTTGATGGCCCATTTTTGGTTGAGACTGAGGTACTAGCCAAGATTTGGAAGCAGCCCAAGTGCCCATCATTGGATGAGTGAATAGAAAGCTGTGGTACCTTTACACAACGGACTACTATTCGGCCATGAAGAAGAAGGGACTCTTGCCCTGGCTGGTGTAGCTCAGTGGATTGAGCGTAGGCCTACAAACCAGAGGACTGCGGTTCGATTCCCAGTCAGGGTACATGCCTGGGTTGCAGGCCAGTTCCCAGCAGGGGACACACAAGAGGCAACCATACATTGATATTTCTCTCCCTCTCTCCTTCCCTTCCCCTCTAAAGATAAATAAATAAAATCTTTTTTAAAAAAAGAAAAAGAAGGGACTCTTACCCTTGTGAGAGCACCGATGGACCTGGAGAGTGAAAGAAGCCAGTCAGAGAAGGACAAGTGCCATATGATTTCACTTATATGTAGAATCTAATGAAAAAAATAAACTAACAAAGTGGAGGCAAATTCATGGATACAGAGAACAGACTGACAGCTGTCAGGGGGAGGGGGTTGGAGGCTGGGTGAGAAGGTTAAAGGGATTAAGCAAAGAAAAAGACTCAATGGATACAGGTAACAGTATGGTGACTACCAGAGGGAAAGCAGGGTGGGAGGAGGTAGGAGACGGTGGGGGTGGGGGGATAAATGGTGATGGAAGGAGACTTGCCTTGAGCTGGTGAACACACAATACAATACACACATGATGTATTGTAGAATTGTATACCTGATACCATATAATTTCATTAACCAATGTCACCCCAATAAATTCAATTAAAAGACAGAGGCACTAAAACTGTCTGGAAGCTCTGTGTTCATGAAACGGGGCTCCTCAGTCGGTGCGCATTGCTGTAGTGAGCTGGTTTCCCCGGGAACTCTCAGATCTTGGTATCTGGAGAACAAGATACATTTATACCCTCATACCCATAACCTGTGAATATGTGACCTCATTAGAAAAAAGATCTTTGCACACGTAAGTGAAGGATTTTGAGATAAGAGCACCCTGGATTATCTGCGTGGGCCCTAAATCCAACAAGTGTCTGTAAGAAACAGAGGAGAGACAGCAGGAGGACGCGAAAGTACACAAAGCTGCGGCAGACCAGGGGGATGCAGCTGCCAGCCGAGGAACCGAGCCGCCAGAAGCTGGAGATGAGGAAGGAACGCTCCCTAGGGCCTCTGGAGGGAACACGGCCCAGCGGACACACTGATTTCAGGCTCTGACCTCCAGAACTGAGAGTCTAAACGTCTTCTGTTTTAGGCCACTAAGTTTTGGCAATTTGTTACAGCAGCCCTTGGAAACTAACATGGTATACACAGGAATTTCCTCTTGGGCTGGGCTGTGCTCCCGCAGGAGGATCCAACAGTTTCCTGATTGGTAGGTAGTGGCTTGGCTGGGAAAACCTTAGGATCAAGTGTGAGAAAGGGGCCAGGGAGTCTCACTGCTTGGTATGTAGTCTTTTACCTAATTCCATTTTTCATTGCAGTATAGCACCTGGCCTCAGCTATGCTTAGTATCCCAGAGTTCAGGGATTTTCTAGACTAACCTTTCAAGAAACTATATTAATCATGTTTTTAAACAATTTCTGATACTTTGACATCTTGGAGCCCTGCTGGCCCTGGAGAGACTGCCCCTTCCAGGGCAGTCAATTCTTAGAATAAACACTTCTCCTGCCAGTGGACCTTTTACATACAAACCAACCAATCCCAAACCCCTCCCCCAACCACCTACTTTATCAGGCTCTCACCTGTAGGCCACTATTCCTCTGCCCTAATCATTCCAGGGCCAGGTACCAGAATAGAGATGGTCTGTCCCTACGGCCCAGGGTCCACTGAAATTATTAAACTAGCCCACCCTAAGCCTGCTTCCCCTGCCTCACCTGTTCCTTTCTGTGGAAACCATAACCCAGGCCCTGGCCACCTGACATGGTCATATAATGGAACATGGCACAATGAAAAGAAATGAAGTTTTGACAAGTGTAACGATGTTGATGAATTTCAAAAATATGTGAGTAAAAGAGGCTAGCCAAAAGCGTTTGTGCTGCATGATTTTACTTCTATAGAATTCTTTAAAAAAAAAACAGAATGTCAGATAGCAGTCTCTGATTGCAGGGTAGAGGGTTGACTACAAAGGAGAGTAAGTCGGACTGATAAACTGGTTCTCAAAGAAAAAGAAAGAAAGAAAAGCCTGGTTTGCGGAACTTTAGCAGTTTCTCATGTGGCCAATTTTGAGCTACTAATGTGATACCACTAAATGCAGATTTGAGCAATGTACATACTTGGTTCTCCTGAGCTGGTGCGAGGGTCCCAGCCAGCTTTACTACAAAAAGGAAGAGAGGTGACGAAAATGTTCTACATCTTGATTGTGTTGGTGGTAGCATGGGTTTATACATTTGTCAAAATGTATAAAATGAGTGCACTGTATTGCATGTAAGCTATACTTCAAAAAATTTGAGCCCTGGTTGGTATGGCTCAGTGGATTGAGCACCAGCCTGCAAACTGAAAGGTCACAGGTTTGATTCCCAGTCAGGGCACATGCCTGGGTTGCGGGCCAGTTTCCCCAGTTGGAGGCATGCAAGAGGCAACCATGTACCTCTCACACATTGATGTTTCCCCCCTCTCTTTCTCCCTCCCTAACCCTCTAACAAGTAAATAAAGTATTTTTTAAAATTTGATTATGTTTCAAATACATTATTAGTAACAACCAAAACGATGTCCCAATAAGGGACTGGTTGTTAGTTTATTGTTTAGCTTCTTCACAGAATGTGATGCATCCATTCCAACAATTTAGGAGTTTTTTGCAACACAACAAATGCTTTGCTATATCCTGTTCTGTCAAAAAGGCAGAACAGAAATTCTTTAAAAGTATTTTATTTATTTTTTAGAGCAGGGAAGGGAGAAAGGGGAGAGAAAAATCAATGTGTGGTCCCCTCTCTTGCAGCCCCGCACTGGGTACCCTGCTGCAACCCAGGCATGTGCCTTGACTGGGAATTGAACCAGCAACCCTGCGGTTCGCAGGCTGGGACTCAATCCACTGAGCCACACCAGCTAGGGTGGAATTTTATTTTTAAGATATGTTTGCCTATGCAAATTCTGTAGACCAGTGGAAAATGTCTGGCTTTTCTTACAAGTTGATTTTTTTCTTTGTATTTAAAAGCAGTAGATAGCAAAATGGTTGAGAGCCCAGAATCTACAGCTGGACTGCCTGGTTAGTGTTCAAATGCCAGGTCTCACTTCCCAGCTAGGTGACCTTGAGCAAGTAATCTAGCCTCTCTGAACCTTAGCTTCTTGGCTGTGAAAAGGCATGATAATGGCACCTATCACACAGAGCTGTTGTGAGGATTAAACAACATATGTAAAGAGCTTAGAGCAGCACAAAGAGTGAGAGCTTTACAAATATTAGCTCTTATTTGAATGAGGCAGTGATACTGTTAGGACAGTGTGCTGTGCATTGTAGGGGGGTACAGGCATTGGTAAGACATGGCCTCCGGCCTCTGACCTTGAGCTATTGCAGTGGTTCTCAACTGCAGGGGATGGAGGAGCGATTTCTGCTACCTGAGGACAGTAAGTTAGGTCTGGAGGCATTTCTGATCATCAGAAGAGGGGTGTATGACTGGAATCTAGTGGGCAGAGGCCAGAGATGCTGCCCCAAAATCCCACAATGCACAACACACCAAGGCTGAAAACCCAGAGTTACAGTCTATGGAATAAAAGATATGTATGCTAAGGGAGGTGGGGGGGGGCACTGGGTGGGGCTGGGATGGGAGTAAAAGACAGAGAATGGTATTTGAACAACAATTACATTTCAAAAAAGACCTGGCTGGTGTAGCTCAGTGGATGAGCGCGGGCCTGCCATCCACACGATCACAGTTCGATTCCCAGTCAAGGCACATGCCTGGGTTGCAGGCCAGTTCCCAGGAGGGGACCCATGAGAGGCAACCATACATTGGCATCTCTCCTTCCTTTCCCCTCTAAAGATAAATAAATAAAATCTTTAAAAAAATAAAATTCAAAAAAGATATGTATGCTTATAAAATATACAAGTATGAAATAATAAAAAATATTCATTCAATTCTGCCGCCTGCTCTTGGCATAGGGCTCCTAAAACCCTGTACACTCCATGTAGTAAGAGCACTGGGAACATCTTCTGCCCTAACGGGGTGACTTTGCACAGTACAGGATGTTGGTGGGTCACTGGCAAGACCAAGCCATAATTAGAAATGGAAACTTTCAGCCTGCCAACCCCAACTTCTCTAGAGACGGGAGAGGGTCTAGAAATGGAGTTAATAATTGACTGTGCCCACGAGAGGAAGCTTCTATAAAAATCTTGCCTAGAGTAGTCGGTTCGGGGAGCTTCCAGTGGACGAACATAGCCAGGAGGTGGGGGGACGGTACAGTCCAACTTCACAGGGACAGAAGCTCCTGCACTAGGGACCATCTCAGACCTCAGCCTACGTAACTCTTCACTTGGCTGCTCATCTGTATCCTTTATCACACACTTTAATAACCTGGAAAGTAAAAGTAACACCTTTCCCGAGTTCTGTGAGCTGTTGTAGCGGAACCTCTCATTCATAGCCACATCAGACAGAAGTTGTGGATAACCCGGGGCCCCCTCCTTGTGATCAGCATCTGGAGGGGACACAATCTCATGGGACTGAGCCCTTAACCTGTGGGGTCTGAGGCTATCTCCAGGTAGTGTCAGAACGGAGTTAAACGGTAAGACACACAGCTGATGTCAAACTGTTTAATGGGGGAAGGGAAAACCCCACACACCTGGAGTCGGAAGTGTTGTGAGTGAAGCAGTAATGTGGGAGTCAAGGAAACACACAGGAAGAGCTGGGTTCCTGCCCCCCCACCCCGGCCAACAACAAAGCAGACAATGGAAACTGAGTATGTACTCAATCAAATAAGGAACAGCACAGGTGTATGAGCAGAGGCCTGGCTCAGAAATACAGGAGTTCCTGTTACACGTGGCCAGAAAGCCAGGCCTTAGTGAGCCTTGGGTTTGGTGACCCAGTCGGCATGTTCCAATACTTTTCAACTTTTTGCTTATTGTGTTGGTACCTTCTTAAAAAAAAATCTTATTTGCTCTTAGAGAGAAGGGAAGGGGGAGAGAGAGAGAGAGAGAGAGAAACATTGATGTGAGAAACATCAGTTGCCCTGACTTGGGACTGAACCCACGACCCAGGCATGTGTCCTGACTGGGAATCAAACTGGTGACCTTTCGATTTGCGGGGCACCTAATGGAGCCACACACATCAGAGTTCTGTTGGTGCTTTCTTTTTTTAAAAGATTTTATTTATTTTTAGAGGAAAAGGGAAGGAGAAAGAGAGGGACAGAAACATCAATGTGTGGTTGGTTCTCATGTGCTGCCCCCAATGGGGACCTGGCCTGCAACCCAGACACATGCCCTAGACCAGGAATTGAACCAGCAGCCCTCTGACTTGCAGGCCTGCGCTCAATCCACTGAGCTATGCCAGCCAGGGCTGTTGGTACTTTTTTAAAAAAATGCTTCAATCCAAGTTAAAAGGCTTTACTTACTTCCGCATAGCACTACTTGGGTGAAAAGCCTTTTGCAGCCAGTTCAAATGTTTCTTTCCTTCATCCTATTTCTTAACACAACCCGATAAAGAATTTAACCAATTTAAAATTCCTAAAAGAACATTTTGAGGAGGGGTGCAAACAGTGAATGCTACACATTAATACCTTGGTTTTCATTTATATTTGAACTTTGTTAGGAAAAAATATACCAATTATTTTAATGGTGGTTATGATTTTAGATTACAGATGATTTCGGCTTAACTCTTGATGCTTTTCAAAATTCCACCAGTGATGACTTTGTATTGTTTTGATAACCAGGAAAAGAATAAAGGAGGATTGAATAAACGCAAGGATGAAGCTGCTCAGAGTGTCTGGTCTGTCTCCAGGCTCTTTGGTAGAAACGGGAGGGGCCAGAGTAAGACTCATTAAATAACTTGCTCCATTTCCCTCACATCTCTCAGAGGACCTTCTAACTCAGGATTCAGGAAGCTCTTATCTCTACATTTACTTTTTTTGCCCTTCTTTCTAGCTTTGTCCCCAGTACTGCATCCCTTTCTACTTTGGTGGGGGCAGGAGGAGAAGGACCCAACAAAAAGAATCATCACCTCTACATTCAGGACATTGTTTACAAAGGTTTGGTTGTGGCAGGTACTGCAGAGTTCTTGCCCTTGAGCTTAAAAATCCTTCTTCAGACTTTCTCTCTTTTCCTGGATTTTAAAACACTAATTAATGTTTTTTCTGATCAAAAAATACCTGTTTATTGAAAATCCTTCATGTCATATTCAAAATGTCCTGGGGGGTGGGGGAAGCAATAGATTAATGTAAATGAATGAACAAATTAGCAAGAGTACAATCTTGAAGACAGAACATAAGGAGGGAATTCTAGGCAGGGGACATGCCTTGGACAGTGAGGAGCACTTCTTCAGGACAGTGATCGGGTTGGCCTGGCAGGACCGAAGGTACATGCAGTGGCTGATGTGGATTAACACTAGAAAAAAAGGCGAAGTGATAAAGTGCCTTTAACAGGGCTAGACAGTCATGTCTTGTGGGCCACAAGGACGTGCTGCATGTTTAGTTATGTATGTTTCATCCATTTAACAAGTATGTGAGAACCTACTAAGGGTGACGTGCAGTTTTAAGCACCAAACGAGACAGACCAGACCCTTGGTTTCCTGGAAACTGCATTCTAGTGGGGGCAGGGAGATAGCAAAAAAAGATGGTGTCAGGTGTTGGGAGGTGTTTTGAAGACAATCAAACCGGGCTCTGTCACAGAGTAACTGTGGGGACTACCTTCCATGTGTTCGTCAGGGAAAGTTGTATGAGGTGACATCTGAACCTGAGATAAGCAAAATGGGAAGAAACAGTAAATGCCAAGGTCCTAGAAAACAACAGATCACGGTGTATTCAAGGAAGAGAAAGATGGCTAGAGCCTACTGAGCAAAGGGACGGGGCGGGGCAAACCACGTAATTCTTTTGTAAGTCTTTATGCTTACAGCAGTTAAGATAAAGAACAACATAACATCTTGGCTCCTTTTCTGGGAATACTCTCTCTTAGAAGCTATTTAGAAGTGCGGTGCGGGAACTCGGGAAAATGGCTAGGAAGTTTGCCTGTCACTGAGCAAGGGGCACTCCGTCCTCCAGATGTCATACTCACCTCCCCTTCTTCCTCATTGCTCACGAGGCCAAGGCTTAACCCCACACCAGGTAAGTCAGCTTTGTTCCGGAGGAACGGGCATCAGGTCTCAGCCTGACTGCCTCTCCCCTGGATGGGGGGTGGGCAGAGGACACCACCCTGGGTGGAGAACTCAGAGCTGATCTCATCCACCCATGAATTCACTTGCTTTACAGATCCTGGCGAGCACCTCCCTGCACAAGACATTTGCACCGAGCGCCTTTTGAAGGATCCTGGGTATGTATGCTCAGACCATCCACTTCACAGATCCAACAGGTTGAGTAACTTGCTCAGGATCATACAGCAGGAAGTGGCATAGTAAGGCTGCAACTCAGTTTCTTTTTTAATTTCATAATTTGTTAATTGGACACAAGTATTCCTGACATTCAGGTAGTCAGAGAATAACATCAAAATCCACATACTCCATAGAGAGCTACAATACAACTTGAAGCTTCCCACCTACCTCTCCTCTTTCCACTAAACAATGTGGCCTCCAAGTCCTCCCACTTGGGAAACACTGCAAGTGGCACCGCCACCCATTCCGGAGTACAAGCCAGAAATCCAAACAGGTACCACTTCCCTCTTCTTCCAATCAGTCACCAAATTTAATGAACTTGGTTTCTGTTTCTATTCCACCATTCTGCCTACCCTTCTGCTTTCTACAAGTATCATCTCTTACCTGGATTATTACAGTGGCTTCCTAACTGGTCTCCCTGCATCTACTCTTTCCTTACTGCAGTCTAATCATCCTTCTTAACACCTTTCAATAGCAGCTCTTTGCTCTTAGGATATAGGCAAAAATCCCTTGAGTGGCATGCAGTTTCACGTGGGCTTTCCCCCTACTCAACACTCCAGCTTTATCTCAACCCCTTGTTCTGTATTTTGGAAGCTCCAGCCTTCTTGCAGTTCCTTAGACCCCCAGGCTCCCTCCTACCACAGCTCTTGCACATGCTGTTCCTTCCTTCTCCACCTGACTCTTCCTTTTCTCAGCTCAGTTTTCCTTGAGCCAACTGTATAGTTCCTTGGCATGTCACTTCTGACAATTTTATATGTTTGTGAGAGTAATTATCTATCTTCCCTAATCAGCCAAGCACCAAGAACCTCTTGCTTAGTACAAAATACTCGCTAAATAGGTAATAGCCAATGTGTATATACTATCATGCCAGGTGGCATACCTAGCACTTCATTACTGACTCACTTAAGAATTCCCCAAATCCCGTTTTGAAGTTTGGTAAGTTAGCCCCATTTTACATAAGCAACGTCCAACAAGCTAAGTGGCAGAGCTGGGACATAATGACCTCATGCAGTCAGTTTCTAGAGTATGTGTACAAATACACTTTGTCGCTAGCATCTGCTGAATGCAGGAGGGTGTTGAGTGATTTTGATAGAACTAGACAGCACCACTGGTAACGTCACCTGAACTAAAAATCTTTTGACTCGGGTTTTGTTAAAGATCTTATGTTTGACTGGAACACCTGCCGCAAAACATTTCTCTTCCTAGCATTTTATTCCCACTGCTTTAGAAGTCCATTTGCCTTCACTGGTATTATGACTGATGTTGAGCAGAAGAGGTGGCTCAGCAAACTGCCAGGAGTCAGGAGAAAGTTGGCTTTGGAGCGAGACAAATTCTGGGTAACTTGGAGTATGGGTAATCCACATAAGGCCAATTCAAGGATCTTCACGGATGTCTCTCACTTAACCTTCATTGATTCCTAATAAAATTACACACACAGGGCAGTTCTTCCTCAGTTAACAGACGAAGCAAAAGGCTGGGGTTAGACTGCTAAACCATAGGAAATCAGCCAGTTACAGGATGGGGTGAGGAGGGTGACCCATACTTCTGCTTTAGAACTGCAACAATATCTTTAGCAAAGTCCATTTCTTCTTAAGTATTAAAGGTAGTGGCACTTTTCAGTGAGGACAGGGTTACTCCTGGGTTTTTCCAGTATGGCTAGAGTAGGGCAATTATTCCACAAGTCCAAGCTTCATGGTCAAGAGCTCTACAAGCTACCTACATCCAATTAACCCTGGAGCAATATGGTGAAAATGTAACAATTCAGAAAATTCTTCACATAGAATCCAAGTACCAATGTCAGGAGAAGTCAAGAAACTGTGCACGTTTTCTTTATGTGCATTTTACTAAGAAAAGGCTTTAATTAGTTCCTTCCAGGGCTTAGGACTAAAAGAGGAGAAGAATCACGATCCTTTACGCCTGTACACGCCTTCTTTCTGGCTCACCGTTGTGCCTTTATAGAAGCATTTTAGCAGATGAAATGTTTTTTTTCCTTTAAGTACCAGGTAGCTACAGGTGGAGGTCTAAGAGAAATCCAAATGCCCACCCCAAGTAAGTTAGACCTTAAACCAGCACAGGTCTCACATCCTATAATTACGTCTAAGGGAAGTAATTAGCATTCACCTCCTTGGAGGGGGGAAGCTGTTTGTAAGGCCACGGGCATCCAGGAGCGTTAGAGTCCAGTCCCGAGCAGGCCACTAACCGGCTGTGTAACCTTGCATAAGTTGCATACCCTCTCTGGCCTTCGGTTTCCATATCTGTGAGTTGAAAAGTTGAATCGCATGGTCTTCAAGGTCCTTCCCAGCTGTGAGCCTAGTACCAAGAACGCCCAGCCGTGAAAGCAGCTTCCTGTGGGCGCGGCGCAAGACTTTAACGGTCCCTCTTCCCCCGCTCAAGCCCGCGAAACCCTCTTCAACACGCC
The DNA here is from genome assembly GCF_014824575.4 of Sturnira hondurensis. Classification (NCBI taxonomy): domain Eukaryota; kingdom Metazoa; phylum Chordata; class Mammalia; order Chiroptera; family Phyllostomidae; genus Sturnira; species Sturnira hondurensis. Next base: position 3,582,690 of record NW_028094263.1, on the reverse strand, counting down.
CCTCGGAGTGACGGTGCTTCCCCCAACCGCAGCCAGAATACAGCTCCGCCTCTTCCCGGGGGCGTCCCGTCGTGCCACGCGCCGGGATCCGAAAGCGGCGCGGCACCTCCCGCCTTTCCGCGGCCTCGACCCCGAACTCCTCTCCCCAATACTCCCGGGCGCCCTGTCCTATCAACGTCCAGTATCCCAGCCAATCACGCGGGTCCAGAGCCCTGCCTTCGGTCCACTCTCTTCCAAGCATTCAGCCGGTCTGAGCCCAAGGCCTTCACCAGGCCAATCCAATCAGCAGCCCACCCAATCTCTCTCCCCCTCGGCCAATCTACGCGCCCCATTCCGCTGCCCGCCCAACCAACCCGGGTCTTGAAACCAGTGGGCGAATGGACGAAGGGCGACCCTTCAACGCTAAATGCCTGGCCAATTGAGGATTCCGCGTGGCCACGGCGGCAGCCAATCCACGTGGAGCGCGGTGCCGCCGCTGAGAGGTCCGGCCCGAATATCCCTCCGCCTTCTTCCCCCCTCCCTCTCTCTCCCTCCCTGCTATCCGTCGTTCACTTACAGCCTCCCTTCCTTCTTTCTCCCTCCGCCACCCGAGCACCAGCCGCGCTGTGAGCTGCCCCCGGGGTCCCTCCCCCGCCGCCAGAGGAGCAGCTGCCGCCGCCGCCAGCAGCAAATTGGGAGGAAGGAAGGAAAGGAAGGAAGGGGAGCTAGAGTGACTAGAGGGAACCGGTGAATGGGCTGGTGGTGACCCTCCGCCCCCCACCCCACCCTCCCTTCCCACCCGACCCCCAACCCCCATCCCCAGTTAGAGCCGCCGCCCCAGAGGCCGGACCGTCGTCTTAGGAGGAGTCGCCGCCGCCACCTCCGCCATGGAGCTGATCACCATCCTCGAGAAGACCGTGTCTCCGGGTAGGACGCGGGGGCCGGGGGTCGGGCTGAGGTGATTGGGAGGGGGAAGGGACGCCCTGGTCCCTCTGACCCTGTCCCCTTTCCCACTTTCCTCCCCCCCAGATCGACTGGAACTGGAAGCGGCGCAGAAGTTCCTGGAGCGTGCGGCCGTGGAAAACCTGGTGCGTGCCATCCCGCCGGCCCTCATTCCTCCGTCTCCCCATCCTCTGCTTGCGGGCCTTCCCGCCCTCCCGGAGGCCCAGGCCTCGGGAACCCACCCCGCCCCATCCCGTCCCCCTCCCCCCCAACCCAGTCCAACCTAACCCCGCCATCGGGAAGCCGGTGGGTGTGTCCCGCCCCGGGCCCCGGCAGCTGGCCAATGGCGCTGCGCGCCGGGGTGACTGCTGCCCAATCGCCTCGCGGCCTGAGGGCGGCGGTGCAGCGGGAGGGAGAAAGGGAGGGAAGGGAAGGCAAGTTAGGTTGCGCCGCGCTGCGTGTTCAGCAAGGGTGGGGGTTGGGGAGCCGGGCCTAGGGGCCATGTGGAAGCTCCCGGCCTTGCTGCCCGGCCTTTTCGGACCCGGGCTGGCTTCTTACTGTCCTGTGGCTCCTGCGATTCTCTTCACCTACTTCTCAGAGCTCTACCCTTTATCATCTCCCTTGGTCTGTGCTCACAGAGAGGCCTGGTCCCCAAATGCCTGTTGACCCATTCTGGGCAGTATTTTCCCTTTCCAGTCTGATGATTCCTCTCCCGGGTTTAGTTTTATGAGTAGAGAATCTGTACCCAGATAACAGACTGAGGTTCATTCTTGACATCGGGTCTGTTTCCAGATGAGATCACAGAGGAAAGTTACTCGTTTTTCATAATTTAGAATTTAAGGGGTACAGGAAAAATGAAGATAGGTCCACTGGAGTCTGGGCTTCTGCATAAAAATGTGAGGTGAATTGACTGAAACAGCTTGTGCCAGCAGTATTTCCCTTTGGTGTCCCTTTCCTGTTGGGGGCATAGGAAGCAGAGGGAAAGGTGGGTCATACTTGACATCTTTCAAGGGTAATAAGTTTAAATAACTCGAACCACATGTGTTCTTTGGATTAATTAGGCAAATAACATAACAAAAAAATAGTGACAAGGCCTATTTTATTAAAAATGCCTTTGAGTGATTTCCTTCTTTTACTTTGCCCTGAAATGTGCTAGGTTTTACTACCTTTTTATCATTAACTTTGTATAGGAAAGATTTTTCCTATTGGTATAGACTGACGATAGTCCCATACGGAGCATATTCCTGTTTCTGCTTTTGTTAAGTTGCAAGAAGTCTTTATCTTGTTTCTAACGTTATTTAGTAGTGCATAATTAATAAGACTTGAAGAGTTATCTTCTGCTGTGATTGCAGAACTTGTTAGTGATAAGAAGCAATCTGCTTTTGTTTTTTCCTTTTAAGTTTTCAGGAACATAAACGATTATGGACAGCTTTTTCAGGGTTGAGGAATACATATTAAAATTTTAAAGGGAGTAGTTTTGGGGTTCTGCGTTATAAAAGCCTGAGTGTGCTGTTCTAGAAGCCTCTACATTTAGTGGACAACTCAGGTCCAGAATATATAGGGGCCTTTATTGTGTTAACTGTTGGTTATTAAATATAAAGTGATTTTGCCTTGACAGTTTTATCTGTTCACTTTTCCCCTAATTCTAAGTATCTTTTTTTTTCTTATAAATCTGCTTTTTTCATTGTCCCACTTGCTGAACACTCACAATCAAAATAGGACCAACTTTCTAAGTCTGTGCTTTAGGTTTATAATTATTTCCCTCTCATACAAAATAACCTCCTTCCACCAGCTCAAAAGCCACTTGGAGTACCATTCCTTTTGGACTAAGGTTTTTTTAATTTAGAAAAACATTTTACTTTCTACCCTGACATTACATATTTATTTTACAAATACTGAGTTCCTGGCCCTGTTTTAGGTACATTAAAAAATTTCTTTGACTACTAGCTTGTCAAACTTGCTTTAGTTCTGTGGGATCTAATGTGAAGATTTGCTAAGACTTGCTAAATGCTGAAGCTGCATGAGAAACTGGATAACTTCTTCAACGTATTGACATTTTTATAGGAGTCTTGATGTAGGTATGGTGGAGTTTTCTGAGACATTATGTGTCCTAAAGAAATTTAGGTTTTCTCCAGTGTTTTTGGTGCTCCATAAGCTATTCTCAATTAACAAAATTCCCAAGAGGTATTTTCATTCACCAGTGCATCTTCTTTTAACAGCCTACTTTCCTTGTGGAACTGTCCAGAGTGCTAGCAAATCCAGGAAACAGTCAGGTTGCCAGAGTTGCAGCAGGTCTACAAATCAAGAACTCTTTGACCTCTAAAGATCCAGATATCAAGGCACAATATCAGCAGCGGTGGCTTGCTATTGATGCTAATGCCCGACGGGAAGTCAAGAATTATGTAAGTGACTTTCGTCTCTTTTTGGTCATACAGTCCACGAAACAAGAAAAAATCTTTGTCAGTTCTCTTATCATTTGCATGGGGTAGAGCTGATGGTATAATAGGTTTCTAGTACCTATACTTCATTTGAAGATAATAAATTGTATTTGGTTTAAGTTTCAACCCTGTTAATGGACTGGAATTTTTTTACATAACCAAGGTAGACTGCTGCAGTTTGGGGAACTTAAATTAGACACCAGAATTTGTATAGTCTTTGGAAAATTGGAGTAATGTATAAATTAATGGTTCCCAAACTTGAGTTCTCAGAATTACTTAAGGAAGTTTTTAATAGTATGTTTCCAAGCTCCCTCCAGAAATTTTGATTCTCAGTGTGAGGCTTGGGGATATTTTTAAAATTCTGTTCCCAAGTGATCCTTCTAGGCAGCCAGCACCCAGCTCTTGTGGAAATTCTGCTGTAAATAATTCTCATTGTTTGGTGGTTTAAGCATACTACTGTGTGGAGTCAGAAGGGGAATTAAATCATTTCTTGAGCCTTTCAGCCCCAAAGAATTTGTGATATAAGATTGACATTAATGGTATTTTTATCAAATACTTAGCAAATTATGTAAAAATTGCTTTAGAAACAACTGGCTTTTAAGCAAGGCATTTAGAGTGGGCTGATGAGTTTTGCAGAAAGTGAGTGTACTTTGTTGCATTATGGTGTTCTTGTGACTTTTTGTTGAATTAGTAATTCATATTTCTAGATGCGGCACAAGATTCAGAATATATGGACAGATGTGCTTTGCCTTTTATTTTATTTTAAATGAAGCTGTTTAACTTCCTGTCCTGTATGTATAAGGCCCAGAGAGCAAGTCAAGCATCATTGGTCCTTGGTATTTGAGGGGAAACCAATGGGGGATTCTTGTGTGCACTCATGCAGGTGTGGTTGTGATAGTCAGGTGTGGTTATGATGTGCACATATTTGTTCTTTTCTGGTTCTAGGTGTCAACGTTACGTAAATTAGTGCCCCTTTAGGCAATAAATTCTCTTTCTATTTACATGCTTATTTCTTCAGTGTTTCTTTATGCTGGAACTAGGTTATAAAAGGCAACTTATTTTGAATCTTCTTTGGAATAGAGTTAACTTCTGTCCACATTGGGTCTGCTTACGTAGTAAGATTTTAACTCTCCTTTCAGCAATTTGATATAAATGAAATTTATATCAAAGCTTAATGCCTATACTATGCCCAAAGTGAGATAAGACATGATTGGTGTGTGACTGATTTATATTTACATTGCTCTTAGACACCAAAATTTTTCTAAAATTTGAGTAAGAATTTGTTGCGCCCTTATGAATAAAGAAAACTAGCAGTTATCTTGTCCTTTTTCCCTTTTATAGGTAATTAATATCTCCTTAGTATTGGTGGTTATTTCTTTTTTGATACCTGGGTCTTGGACACAATCAAGCATTGTTTTGTTTTTGTTTTTAAGATTTTATTTATTTATTTTTAGAGGGGAAAGGAAGGAGAGAGGGAGAGAAATATCAATGTATGGTTGCCTCTCGTGAGTCCCCTGCTGGGAACTGGCCTGCAACCCAGGCATGGGCCCTGACTGGGAATCGAACCGCGGTTGTTTGGTCTGCAGGCCCGCGCTCAATCCACTGAGCTACACCAGCCAGGGCGAGGGTTGGTTTCTTATTTTTCTTCAGATCGTTAAGTATTATCATTATGATCACCCCTAGTTTGTTTGTGTTTTTAAAGATTTTATTTATTTGTTTTTAGAGAAAGGGAGAGAAACAGATTGGTTGCCACTTATATGTACCCCAACTGGAGACCTCGCCTGCAACCCAGGCACATGCCCTGGCTAGAAATCCAACTGGTGACCTTCCAGTTCTCAGGCTGGCACTCAGTCCACTGAGCCACACCAGCCAGGGCACCCCTAGTTTAAAAAACAAAAACAAACAAAACTTTCAGTCCTCCAGAGTTGGATATTTGTAGTCTATAAATCACCTCAGGTAGCCCTGGCTGGTATAGCTCAGTGGATTGAGTGCAGGCTGTGAACCAAAGGGTGGCCAGTTCGATTCTTAGTCAGGGCACGTGCCTGGGTTGTGGGCCAGGTCCCCAGTGGGGGCCACGTGAGAGGCAACCGCACATTAATGTTTACCTCTCTTTCTCCCTCCCCCCCCGAAATAAATAAATAAAATCTAAAAAAGTAAAAATAAGTCACCTCAACTAATAGCAAATTTAAAAAGAGCAAAGGTAAAGGTAATTGGACTTTGCTAATTGGCAGTTCTCTCTTTCTCTCTCTCTCTACATAGATATCTATATAGATATATATATATTTGGTGTTGCCAAACTCAAATCAGGTCTGCCATCATATGTTTCAGGGGTTTTTACTTCTGTTGTGACAGTGTCTACATTATAACAACTTTCTTATTCTTTCTCGGTTGGGAGTTTAGATTTTTGCTGTTTCTTTACAGACTGTGTGTGTGTATGTGTGTGTGTGTGTGTGTGTTCTAGGAGATGGTGCAGTGTAGTGTACATAAAGGCATTCTGGACTGGGACTCTTAGACTTAGGTTAATGTCTCTTCAGCCTCTGCCATTTTGGACAATTCATCTTGACCCCGCCTCCTCCCATAGGCTTTTGACATACAGTTTTGTTCAAGTCCACTCTAGCTTTGGTAGCCCTAGAGAGCAATAACTATTTAGGATCAGTCAGAACTTATGTTACTGGGTAGAGCTGTTGGGAGTAAGGGTGACCAGGGATGGTGATGTACTGTATAAGGGGGAGAGGTGGGGAGTTTATTATTATTAGCTACAAAGTGGGATACTGAGCGACCTGACCTAGTCAGCAGAGCTGGCCTGAGTATTTGGCAGCTATCCTTTGTCCTGTGTTCATGCCAGGGACAGTTAACTGTTTGCCTTTTGAGTGGACTGGTGATTCTTAGTTCATTGACTGAATTAGCTGATCGTGGTAATGATTAACCATGGGTCCATTGTGGCTCCATCCTTTATCAGTACCTGTGCCTTTACCCTTTCCATAAATACTTGTATGATTACCATCTCAAACAAGAGTGTTTAATGATAAGCGAATCTCATTTTAATTGGTATATCTGACCTGTACTTGGTATTTGTTAATGGAAGAAAGAACAGTTCTTTGATTTGGGGGGAAACAGCAGACCCTTTAGGATTGGAAGTTAAATAGTCAGAAACTTTGTACCTGCGTCTAGTGATGTTACTTGACCAAGGTCTTTTTGTGAAAGTCACCCAGGCTGCTAAATTGTCAATGACCAGAGGCAGAAGGCATGTTCCACATTTCATTAGTGGGAAGATCTCTTCCTTGGCTCAGATTAGGCTGTGATCTACTGGGAATTAGACCCTCCTTAGTGCCCCAGAGTTCATTAGCCTCATCCTAAAATCCCACACTTTCTGTCCACAAAACAAGGCTGTGAGCATCCTTTCATTATACCACCAAGGAGCCTAGAAGGTGAATTTTGTCATCTCCTTTGCCTTTTTTAAGATTCTATTTATTTATATTTAGAGAAGAGGAAGGGAGAGAAACAGAACATCAGTGTGTGAGATACATTGATAGGTTTGCTTCTCACGTGCCACCAATCAGGGACCTGACCCACTACCCTGGCATGAACCCTGACTGGGAATGGAAAAGGCGACCTTCTGGCTGGTGCTGAATCCACTGAGCCATGCCAGCCAGGGCTCCTTTGCCTTTTAATGCTCTCTTACTGCTACTTTTCTACCTTGTGTTGAACATTGAAGTGAGGTGTCTGGCTTTGGAGAAATCCATTTGGAAGGAAATAGGGGATGGTTGGGGTTGGTTTCTTGTTCCCCCTGGGGTCTGGGACAGTGTTGGTTGTGCTGACATCAGTATTGAGGCTGGCTGCTGCTGCTGCTTCTTACTACTACTACTATTATTATTATTGTTATTTGACAATTGACCTGTACTCTATGCCTTTTTCTACTTTTCTGTGTTACAGGAAACTCAGACAAATGTAAGAGATGTTCTGATATTTGTGTGTGTGTGTGTGCATGCAGGTTTTGCAGACTTTGGGCACAGAAACTTACCGGCCCAGCTCTGCCTCTCAGTGTGTGGCTGGTATTGCTTGTGCAGAGATTCCAGTGAACCAGTGGCCAGAACTCATTCCTCAGTTGGTGGCCAATGTCACAAACCCCAACAGCACAGAGCACATGAAAGAGTCAACATTGGAAGCTATTGGTTACATTTGCCAAGATATAGTAAGTGCTCCCTCATGTTATCTAATATACATAACTGTGATTTCAGTTGGTTCTGATGTGCATGGTATTTGAATTATCTTTGTAATATCATGAAGTAAACCAAGCTACTGCAAAGTGTCTCAAAAGTAGAACTGCTTTGTTTGTTAATTTAGACTTAAATTAGCTTATCTTCACATTGTTAATCATGCCCTAAAATTAAGAGACTTAGGTGTCAAAAACTCAAAATGGAAATCCATATGTTTGGAAAGGCATAGATTCTATCTAGACTTTTAAGGGTATTCTCTGTCTTGGAGAATCCCTGATGTGATCCCTTCCCCATGATCCTCTGTGTACCGTGGTTGCTGTGTTACATTTTCATTGACTGTTTTACAGAAACAGTGTACCAGCTCTTGCTGTAATTGGTTTAGCCACTGGAACCGCACACAGTATGTTACATGCAGCCCTCTTAGGGCTGTTGTTGCTGCTCAGGTTACTGGTGTTGGTGTCTGTTTTGATACAGACTTGAAACAAAGAATGGCATGGCCTTAGACTCCTTAGTTACAGGTCCAGGTGTTGGTCCTTGACCCCCAGCTGCTCTATAGCTATACTTCAGTTAGTCCAGGTGGCCTGGAAAATAAATTACACTGCCATTTCCATTTGTACAGAAGGGGGCGGGACAGATGAAGTTGATGGGTTTAACTTGTTTCAGGTCAGCTTGGACTACCAGACCCTGGGGTATTTTGTCCCTAAGTAGGAGTGGAGAAAGGTCAGAGAAAGTCATGACCCTTGCTCAACTGGATTTCACACTTACAAGGATTCCTGGTGAGTCATGAGTTCATTATGATAGTCACTGCACTTCTCCGATCATTTCAGGACCCAGAGCAGCTACAAGATAAATCCAATGAGATTCTGACCGCCATAATCCAGGGGATGCGGAAAGAAGAGCCTAGTAATAATGTGAAGCTGGCGGCCACTAACGCACTCCTGAACTCACTGGAGTTCACCAAAGCCAACTTCGACAAAGAGGTAAGGCATTTTGACAGAAACGTAGGTTCAGGGGGTGAGAAGTTAGAGTTAAACGAACGTTGTCTTTTTTTTTCTTTCTGTCTTAAGAAAGGACTATCTTATTTGGAAGCATTTCTAATCTAGTTAAGATTTGTGTGAGGTGTGGCTGTGGCACAGAGTTAGCCATTTTTCCTCAGGCTTGTGGGAATAATGCGATCTAGGGTCTCTAAGCTTAGGGTTTTCCTTTCGCAGTCCAAAATCTGCTTTGGGATTAAAAGAAAAAATTATAGAAATCAGGCAGTGTTTCCTGTCTCCCGAGGAAGGCGCTTTTGAAAATTGGTATATAAAGTTCATTTTGCCTAAAAGTATTTCCTCAGTATTTATTTTTAATTGTGTTAAAATAGACGATTACAAAATTGACTATCTTATTTTTAAGTGAACAGTTTGGTAGTGTGAAGTATATTCACATTGGTTTGCAACCAAGCTCCAGAACTTTTCATCTTGCAAAACTGAAACTGTGTCCATTAAATAACTCCCTGCTTTCCCCTTCCTCATTCCTGACAACCTTTCTAGTTTCCGTTTCTATGATTACTTGACTTTCTGTTCCTGATTACTGTAGATAGCTTATATAAGTGGATCATACAGCGTTTGATTTGTCTTTTTACAATTGGCTTATTTCACTTAGTATAATGTCTTTGGTTCATGCATGTTGAAACGTGTGAATTTTTTTTTTAAAGGCTTGCATGTGTGTACCGCATTGTATCTGTTTATCTGTTGGGAGACATCTGGGTTGCCTTCTTCTACTGTCTATTGAGAATAATGCTGCTGTGAACGTGGGTGTTCGTGGCATGAGACCTTGCTTTCACATCTTCGGGTTATACTCCCCAAAGTGGAGTTATGGATCGTGTGATCTGAAAGTATTTTTGTGTATATGTTGACCCTTTACCTGGGCTTTTTGTCATGTCTTGGCCTTAGAGTTGGCAAAGTGGTAGGTCTCAGGTAAACTGAAATCATAATTGCTTAAAATATATGGGTTTTCCTTTTAGATTTCAGAAGACTTGGGATGGTAGCAAAATAAAGTTTATTATTCTGTTTTCTCATATCTTGTTACATTTGATGTGGATTTGCCACCTCCCAGGACACCAGTTTTCTCGCTGAAATAAAGCAGGTGTTTTTAATTCTCTTAATTTTTAAATACAAAAAAACAGATTTTCCTAATGGAGGTGGTTTTTTGTTTTGTTGTTTTAACCATCTTCATTTAAAACTTTTGTGTGACCTACATTTTCCTGTCTATTTTCTTCCTGGAGTCTTGTTAGTGAAGGTCGTTTTGGGGATAAAAGATTAGGGACCTCCTTTGAGAAGACACTGAGGGGCACTCTTTATAGCTTTCATAGTGCCATTACTACGTCAAGGTAAAGCTGCTTGATTGGTACGAGATTGTGTGGGTCCCTGAGGGAGTAAGCTTTTTCTTGAGGGATGGTCTAGGGTTCTTCATGTATATGGTCTGTCTTCTAATTCTCTTTTATTTCTGCAGTCCGAAAGGCACTTTATCATGCAGGTGGTCTGTGAAGCCACACAGTGTCCAGATACAAGGGTAAGTACAGGGTCATTGAAAAATTTGTCACCATCTTTCTGGGGAAATCCCAACTCTAGCATAGTAGGTTGGTGGAAATGTTGGGACTTCAGAAGTAAGGTTTGACCAATAAGAATTTTTCTCCAACAAATTGAAGAGGGAAGAACAGGACTTGGAAAGTTAACATAATAGAAATTGATTTCTTGAAAAGGGCTTAAGGGAAAAATGGTTTTTGATCCACCTTGCTACCTAATTGCTATAGTTTATTCAAGTGACTGTTTTCCAGTGCAGCCATTGAAATAGCTGGGCTATTGCTGTAACTTAAATCTTGACCTTGAAGCAGGTGGGAGTAACATCTAGTTTGAGTGGCATTAGTGAGTTTTGGCCTGCTGTGGCTTCCATGGGGAAGTAATAACCATGGGGTTATTACCTATTATGAGTAATAACCCAAATATACCATGCTTGACCCTTTAGGTTATTGACATATCTGAATGAAGTAGTTCCTTTTGTCAAATTGCCTTGTCATGTTAAAGTGAATGGTAAAACATTTTACCTGTTTTTTGTGAAAGGTACGAGTGGCCGCCTTACAGAATCTGGTGAAAATAATGTCCTTGTATTATCAGTACATGGAGACGTATATGGGTCCTGCTCTGTTTGCAGTAAGTACTTCCTAGTTTACGTATTTGAGCATGAACTAATTGCAAAAGCCCGTTGTTCTTAGTTGCTTTTTGTCAACTGTAATTTTTACCTTAATATTATGAAATCAAGGAAATGTTTAAGTTCTTCAGTAGTGTGTCAAAAAAAAACCTGGGCTATCTCTGTGCTGGTAAAAAGAGTGTATTTTAAAATTTGTTCTCTGCTCTGGCCAGTAGCTCAGTTGGTTAGAGTATGGCCCAGTGTGCCAAGATTGTGGGTTTGATCCATGGTTAGGGCTCATACAAGAAACAACCAGTGAATGCATAAATAAGTGGAACGATAAATCAGTGGTTTTCTCTCTTTTTCCCCCTTTCTCTCTCTAAGATCAATGAATAAATTTTTAAAAGATTAATTATGTTTTAAAAATAAAGTAAAAATCTGTTTCCTCTTTCTAGCTATCATTTCAGACCTAACTGTTATAAATCTACATTTTTGAAACTTGAACATCTGGTTGTAAGAGGGGTCTCACTTGAACCAGCACTTATGTGGGGCCTGGGGTGTCATGTTTTTTCTTTAAGATCACAATCGAAGCAATGAAAAGTGACATTGATGAAGTGGCCCTACAAGGGATAGAATTCTGGTCCAATGTCTGTGATGAGGAAATGGATTTGGCCATTGAGGCTTCAGAGGTAAGCCTGGGAGAGTCGGTTTGAGGCGAGGCTGTTTTTCTGGCTGGGCTTTGGGGCACACCTTCTCTGTGGGAGAGCTTTATTCTGACTGGCCTTAGAGAACGTCTCCATTTGTAGAAATTTTTACCTTTATGCTAGCCAAAGCCCCTCATGAGGGAGATGGATCAGTAATGTGGCATCTCGTGTTTCTCCCAGTCAGCTGGGTATGAATTTGTTGTGAATATTTGTATTAGTACTGTGAACACAAGGGGGCAGCAAGCAGTCGTGGTTCAGCAAAGTGACATCTGGCTCTGAATTGCCTTTGGAAAGTCCCGGTGTGGGTGTGGCTATGTGCAATGGTAGTTTACTAACTTCAATGAAGGAATTAGATGTGGAAAAAGGAGTTTGTCTTGCACTTTTGATCTTTGAATTACAGTCTTGTTTTTGTCATTCTTAAGATCTTATAGACGACAGCTTGTTAATGTGAATTGAGCCTGTGAAAAAAATGTAATTCTTAGGGTTGCCTTGGTCCTTTAAGGTCTAAAAGAATCTCATTGAAATAGACCAAAAATAAATGCCTCCAAAGATGACAGCGAATGTTACCATATGCTCCATGTATTTCTGCACAGACCGCTGAGCAGCTCTCATTGTACGCCTTAATATCATAGCTTATTTGCTGCCATCCAGAATTTGCGTTATGTTTATCCTCAGGCAGCAGAACAAGGACGGCCCCCTGAGCACACCAGCAAGTTTTATGCCAAGGGAGCACTACAGTACCTGGTTCCAATCCTCACACAGACACTAACGAAACAGGTGAGCTACCTTCCAAACCTGGCCCAGTAAGCTATGAAAATTTGTTAAGGGTTGGTTTGCTGTGGGACAGTTTCCGTGAAGGAATTCGGAAACTCTTCAACTAGTTGGTGATGCTCTGTTACAACAACTCAGGGACGGCTGAGCTGGATCTGTAGGGTCCTCTGGGCCCAGGGTGTCAAGCACACGGGCTGCATGTGGCCAAGGATGGTTATGAGTGTAGCCCAACACAGAATTGTAAATTGACTTAAAACCTTTTTTTTTCACTCATCAGTTTTTATTAATGCTTGTATATTTGACATGGTGTCCAAGACAACTCTTGCGGTGTGGTCCACAGACTCTAAAAGGTTGGACAGCCCTGCCTAGGCTCTGAGTTGTTAAAAGACCTTCAGTCTTGATTGAGAATGAGCCGCATATTGCTCTGACTCCCTGAATGCTATGTTGTTCAAACTAGGAGGAGAAACTTGAGCTATAAGTTGCACTAAAGCCCTGGCTCATGTGGCTCAGTCGTTGGAGTGTTGTCCTGTGCGCCCAGGGGTTGCTGGTTTGATCTGGGTCAAGGTGCATATAGGAGGCAACCAGTGATGTTTCTTCTTTTTTTTTACTGAGCTATCTCTGTAGCTTTTATTTATTTTTAGGGAGAGGGGAAGGGAGGGAGAAAGAGAGGGAAAGAAACATCAGTGTGTGGTTGCCTCTCACATGGCCTCGACTGAGGACCTGGCCTGCAACCCAGGAATGTGCCCTGACTGGGAATCGAACTAGTGACCTTTTGATTCACAGCCTGTGCTCAGTCCACTGAGCTACACCAGCCAGGGCTGATGTTTCTTGTTTCTTACATTGATGTTTCTCTTTAAAAAGTAATGAACATGTCCGCCAATGATAATTTTTTAAAAAGTTGCAGTAGAGAAAGGTTAGAGGCAGAGGTGTAAGTAAAAAGGCCACTCAAAGCCCTGGCTGGTGTAGCTCAGTGGATTGAGCGCGGGCCTGCGAACCAGAGTATCGCGGTTCGATTCCCAGTCAGGGCACATTCCTGGGTTGCAGGGCAGTTCCCGGCAGGGGACACACCAGGGGCAAACATACATTGATATTTCTCTCCCTCTCCCCTTCCCTTCCCCTCTAAAGATAAATAAATAAAATATTTTTAAAAAAAGGCCACTCAAATACTTCCTAAATCTCTGGGATATTTATGAGTTCATTGTGTATATGCGTACTTTGAAAATAGTGATGAGGTTGGATAAGAGTTACTCTTAACGAATATCCTAATGATGGAATTCAGCCCATGAAAGAAACCTCTGATCCTTCATGATTATTGACATTAGTAAGATTCAGGACAATATAAAAGTATAAGACTTAACAAAGATGTGGATATAATGAGTAAATATAGAAATTTTTATATGAAATATATCTTGATTATAATTGTTCCCTTTGACTTCATGTGTTGCAGTTTTTCTCAGTGAGGTGTTGGAAGTAGTCTTTCTGTTAGCACATCTCTTCTGGTGCACGTGAAATGTTACTGAAGAACCAGCAGCAGTGCTGTAACTGGGAGCACTGCAGAGTGTCTTTGTACACACGAATGTAATTTGTTCTTAGGAAAGTACATGACTCTTTCAGTTTCAGAAGATAAGTAGAGATGTATTTGGTTTGAAATGGACTGGGTGTTCCCTCAAAATTTCATCTCATCTTTCCGTTTTACAGTTGCTATTTTTTTATCTTCTGACCATAGTATCCCTGTTTTGTATATTTTTGGTTCTGCTTTTCTGGTTTGGGAACAAAATCATTCTTTAGGTATGTAATTATCTGAAACTGCATAGGCATCATGCTTTGAACTACAGTATGTGTAAATGGCCACAAGGAAGAGAAAACTTGAAACTGTAATTTCATGGGAGCTCCGAATGGAATCTTTCGTTGATGTTGTTGTTTAACTTCTCATTGAAATACAACAGTTATGAGCGCACCAGAAGCCCTCCTTATGTCTTCTCCCTAGTCAGAAGTTCCATAGGCTAATTTTGATGGATTTTTTTAATGTACATAACTAGAATCATATGGCATGTAGATTAATTAGTTCCCATTGGTTTTTGAATATATATACCTAGAATCAAACAGCATATGCAGTTTTGTTCTGCCTTTTACTCTGTAAGTCCGGGATCATCCTTTTTGTTACAAGTAGTTGAAGTTTGTTCATTTAATTGTGCAGTACTGAGTGGGCTCTTTCTCCCCGTCTAGATCCTGTTTAACAGAGTGCCGTGATAATCCTTAGTGGAAGAGAATAAAATATAAAGGTTTTGTGCTTTATTTAGATCCCCAAAGTTGTAATGATACTTGGGAATCCTCAGAGTGCCTTGTGAGTTAAAGTGTTGTGGGTTTTGTTGTTGTTGTTTTTAATAAAAACTTAACCAGTGCCCCCTGGCTGGTGTAGCTCAGTGGATTGAGCACGGGCCTGCGAACCAGAGGATCTCGGTTCGATTCCCAATCAGGGCACATGCCTGGGTTGCAGGCCAGTTCCCGGCAGGGGACACACGATACATTGTGTGTCCTCGGCAGAGGCAACCATACATTGATATTTCTCTCACTCTCTACTTCCCTTCCCCTCTAAAAAGATAAATAAATAAAAAAAATTAAAAGAAAAAAAACCTTAACCAGTGCTGCATTTTTCTACAGGATGAAAATGATGACGATGACGACTGGAACCCCTGCAAAGCAGCTGGGGTGTGCCTCATGCTTCTGGCCACCTGCTGTGAGGATGACATTGTCCCACATGTCCTTCCCTTCATTAAAGAGCACATCAAGAACCCTGACTGGCGGTACCGCGATGCAGCAGTGATGGCTTTCGGGTGTATCTTGGAGGGACCAGAGCCCAATCAGCTGAAACCACTAGTTATACAGGTGAAACGGAGGGACTTTTGGAGTGGAAAGTCTGAGCTGTTTATTGTTTGTTCAAAGTTTTTGCTTGAAAGTGTGCCTTTATTTTACAAAAAAAAACTGTAAGTAGTCATCCACAAATGTTATTTCTAGGTAGCCATTTGCTGTCAGTGAGGGGTCAAATATTTCTTCTATTTATTTTTTACAAAACACATGACTTTTGAAACATGCAAAGAAAGCCAGAAAGAAAAAGTCCCCTTTTACAACCCCATTGTCCAGAGATAAAGGTCTCTTAGTATTCGTCTTTGCAGCGTGTGTGTGTGTGTGTGTATACGTATGTATACGTGTATATACGTGTATACATGTATATGTGCACGTGCGCACCACAGGGTGGAGGTTGTACTGGGCAAAAGGTCCTGCAGTTGAGTTTGCATAGGTAGGACTCAGCCTTTCCGAATACAGCTAGATGCTGTCACATCTGCATAATTTAGTAAGGACTGCTTGCTAAAATTCATATCAAACCCTGCCAAAAGACTCTGTACTGGAATTTGGTGAAGAGAGGATTTTTCCCACTCTTCACTTTATTTATTTTTATTATGTTGCTGGATATTTGATGAGTATGCCTTTTAAAATGACAAAATCATCTTGATGCTTTGAGTTAAAACCCAACCATCAGTTTCCTCGTAGGTATTAGCCAACATGAGTTTTATTCTTTGTTTTACCGTGCTAATACCTGTCGTATTTTTCAGGCCATGCCCACCCTCATAGAATTAATGAAAGACCCCAGTGTGGTTGTTCGAGATACAACTGCATGGACTGTGGGCAGAATCTGCGAGCTGCTCCCTGAGGCTGCCATCAACGATGTCTACCTGAGTCCCCTGCTGCAGTGTCTGATCGAGGGCCTCAGTGCGGAGCCCAGAGTGGCTTCAAACGTCTGCTGGGTAAGGGATGTTCTTCCTGATGGGATAAGGGTCTTGGCTAGGCCACCCGCAAGGAAGTATGAGGTGTGGGAGAGAAATGGGTCTGCCTCACTGGGAGCCTTTTTCTGAATAACATCTTTCTAATCTCTTCAATTAAAATGTGGGGGAGATATCCACTTCGTGAGCCAGTAGGAGCTGTTGACTCATGGTGACTGGTTCCTGAACCATTTAGAACAGTCATGCTAACCCAGTGGGAAAAGTACTTGAACTTTGTTTTCTTTCTTCAGTTGCTTGGGGACAAGAAATTTTGATTAAAGTAGAGAGTTTCTGGCTATAAAAAAGTACAATTGCTGAGATGGGGGCAAGAGGAAAGGAAGGTAGGAGGTGTTAAGTGCTGAGTCAGTACGGGCTGAATGTGGTTCATTAGGGACATTTGGGGTGGAGGAGGAAGTTCAAATAAGGAAGGAGGTGGGGCTAAAGGCCTTTTCTGTGATTAGAAGTAGAAGTGGCAGGTGTTTGTGGTAGGTGAAAGTACTCTGCTGCTTCAAGAGTTTTGGGCAGGATAAACAAAATGTAAATATTTCAGGATACCTATAAAATATGTTTTGAGATGGCCTTGACAGAAAAAGTTGAGGATTCACTAGCAGTGATTTATTATTAGATCAGTTGGAGAGGAACACTGCCCAAGGTGTCTTAAGGAAAAATGAGGTCATCCTGAGGTGGGGTTCTTTTCAGGACTAGTATTAACTCTCTCTGGTTTTAAGGCTTTCTCTAGTCTGGCTGAAGCTGCTTATGAGGCTGCAGACGTAGCTGATGATCAGGAAGAACCAGCTACCTATTGCTTGTCATCTTCTTTTGAACTCATAGTTCAGAAGCTCCTGGAGACCACAGACAGGTAACTTCATACACGGTGTCTTTGCATTCAAACTCCTGCCTTCTGTGTTTGGTGCGAGGGGCCGCTAATCCTAGAAACACTGCAGTAGTAGGTTATTTGTTTAAATAATGGGGAAATGTAGACATGTATTGTTCAGATTACAATTAAACTCATAAAATAGTCTCCTTTCTGTACTTAGAGAGTAGTGGTTGATCTAGAGCGGTCCCTTTGCTTTTCAGTGCCTACACTTACCAATGTTTGATGATGGTATAAGAGATAATAGCACTTCTTACGAATTTAGTTGCCACACAAGATCATTAATTGCCATTTTTGATATTGGATGAAGAACTTGGCATTAAATGCAGTTTTGTAGATGAGCTTTGAGATGTAGTTTTACAGGCTTATGAGTTGGGGTCAGCCTTGAATTACTTTGGTTTCGTGTGAGCTATACTGAACGAAAGCCGTGCTTAAAATATCAAGGAAGAGGACTGTGTGTAAATTCTTCCAGGCTCACCTAGTTTGTTTCTACTTCTCTGTTCAAGATAAAGGGACCTCTCACGGGTGGATGAAGAAAATCAACTACTCAGGCCCCTCTTCAGTTCTCTACATAGGTCTTCCATCATTTTATTCTATAAATTTTCCCTATAATTTTAGCCCATTTCCAAAATGTTCATTCTAAAGTTTAACCAGGTCTGGAAACCATAATGAACATAGCCATTGGCTCAAAGGCTGAAAATTTAATTCTGGTTGTACGGTGTTGCCAAACTCAAATCAAATCTGCCATCGTATGTTTCAGGGGTTCTTACTTCTGTTGTGACAGTGTCTACATCGTAACAACTTCTTTATTCTTTCTCGGTTGGGAGTTTAGATTTTTGCTGTTTCTTTACAGACCTGATGGACACCAGAACAACCTGAGGAGTTCTGCATATGAATCTCTGATGGAAATTGTGAAGAACAGTGCCAAGGACTGTTACCCTGCCGTTCAGAAAACTACCCTGGTCATCATGGAACGGCTTCAGCAAGTGCTGCAGATGGAGGTGAGACTGAGGGCGTTCCCGGTTGTTGGCGGGAAGGGTGCGGAACGCGTGACACACAGCTTTGTTTTCAAGGCTGTTCTTCCCATCCGATGTTTAAGTGAATGCTTCGTCAGAAAGATATAAGGCTTATGCAAAAAGAAATGGCTGTAACTTAAAGTTTGCATTGCTTGTCACAGTTCACTCATACGTACACGCGTTACATGTTGTTTACTTTCCTAAAGTAGCATCAGTAAAACTTATTTAAAGGTCCTCGAAAACCCAGCAAAAATGGAAATATTGAGGGAATTTAGAGCCCCTTTAAAAGGTATGTGTTCAGAATATGACGGGTTTTTGTTTTTTCTTGTAGTCACATATCCAGAGCACATCGGATAGGATCCAGTTCAATGACCTTCAGTCATTACTCTGTGCAACTCTTCAGGTACGATGGTGCTGTGTCACGTCATGGCTCCTGGGAGGAAAGGGAGCCGTATCCCAGGGGGCGAGTTTGTGTACACACACAGCTCTGGGATGGTGCTCATCGAAAGCTCTAAACCAAAAGGCCTCGGTCGGTGATTGATTAGGAGAATAATTTTTCATTTCCCTTGTCCATAAAGATGAATTTTGCCTTTTTTGCACAGTGTAGGGAAGGAACTACTCAGTTGGTGATGGTCCTCACTTCTGTGTGTTGTTTTTGTGGGTATTTGAATTTTTATGAACTTACTCGAATTACACAGGATGCACCTGGAAGCAAGATCTTAGCAGGCTGATGAGACTGCTTCTTTATAACTGTTCCATGTGAGGGCAACTTTCATTCTTGGTTTTCATTGCGCTTCCAACTATACCCAGTCAGATTTGATTTCTAGCCATAGTTCACCCAACTAAAAACAAAGCCTTGAGTTTCTACCATCATCTTTTGAAACAGTAGTTGTTGGGAAGTTTGTTAGAATGTATATCATTTATAGTGTCCTGTTCACAGACTTTCTGAGAGGCTGAGGTAATTTAAAGTTACAATTTTTAATTTATTTAAAGTTATATATCACTCCTCACTCATGACTCCTCAGTCATGCAGTGGCTAGGGAACATGTTCCTCCCCCCCCCCAAAAAAAAAAACAGGAAAATCCTATGACTAATCTGATGCCTAGGTAGGTACTAGATTTCAATATTGACTGATGTTTGCTAGGTAATCTTACCTGTGAAATCCCCTTTTTCTTACTCCAAACTTAATTTTTTAAAAGATTTTATTTATTTATTTATTTTTGCTGGGGAGAGAAACATAAATGTATGGATGCCTCTTGTATAGCCTGAACTGGGGACCTGGCCCACGATCCGGGCATGTGTCCTGACTGGGGATCGAACCAGTGACTCTTTGATTTGCAGGCTGTTGGCACTCAACCCGCTGAGCCACACCAGCCAGGGCCAAACTTGAATTTTTTAAAGTATGACTGTTAAGAGGTGTTTCCTCATTCATCAGACAAATACAGGAATGATCCAGTAATGTTAGTTGAAACAAATTAAAGGGTAAAGAAGGAAGTTTGAGTAATACTCAATTAGAAAAAGCCAGGTTGATGTCATTTTATCAAGACCTTTTCTAAAATATATATTTTATTGATTATACCATTACAGTTGTTCTATTCCCCCCCCCTTCATTCCCCTCCACCCGCACACTCCCTCCCCCACCATTCTCCCCCGCCTTGGTTTATAACCACGTGTCTCAAGTTCTTTAGATTCTATATTTCCCCCACTATTCTTGCCCTCCCCCTATTTTCTACCTACTGTCTATGCTATTTTCTGTACCTTCTCCCCCCTTCTCCTCCTCCCACTCCCCTGTTGCTAACCCTCCATGTGTTCTTCATTTCTATGGTTCCACTCCTGATCTAGCTGTCCTCTTGGTTTGCTTTTGTTTTAGGTGTGGTTGTTAATAACTGTGAGTTTGCTGTCCTTTCACTGTTCATATTTTTCATCTTCTTTTTCTTATATAAGTCCCTTTAGCATTTCATATAATAAGGGCTTGGTGATGATGAACTCCTTGAACTTGACCTTATCTGAGAAGCACTTTATCTGTCCTTCCATTCTAAATGAAAGTTTTGCTGGATAAAGCAATCTTGGCTATAGGTCTTTGGATTTCATGACTTGGAATACTTCCTTCTAGCCCCTTCTTGTCTGTGAGGTCTCTTTTGAGAAATCCGCTGACAGTCTGATGGGTACTCCTTTATAGGTGACTGTCCCCTTATCTCTTGCTGCTTCTAGGATTCTCTCCTTCATTTTAATCTTGGCTAATGTAATTATGTGCCTTGGTGTGTTCCTCCTTGGGTTCAGCTTCTTTGGGACTCTCTGAGCTTCTTGGACTTCCTGGAAGTCTATTTCCTTTGCCAGACTGGGGAAGTTCTCCTTTATTATTTGTTCAAATAAGTGTTCCACTCATGGCTGTTTCTTTCCCCTTCTGGTACCCCTGTAATCCGGATGTTGGAATGTTTAAAGATGTCCTGGAGGTTCCTAAGCCTCTCCTCATTTTTTTGAGTTCTCATTTCTTCATTCCTTTCTGGTTGGATGTTTTGTTCTTCCTTCTGGTCCATTCTATTGTTTTGAGTCCCAGTTTCCTTTCCATCACTATTGGTTTCCTGGACATCTCCTTTCATTTCAATTAGTTTAGCCTTCATATGTTCCTCTAATTTGTGACTATAATCAACCAGTTCTGTGAGCATCCTGATAAACAGTATCTTGAATTGTGCGTCTGAGAGGCTGGCAATTTCTCGGTCACTGAGAGTTATTGTCTTTGGGACTTTTGAGTTCTTGCGCCATCTTTTGGGCTGTTCGTGCCTGTTCCTTAGCAGGATCGGAGCCCTAGGTGTTCATCAGAGCAGGGCAACTCAGTTGCTGGGTTGTGACGCTGTACGTGGGGGCAGGGTCAAAGAGGAACAATGGCGTCCTGTCTGCCGCCTCTTGCGCCGCAGCCACAGGTATCGCAGCTGCCACCATCACCGGGCCCACGAGTTTCGTCCCACTGCATGTGAGTGTGCCACTGCCGTCAGCCCTCGCCCCCTGGGGCCTGCGTGGTCCGTCTCACTGTGCACGAATGTGCGACTACGGTCAGTCTGCCCCACACCTTGACTGGGTCCGGGCCACTTTCGGGCCTAGGTCAGGGGATCTGTCCTGCCCGACCCTGCTCCGCTGCTGGCTCCACCCCTCTTACCGTCCCCGTTGAACAGTTAGTGGTTGTCGGACTTCCGTATAATTCAGTTTTCTGTTCTTTGGCTGTGTCTTTGTTCTCCAAACCTTTGTTGTATTCAAACTTGGTTGTGGGAGAAGGCACAGTGTTTCCACCTATGCCTCCATCTTGGCAGAAGTCCCTCATTTTATCAAGACTATTGCTTGAACCATCATCTGTAAATGAGTTAGGATATAGAAAGGGTTGGTTTTTTGTTTGCTTGTTTTGTGAGTATGAACTCTAATATGACATGTCCTTTAAAGCTGAAATAAAAAGACTGGAATATGGAGGTTGCTGATGGGTTTTTGTGAGATGATTAAAGCGTAGAAGAGATGATTTTATGCTTATGGAAAATCATCTCATGTTTGTTCTGAATTGAAGAATAGAAGGGATATCAGAATGTATGTTGCAAATGATTTTGCACTGTCAAAACATTTGAGCATAAAAGGTATACTTGGCCTTTAAAAAAAAAACACCCAAATTTCAAGGGACTTGACTAATTTTTAAAAGGTACAGTGTTTTGGTTGGAGTGTTTGGAATCAACAGATCCTAAAACTCTGGTTCATTTCACAGAATGTTCTACGGAAAGTACAACACCAAGATGCTTTGCAGATCTCTGATGTAGTTATGGCCTCCCTGTTAAGGATGTTCCAAAGCACGGCTGGGTCTGGGGGAGTTCAAGAGGATGCCCTGATGGCAGTTAGCACACTGGTAGAAGGTGAGGAAGCTGAAACTGGGCTGGGAATTCAGATGTAAGGGTTACAATGGCCATGAAGAACTTTCAACTGCAAAAAACATGGTTCTGTTTTCTCATTTATGGAGTATTGAGTTGGTTCAAAGTTGAACCAACAGTAGTGATGGTAGTTTATGCATGGACTGCGCTGCCACTCACTCTTCTTGAAGTAAATGGGGAGTCAGTTCACAATTCAGATTGGCAACCTTTGGCGGGGTGCTGTACCATCTTCCTCGTGTTTATCAGGTGTCTTTTTTCAAGGATGGAGGAAGCAAAGGTTTCTGTTTCTTTCCTGGTACTTGGTACCTCCAGGTTTGGCTTGTAATGCTTTGGCCTTGGGTCAACACATCATAGTGACTGGTGTGGAAGGGAATGGAACACTGAGCGAGTTCTAGGAATTTGGGGTTGTTGAATATCTGACTACGCAGAATTGCTTTGGGGAAGCCATGTCTGACTTAGAGATTGGGAGAAGCACTTGAGAAATCAGAATGCTTCTTTGGGGATGGCCTGCAAGGCGTATTACTAAGGCCATTACTGAGAACCACTCCCTTGCAGACCAGACACATTTCTAGCTTCAAGAGTGTGGGTCCAATTGGTCTCACATCATGCGACCACCCTGACAGAGCACAGCAGTTCACTTTGGCTTCTGGCGTGGCTGATTCAGATACGAAGCCCAGTCTGCTTTCTCTGGCTGGTTTAAGTCAGTCCTTGGTGAACTTGCCTAGGGACCCAGTTGTAAGCTGGCTTCCAAAGAGGACATGTTATCTTCAGATGAAGAGGTAGACAAGAGGCAGTGTTGCTAGCTCAGCCAATTAACCTTGACATTCCTTGGGAGTCATACCACTTTGTGGTTGAGCCAGAGAGAAGTCCTATTCTGTGGAGATGTGGCATTATCTCTAGGGCCTAATAGGCCCTTCTAGAAGTTACGAATTTGGTTTGACTAAAGCAATCCTAATGTCTTCATGATAGAATCCATAATTAACTCACATTCCACCAATGTTGAGTGATGTGAACATATTTTGGGAGAGCTAGGATGGTTATTTTTGCTCACTCTTGTGATATCCTGTGGTGGTAATAGTTTGTTTCCTTACAGTGTTAGGTGGTGAATTTCTAAAGTACATGGAGGCCTTTAAACCCTTCCTGGGCATTGGATTGAAAAACTATGCTGAGTACCAGGTAGGCTCTGCAAAATTACAGTTGACCACTGAACTTTGTGGGCCACTTGAACGTGATGTTTCCCCCAATAAATAAATACATTGGAACCACTCCCTTGCAGAGTTTGGAAAGTTTTTTTGGAGATTAGCAAGTTTGAAAAAATTCACATACGTGGACCTTATGGCCTAGAAATATTGAAAAATTAAGAGAAACTTTGTTGTGTCATGAATGCATAAAGTATACGTAGATACTAGTTTAGCATCTACCTTAAAGTTACTTAACTATGTTTTACAAAGTTAAGATTTATCAAAACTTACGCAGACACAGATCGTACATGGGGCCAGTCACGGTTCAGAGAAAGGTGCACAAATGTGAAGATGCAGTAAAACTGTAGCTGTGGAGTTGACCGCAGCGCACACCGCGTCACTGCGATGATTCCGTGGCCACCCATTGCCCTCGTGCTGTGCTCCAGCGCTGTGAAAAGGTTCCGCACAGACAAAAAGTTACACGGATTTTTGACTGCACAGGTGTTGGCACCCTGAGCCCCCACATTGCTCAAGGATCCATTTTAATCCATTTATATTTTCCTACCTGACGGTCCCTGTGGTACAGACTCAGCTTCCTGTAGTGTAGGTAGTTCTTCCCTGGGTGTTGGCCCAAGTGTTGAGCTGTTTTGTTTGTTGCTCCGAGTGTCTGAAGGAAAAGTAGCCTGTGAGAAACAGGGTATTAGATGCATCCAAGTAGAGTAGCATTGTAATAGCAAAGCTTTTTTCTCTTAAACCACATGCCTTGGCTACCACCATCCCTGGTGAATATTGTCTTTTCGTAGTGATATATCTGATAGTCTTAGTTCTCTTCTTGCCACATTGTTTGTTGAAATGAACAAATCTTAGGACTGATGTTTTTTTCTTTTTCTTTTTCTTTTTAAGATTTTATTTATTTATCTTTAGAGGGGAAAGGAAGGAGAGGGAAAGAGGCATTAATATACGGTTGCCTCTCGTGGGTCCCCTGCTGGGAACTGGCCCGCAACCCAGGCATGTGCCCTGACTGGGAATTGAACCGTGATAAGCAGGTTTGCAGGTTCGCAGGCCCACGCTCAATCCACTGAGCTACACCAGCCAGGGCAGGACTGATGTTTTTTTCTTGGACTCCAGGTTCAAGTGATAAAGGATCAGCAGCTAGGTAAAAAGAATGCCTTACTCCTCCCTGCAGGCAGCCTTTTCTGTTTGATAGATCAATTCCTTGCTTCTTCACAGGTATGTTTGGCAGCTGTGGGTTTAGTGGGAGACTTATGTCGTGCCCTGCAGTCCAACATCTTACCTTTCTGTGATGAGGTGATGCAGCTCCTGCTGGAGAACTTGGGGGTGAGTGTCTGCACGGACGCACACATCTGACTTACCAGTGTTTGAAGAACTCATTGGTTGGAAACCTGACAGGGAGCTGTAATTTCCCACATTGGCTGTGGGCTTTTGAAGAAGGGAATTGTTCATTTTCACAAGACGATTCTAAAGTAAGATGATAAAGTCAAAGGAGTGCATGCTCAGTGCATGGCACTTAGGAAAGAAAACCAGTAAAATGCCAAGGAAAAATAAATAATAATCCTTTGCTCCAAAGGTAACCATTGTTAATTTGTGTGTATGTCTTTAAGGTCTAGATCCAGCATATTACTACTTGCTTATTAATTAAAATTAAAAGGAAGAAGAATGAGAAAAGTTTGAGTCTTTAGACAGAACAAATTGTATCTCTCAATAATTTTCTTTTCCTGTTTTTATCCTTGTCAGAACGAGAATGTCCACAGGTCTGTGAAGCCACAGATTCTGTCAGTGTTTGGTGATATTGCCCTTGCTATTGGTGGAGAGTTTAAAAAATACCTAGAGGTTGTATTGAATACTCTTCAGCAGGCCTCCCAAGCCCAGGTGGACAAGGTAAGCTTAAATCTATCTTTTAGTCCAGCCCTGATTAGAGGAGAGAAACTTTGACAAACAGAATAGTAATGATCAGTATGATGGAGAATGTTTTCTTTGTCTCTTACAGTCAGACTATGACATGGTGGATTATCTGAATGAACTAAGGGAAGGCTGCTTGGAAGCCTATACCGGAATTGTCCAGGGATTAAAGGGAGACCAGGAGAACGTACACCGTTGAGTATACAACCAAACGTAACCTAGTTTAGTGTGCACTTAGCCAAATGGGCTGCGTTTTCATTCTGTAGCTTGTAAACTAGCACCTACCTGTTTTTTAAAGGAGGAGGAGAAAGGAACAGTGCCCTAATGAAGAAAGTGTAACTTTGGGGAAGGGCATACATTTATTATTTCTGCTTCCCCTTCTTTTGCTACTTTCTCACATTTCTCGAGCATTGCAAGGGGTTGGGATATGGGCGTGATGGCTGCATCTGCACCAGCCGTGAGTGGCAGTTGTTGATCCACATACACCATCTCCTTACGCACCTGAATCAGGGGGTCAGATTTCTTCTGTCACCTTATGTTTTTGTGTTGATTGAGGAGTTATTCATCCTCTGCCTGCCTGGTATCACAGGCCTTGAGGAATGGTTCTGTTGTTCTTCTGCCTTATATTAGTTTAAAAGAAGAGGAGTATCTGCCTCTTATGTTGACTTGAGGAATGACATCTTAATCTAAGAAAGAATAATTACATGCAACTATTTTGCAGCCTGATAATGGGATTTGAGTATTTGGAAACTTTAAAATGGAATGTAGTCCTGCCAGATGTGGGACAAGTTCATCAGACCTTCTCTTTCTTTTATAGCGGACGTGATGCTGGTACAACCCAGAGTAGAGTTTATTCTGTCTTTCATTGACCACATTGCTGGAGATGAGGATCATACAGACGGAGTAGTAGCTTGTGCTGCTGGACTGATAGGGTAGGTTACCCCTGAGTAGAATTTCTGGTGCAAAGTTAGAGGGTATGTAAAAAAAACATTTGAGAGTAGAGTGGATGGTAATTACCTACTTTGGTACAGAGGAGATTTGTTCAATTGAACCCATGGTGCCCTGTTTTGAGTTCTCACAAATTAAGACTTTAGCTTTAACCTCATTCCAGATCCTCTAAATTTCAAATTTCTCCCCAGTAAGCTTCTTTTAAAATTTGATTTTTTACCAATACAAAAGTTTATTTCATAAAAGTTCAATGTGAATATTGGAGTAAAATAGATGCCATGGAGAGGGGACATGTGGAAGCAGTTGATTTCCCTGGAGAACACAGCCGTTCTTTGTACTCACTCCAAGGCTTTTAACACAATGTACTATTTCCTCGTATTATCTGCTATTCCACTATTGTTCTGTTGGCCACTAGTTGCTGTCTCCACACATTCATCTGTCACAAGATTCATAACCCTTTACGAATCCCTGCAAATTTATGGGACATGTTTGCCACCAGTAATTTCAATAATGACTTCTTATCCATAATTTTTTAAAATTTTTATTTATTTGTTTTTAGAGAGACGGGGAAGGGAAGGAGAAAGAGTGGGAGAGAAACATCAATGTGTGGTTGCCTCTCGTGTCCCTTACTGGGGACCTGGCCTGCAACCCAGGCATGTGCCCTGACTGGGAGTCGAACCAGTGACCCTTTGTTTCACAGGCCTGTGCTCAATTCACTGAGCTACACCAGCCAGGGCTCTTGTCCATAACTTTTTTAAGTCAGGAAGGTGAGCTTTTGCTCATATACTCAGTGAACTCAAAGATACCTTGAAATGGAATTTGTGGACCTCCCTCATACTCCCGCAGGAGGCCCTGCATTTTGTTCCCCACTAAACTCTTTATGCAGTGAATTCTCAGGTGTAGAAGCAGCATAATATCTATGTCTCTGCCATATTCTGATGTTGGGCAGCAAATTACCTTCATAGCTTCTATTGAGGGTTTCTTAGACATCATATGAAAAAACATTGGTCTTCAGGAGCTCAAAGACTTGGGTTCTAGTTTGACTTTACCGTGAATTAGCTGTGGAATGACTTGGGTAGTAAATCATTCTACTTCTTCAGGCCTCATTTTTTCATATGTTGAGGGCAGATGTTAGAGTTCTTTTTTTTTTTTAAGATTTTATTCGTTTTTAGAGAGAAGGTAAGGAAGGGAGAAAGAGAGGGAGAGAAACATTGATCAGTCGCCTCTCACATGCCCCTAACTGGGGACCTGGCCCTCAACCGCCAGACATGTGCCCTTGTTGAGAACCGCCCTGCCTGGTTTTAGGAGTTGTAAACCCCCATGGCTAAGGCTGAGTGAGTGACCTTCGGACCATAAGCCACTAAGGAGACAAAGCTTGCCTCCCTGGCAGGAGCGCTGCTTCTGCTCCTTTCTTCATAACTGGCCCCCAGTGCTTGATCAGTTAGCCAATGATGGGTAAGATTCCCCAAGGGGGGAACGACCTAAGACAGGCATGATCACGTGGAGGCCCCAAGGGAAGGAGTTGGGGGGCTATGGAGAAAGGAGGTGATGGACCCTTGCCCCTTGGCTTTGACAAAGCCTGACTCCCCTGAGTCTGCGAGAAGTTTTCTAAAATTCCTTGGCTATCTGCCTCCTCTGCTTGACTTAAGCTGGAAACAATGACAGAGGGCAGTGCAGCCCTGTGCTGGAAAGGGTGGGCTCCCTGGGTGATCAGGCCTGAGAAAGGATATGTGAAACCCTGTGAAACCTGCTTTGCTAAGAATTATCTTAGTTAAATGATAGGGGCCCAGGCAGGAAATGAGTTTGTTTCCCAAAGTTTTGTAGCCTTTTAGCTGATAGACCCTGACTCAGAAGAAGCCCTAATAGTTCTTTGTATGTTTTCTACTGTTTGATCCTTACTGCCTGACAATGATTAATAAGCTGTACCTGTAGTCCTGCGCAAATTAAACCCAATAAAACCCTGTCTAGGCAAGGGTCAGCGCACTCTTCCCTTGAGAGAGTGGCCATGCCGTCCCTTTTCCTCCACAGGACTTGGTAGTCCGTGTGAATTTGTCTCATGTCTCATCCATAACGCTGTGGACACTGGGCCAGTGTCTGCATCATTCCCTGACTGGGAATCAAACTGGAGACCTTTGGGTTCACAGGCCAGCACTCAATCCACTGAGCCACATCAGCCAGGGCGGACTTCATTATATATAAGGTTTT
Organism: Sturnira hondurensis; assembly: GCF_014824575.4. Classification (NCBI taxonomy): domain Eukaryota; kingdom Metazoa; phylum Chordata; class Mammalia; order Chiroptera; family Phyllostomidae; genus Sturnira; species Sturnira hondurensis. Next base: position 3,554,607 of record NW_028094263.1, on the reverse strand, counting down.
TTTCACTACACAATGCAATGTCTTTAAAACATACCATTCATACATTTAATTTCCACTCCGCCCCCAGCTGGAAAAGGTGCTCTACCATATTGAGTGAATAAACCAATAAAGCTCTCCAGGCATCAGAATCTAACAGGAGAGAGGTCACAAGGCACCAGCTGTGCAGCAGACAGGCAGAGGCCCCCTCAAGATGATACAGCTGAAAGGATTTGTAGTGGGTTTCAATGCACTAAGAAATTTCTACAACTAAAGGGTACATGGAAATTACAGCACAAAGAAATTTAAGTGCAAGAGCACTTGTATATAGACCAATAATTTTTAACTTCAGGCAAGACAAGTCTTAGAAAAGAAGTTAAAATTTTTCTTTTGGTATTAAAAAAATAGGTGATTGAGTAAGAAACCCATAGCCAGCTTGGCACTGGTTTGAGAAGCTCAGTACATAATACTGGTGTCAGGCCAGGAGCTCATTTTCAGGTGTGTTTATTCTGCACAGGGACTTATGTACAGCATTTGGGAAGGATGTACTGAAATTAGTAGAAGCTAGGCCAATGATCCATGAACTGTTAACTGAAGGACGGAGATCGAAGACTAACAAAGCAAAAACGCTCGCTACGTGGGCAACAAAAGAACTGAGGAAACTGAAGAATCAAGCTTGGTAAGAGCTTGTCTTTACTCCCTTCTTTCTGCTGTGGTCTTGGGGAGGAGGAGCGTTTTACTTAGATTGTTCTGCCAAGACTGCCTTTCATTTGGTATTTTGTTTCGTGCTCTTGCCCATTTAAGTGCCTGTGAGCCAGGCCTTTGTTCCTAAGCTTTGTTAGTAGGAGGGTCAAACAATCTCAGTCTTTCCTTGAGCCAACTACTTGATTCCTTGTGGTGATGAAGAACAGAACTTACATAATTAGGATTCACTGAAGTCCCCACGTTTTGGGGGCCTTAATAAAATTGGTAATTGGCATTTTCCCATCATTCTCTTTTCCACTCTGTTCCTCTCCCTGTGCCCTTTTCTTTCTTCCTCCCTCTCTTCTTTTCTTTCATTGTATTTATTCTTAGAGGGGAGGGACAGAGAAAGAAAGGGAGAGAAACGCCATTCGGTTGCCTCTCACATGCGCCCTTGAATGGGGCCGCCCCACAACCCAGATGTGTACCCTGACCAGGAATCAAAACTTGTGCTTTTGCAGGGCAACGCTCAACCAACTTTTCTTGACAGCAGTGCCTTTAGACATTGCCTGCTTCTACAGAACATAGCCCAAGTCAGAGTTGTCTGACCCCTGCCTGCAATGTAGTTTTAATTTATTTTCCTCTCACATACTCCTTTATTTCACAAATCTCAGCAAAAATGGCTATTTTGAGTTTCTGCTTTCCCTCCCACCCTCTGATGTAGGTGCTAATGAGAACAGGTAGAAGGCACATAGGAAGAGAAAAATAATCAGTTTTTGAAAAGTTGACACGTTCCATTCAGGCCTCTGAGTACTTAATTGTAGGAATCAGAGAGGAGTTTGGCTGTACTTGGGTGTATGTGATCTCAGAGATTGACCTTTTTTCCATCTGTTTCTAGATCTGTTACCATTGGGATGATAACCTGAGACCCCCACTGGAAATCTCCAATCTTTTGAAAAACCCGGAAGTGAGGAGTGTGCACGGATGCTGAATGTTTGGGAATGAGAGGATGAGTGAGTGAGGCTTGAAAACACACCACATTGAAAATCCTGCCACAGCAGCAGCCGCAGCCGCAGCCGCCAACAGCAACGCTGTTAGTGAGCTAAGTAAGCACTGACTTCGTAGAGAACCATAACGTCGGCCATCTTGGAAGAGAAAAAAACGATGGATTTACTTGCTTAAAAGAAAGTTATCTCTTCCCAGCAGAGGCTAGAACTAGCTTTTCTGTCTTGGCCAGTGTTGAGTGGAATGACTAGTGTGAGAGAGGAGGAGGGACTGGGTTCAGCTGTGGTGCTTTGTTGTAAAAGGCAGCTTGGCCTTTGCTACTGATAAGAAAGATGGAGCCTGGGTCTTGAGCCCACCTTTGGTGTACCTTGCCACACGGTACCGTATACGTGCCGGCTAAAAGGGTGAGGGATTCTTTACAGTCTGAGAATGAGTGTGTGTGAGTGAGGCGGTATCCACATTCTCAACTTCAAGTCATTGCAGTTTCTTTTTCCCAGAAAAAAAGGGGTTAGACATTGCATTTCATAAAACTAACCGAAGTTCTGTCTACTGATGCAGCACAAGAGATATAAAAGAAAAAAAAAGGGAAAGACGCTCTTTAGGTTTGCTTTTTTTTTTTTTTTTTTTTTTTTGATTCTAGGGAAAACACTGACGAATGTTCAGAGCTCCCATCCTGATCTTTTCATCAAGGCGCCTTTCCTAATAATATGGTTCAACTGTGAATGTAGAATTGGGGGGGGGAGGGGGGAGAAAAAGAAAACTCTGGAGTTAGAAGATATAGAAAAATAAAAACACAATTGTTACAAATAAAGAATGCAGACTTGAAAAACAAAAGAAAGCCACAACCCAAACAAACCAAAAGTTAAATGCTCAGATTGGCAGCACAAAAGGAAAGCTCTCTCTGACATGTATCAAGGCAGCCTGAACGCCCCCAGAAAACTGTGCCAAAGAGTTTAGAAAATAAGTCCACACTAAAGTAAACGCACACATACAGCAAACTGCAGGTAACTTTTGGATTGCAAACAAGGATAAATTTAATGTTCGAACAATCTGATAAAATAACCATTTGGAAACTGCTTGGCCTTCTGTTCTCTTATTTGATTGACTGCAATGCGGTATTGGTCTCTTGCTGCACTTCAAAACCAACTAACCAACAACAACAAAAAAGGAATATATATAGAGAGACTAGAACTCTTGTGATGAAAGTGGCACTTGAAAAAGGTTATATTTTTCCACTAAAGTTGAAGATGAATAAAATGGTGTCAAACATTCCCCCAGTCACACACTTTAATATTTTTTTAAAAGTGTGATGTGCTGTGATAACCATAAATCAAACTTAATTATTTTCCTTTTTACACGGGGAACAGGGCACCCTGAATTTGGGTTTTAGACTCTCAGCAATAAGGGATGTTGGTGAGCTTTGATCCTCTTTGGTTTTGCAGTTATTAGGAATTTTTGCTGGCATTTTGAATATGCTGCTTTCAAAAACACCAAGGATGTTTTTTTTTTAAACACTTACTAGTATTTGGAGGGTTAAAAAACAAGACCTTAAAATCCCACCTTCATTTTCATTCTAGCAAAAAATAGGGGCTTGTGCATTTTCTCTGCCATTTTCCCCCTCCCTGTCCAAGCCTTGCATTCACACATGGGCTTGGCTCAGTTTTGCCCATCCATATGGCAGCATCTCTAATAGCTCTTGTACAGGGTATCAGATATTGTGCCTTTTGGTGCCAGGTTCAAAGTCAAGTGCCGATCTATGAACCAGTGTACAAAAAAAAAAAAACCAGGTGTTGAAGAAAGGGCACTCGTGAATAGAGTGCACCAGCTCTTAAGCCCTACTTAGAAGAGGCCTGGCCCGCTAATGCCTTGTTTAAATTTTAGTTGTTCCTCAAGGGAAAGAATGATGACACACTAACCATTCCTGATAGATAGGGTTTGGTCAGGGCTTAGGGTTGGGGCAGGAATATTGGGGAGAGAAAAAATGATCATTCCTCAGTGCTACCCATTTGTCCTGTGTGGGCTGCTTAGCTAGACAGCAGGAGAATAAAGTACACCAAGAACCATAATGGAAACAAAACCTTCCGTGTGTTTTGTCCTGTTTTGTTCCAGGGAAGCAGTTGATAAGTGCTGTTGTTAATGCTTTCTCCCAGATCCATTCAGTGATGGAAAGGAGGAAAATTGGCTGGCTGGATTGTGGTCTTGGTGCCTCGCAGTTATTCTGCACTGGTTATGCATTTAATCTTTATTAGTTACCTTTGGCTAGTGGATTTTCCATAGTCTGGGTATTTATCCTGAATCAATTGTACCACCTAAGGCAACTGGATACAAAATGCATTCTGTCCATTATGTCTGGGCCTTCCCCACCCTAGTCTTGGCACATTCCTTCAAGAATGTAGTTACCGTCTGCTTGGGAAGATGTCAATGCAAACGTGAAGAAAATGGGCATCGGACTAGGCTTTGGTTTGCCACAAGTGGCAGCTGCCTATATCGATTACAATTACGTTTGTTAATTTTGCTTTTCATTTTTCCGAGTTCCCCTCAGCTCCCCTGTTGACATGTTGGCTGTCTAAAGGCAACTGTTACATTGCTTTAGGGACTTGTGGAGAAAGGGAGGGGAATTGCTCAGTGTAGTGTTTTCACTTTCAAAACCAAGTAATCTAGTCACTCATTTAAGAAGTGTGTTAGTCTGACTTTAAGAGAAATCCAAACTCCATCAGCTTTTGGTAGCATCTTGGTTTTCGAAACAACTCAATCTGTATTTGGCATTTAGAATGCCCTTGGCATGCCAGTCTGTGATGGCATTAAAGACCTGTTAAAACACTTGAGCCCAACTTTATTAACCAAAACTGATACCACCACCTTTATCTTCTAAATAAAGTCCGCTTTATTTTTATTTTGAACATTTTGCTGCTTCATTTTTGGTTCCAGATGGTGTCACCTCCTTGGAGGTGAAATGAATGGTTTGAAAGGAGCTAGAGCGTGTGGTGGTGATGTGTGTGTGAGTTGGGGAGGAGGACAGGCACGCCTGTCTTAAAAATGGACTGTCCATAATGTAGTGGGAGTGGGTGTTCCCTGCCGGGCACAAGCACTGCCTGAAGGAGGTTTCCTGTTCAGAGTGATTGCAAAGCTGCTGAAGGTTGTCCTCGGTCTTGTACGCATTTTTCAGGTTAACGATGTGGGCTATTCAAAGGCTCGTCCAAAGGTTGGCTTTTCACTTAGTTGGCGGCGTGTATTTAATTTCTGCTTCCACTTTTGCCCCCAGAAACTTGTGGAGAAAAGAACACTAACTTGGAATTTAAGGAACTGGGTCCTTCCTTTCATCCTGCTTGTTAGCATAGTGGCACCTGCAGGCTACTCTGTGGAAAGGCATTCTTTCTTAGTTTATGTTGGGCAGATCCAATGAGGGCTAACCTTCATTCTCCTACCTTCACCTTCATGTGGCCTTTTACCTTTTCTGGATGCACACCCCTGACATTAGATTCTGATCATACCTACCCCCAAGTGTTTATGAATTATGTACCTGTACTACTGTACTGTATATTGTATAATCATGAGACATAAAAATAGAATTAAAAAGCAATTATATGAAAAGTAAATATAAACAAGTTCTAATATTTTATGTCTATGCCCAATTTTGATTACTAGGTTATAGAGGGTAACCTGATTCTTAGCAGACTGCATTCAATCCTGAGCAGTAGTAATCGACCCAGGACATCTTCCCAGCAAGGGTGTGCTTAGAGAAACAGGTGGCATTGGTTCATTTTCTACTGGCAGGGAAGGATTGCTCTGCCCCCCCCCCCCAATTTTCTTCCTTTTCAACAGTTCTCCGGGTAACTCCCCATTCCCATATACCTCTAGCAAGTGCCCCAAAAGGATGCAGAACAGGGTTACAGTCCCACCTTTCCGAAGCAGGGCTTCCAGCCTGGTGTGGAAAAGAGCAAACATTGGGAGAATTTTGTACGTTCTGTTATATCTTACTTTGGCCAAAGATCTTACTCTGTTGAGGAAGGAGGTGCAGAAAGATTGACTCATCAGATCAAGGTCACATGGAGCTCAAGTTCAACTTCGTGTCCAACAGAGAGCAAAATCCAAGCTTTCCTCACATTTGCCCCAGACAGATTCTGTCAGCTTCTTAGCAATATAAATTCAAGGTCCATGTTGTACAGATTCATAGTACGCATCTATCTCCTTCACAGGACTATTTAAATATTTTATATATTTAAAACTTGTTTGCTTATTTTTTTGCCAGTTTCCTCAACTATAATGTAAGCTCTTCAGCGCGGTGACCTTGGCCTGTCTTACCACTGTATCCCCAGACTGAATCAGCACCTGATGTGTAGGAGACCTTCAATAAATATTTGTTGAACTAATGACATGTCAGTACAGTTCAGGGAGTTTCTGGAATGGCATTACTTAGCCTTTGAAGGGCAGAGCGTCCAGAAACCTGGGAATAGCAGGACCTCAGAAGACTTAAGCTCTTTCACTTCTCACTTGCTGGATGTCTTCAGGCCAGCCTTGGTTTTTGTTTTGTTTTGAGACAGAGAAAGGAAGAAGCATGGATGTGTTGTTCCTGTATTGATGTATTTGTTGGTTGATTCTTGTATGTGCCCTGACCAGGGGTGTATTTGGACAATGCTATAACCAACTGAGATACCCGACCAGGGCCAGGCCAGCTTCCTAACCTTGGGTTAACTGGAGGGATGAGAACAGGATTAGTCAGTAGTCATTATGTTGTGTCCATTTTATGAACAGGCTTGTAGTAAGCATATTAGAGTAATAATGATCCTCATCAATCCTGTAAGAAAAGCATCATTTTAGTCTTATTTTATAGAGAGAGAGACAAGCACAGAGGATCAGCACCTTGCCCAAAGTCCTATGGGCTAGGCAAGCAGTGCTGACTCCACGGACCGTGCTTGTCCCACTGGACTGTCGCGTAGCTGCATGGTAGGCGGAGCAGATGGGTCTCTGCTCCCAACAAGTTTAGTTTGTGGTGAAACAGAGCCCTGGATGAAGTGTTTCTGAAATTAAATAGTAAAGCGATTTTGTCTTAATTCATCATGAAGTCCATTGTTAACCTTTTGGCAACTCTTCATTCGGGGATGAAGTCAGTTTTCCTCTCAATTAGGGTTTGAACCATCTCCCTGAATTTTTTGTTTAAAGGTTTTATTCATTTTTAGAGAAGTGAAGGGAGGGAGAAAGAAACATCAATTGGTTGCCTCTCCCACACCCCTAACAAGGGACCTGAGCCACAACCCAGGCATGTGCCCTGACCTGCAATCAAACTGGTGACCTTCTAGCATGACAGGCAACCCCCTGAGCTACAGCAGTCACGGTCATCTCCCTGCACTTCTGCTCCGTTTTCCCTCTGAGCTAGAAGCTTTTGGGAACCAGGACTGGGGGCAGGGTGGATGTTGGTGCCTGGTGGCCACTGGGCTGCTAAGTAAGCTCCCCATCTGAATTACCCCAGTGCTCTCAACTGATCCTGGGCATGAGGCCTTTGAGGCCTGAGCTGCTCCCTCTCCCAGGTGCTCCTAGGCCCAAAATTCTTGAGCTGAGCTTTCCTCAATGTGAAATGTACCTTATTTTCTGAGAGGGAAGTACATCTCCGCTCTGGCCCTGCCTGAGTGGCTCAGTTGGAGCATCCTTCTGTACACCAAAAGGTGGTGGGTTCCATTCCCAGTCAGGGTACATACCTAGGTTGTGGGTTTGATCCCTGGTGTGGAGGCAACCCATTGATGTTTCTCCCTCTCTTAATAAAATCAAATGTATCCTTGGGTGAGGATTTTTTTTAAAGAAAGAAATAGCTCTGTATAAGTTCTCCATAGCAATAAGCAATGCTTGCTGTTTTCTGAGCTCTGCCCTTCAAAATATTGTATAGTCTTTTGAGTATGACCTTGGGCAAATTCAACTTTTCTGGTCTTCAATTATTTCATCTGTGAAGTAAGAATCTCAATGAAAGAAAATGGATATGAAGTTTTTAGCACAGGGCCTTGCACATGCATTAATTAAATGAATTGATCAATAAATACTGAGTACATGCCCAACACTGTTTAAGGCATTAGAGAATGAAGTAAATAAAATCTGCACCCTATGGAGGTCACATTGTAACGGACAATGCCTTGTAACTATCAAAATTGTAGCACTATAATAATTGTAATGTAATTTTTTCAAAGTTCTGTTTGGTGGTAGCAGAAATGAACACGGTTGTGAAGAACATGAAGCATAGAGTTATTAAAACAGTTTCCACCCAAACCTGGCTAATTTGATTAGAGGATGTGCTACTTCCAAAGGTATTTGGGAATTTGGTAAAGAAATAAAGGTTTTCTACCACTGCCCAAACCTCTGCTTTAAGGAAAGATCAGCAGGCTGCAGTTGGAATCCCAGAATGGTTCTGCAGTGAACCCCAATTTTCTAAGGTCTGGAGCTGGGGGAATAAGGTGGTCCCTGGACCCTGCATTATCACACATTCTAATCAATTTTCCTGCCTGCCTGGTTCTGTTTGAGTCATCTGAGTTTTATGTTGATGCAATTTTTTTGTCTGCTGCTAACAAACACCATCCCCTCCTACTCTTTTCAGGCAAGAACAGGACTGGAAAGACAAAGTCTTTCTCCAAAGCAAAAGTCCTGGAGTAGGAGACAGTCTCTCCTGATGGTTCCCAGGGGGGAATCACTCAGGAGCCACTCAACTCAGCCCAGCTTTTGCGTTGTCTCTGCTACCAATACCTAGCGGGAGCAGTCTGCTCTCACTGCCTGCCAGTGCTGTCCAGACGTGTTTGCAACTCGTGCGTGACCAGCTGTCTGCCACCTTCCCTTTTCTCATCCCACCTTAGCTCCTACCTCACTTCCCCTCGACTATACCCCTGGTTTTTCCCCATTTTCTGCCTCTACCATGATGAAGCCCTGATAGCATCATGGGTTCAGACCAGTCTCCAGCTCTCTCAGATGACACTGTCAAGAGAGGGGAAAAAACTAATCCAAAATCATTCTACTTCATTCATTCATTCACTCAACCAAGAACACTCCCTACCCTTTAAGATTCAGCTTAGCCCTGGCTGGTGTGGCTCGGTTGGTGTGTCGTCCTGTACACCAAAAGGTTGGGGGTTCCATTCCTGGTCAGGGCGCATGCCTAGCTTGGGGGTTAAATCCCTGGTCAGGGTGCATATGGGAGGCAACCAGTTGATGTTTCTCACATTGATGTTTCTCTCTTCCCCCTGCTCTAAAATCAATAACCATACTTTTTAAAAGATTTAGCTAAAATGTCACCTCATTAGAGAAATCTGCTCTGATTACTTTAGAGCATATGCCACCCCCATTCTCTATTTTGTTCCATAGTTTCTTTTTACTCTTTATCACAATTTGTAATTGTTTCATTTTTTAATCATCTTTTTGTTGTTTTTGGCCTGACTCCTCTATAGAATATTAGCTCCATCAGGGCAAGAGAGACGTGTTTCTTCTTCAGAGACAGGCTCATCACAGTATTCCCATATCCAGCACATTAATACTCAAGAAATCTTTGCTGAATGAATTAATGCACATGGGCAAGTGGCATCAGGCACCTGGGGATGGAAAAAGTGGATGGGATGCAGTCCCTGCTATCAGAACTGCTGTGTGTGAGCAACGGAACCGGAAAACAAGGAATGGGATGAGACCAGGTCCAGACTGGGGGTGGTGAAGAGGTATTTCAGGGGCACCTGCCTGAGACAGGCCTAATCTCTGTCGAGCTTTTGTTACCAACCACCTAGAACCCAGGATAAACCATTTGGCTGTGACTCAGACCTGTGCCCTGAGTGGCCCAGCTGCAGCAGGGGCTGACAGCTCATCTACTAGAGTGTGTGATCAGATGGCACCTGGACCCATTACCCTTTCCAGTGAGGGAGGTTTGCCAGTCAGTTTCACAGGTCTAGTTGGTAGCCAAATCCACAGTCATCAAGGCCACAGAGGGAGCACCACGCCTTCTAGTCTAGTTCCAATCTTTGGCCCTGTCTTCTGCTCTGGAAAGAACCCAGAAGACAGGTGCAGCATTAAGACAGGTGACACCTGCCTAGTCTTCAGGATTGGTGGGGTGACATGTCCTAGCTAGGTAGCCTTGAACTTTGTATCCAGAGGGCAGATGCATTGTCCCACATGACTCAGAGAGAGCCAGTGCCTCAGACAGCAGGTGGATGACCTGCCTTCCTGTTCTGGACTGTAAAAGGAACCCAGAGGAGGAGGAGGAAGGAAGACTGGGAATCCCTTTCTTTGAAGAGAAAGAGTCCAAGGCCCCTGCTGGCTCTCCTGGGAGACAGTCTCACCCCTCAGTCCAATCTTCTCCCGACAGTGGGGCAAGATGGCAGCAGCAGCTGCTGCTTCTCAAAGCTCACAGCAAGAAAACCTTTTCTTTCCTCCTCCCCCGACCCCTTCCAGATTCATCCTTCCACCTGCCAGGAACCAGAAAGGTAGACTCAGGTCCCCAGTAGCCTGAATTCTTCCAGGTAGGAAGCTCCACAGCTATATGCTGAGCCGCCTCAGCCTATACCCTGCTTCCAGGATTGGCTTGTTGGGACTTAGCCAGCAACCTCCAGTTTCCCCCACCATTCCCTCCCTGCAGCCAGGCTGATGAAAACGGCCCATCAACACCTTGAGGGTCAGCAGTTTTAGCCCTGATCCCCATTCTTCCCCAGTTGTTGAATGGGTTGGGAATTATCCCCAACTTTATTCAGAGAAGTTAAGTAACTTGCCCAAGGTCACACAGTGAGAAAGTGGCAAACAACCCCCACCCCCCAAACTTGCATCTGCTGCTCAGTAGTTTGGCAGGTGCACAAATAATCCATGTGGAAAGGGTGAAATCTGTTTCTTCGTTTTGCTGGCCTGTGGATGTTTTTGTGTGTTGGTGGAAGAGGATTGTGTGTGTGGGATGAAAGCTGTCCCCTTCCTAACTGAACCTTTGACCTCCTTAGTTCACTTTCTTTTCTGGAGTAGCTACTGGTTTTAATTCTCATCTCTCCAACTGGACTCTGTGGTGTGTATCTATTATCAGAGCAATGCCCAAGAGCAACGAAGAGTAGATCTAATATTTGCCTTCCAAAAAGAGCAAAGGCGGGGGGAAAAATACCAACCCCAAACAAATAACCTCATTCCTCCCCAAAATGTACAGCCCCAAAGCAAATATCAAACCAGCACCTGACCCCTGGCACGGTCCGCAGAGGCCCCCAACACACTCCAAACCCAGCCACGCCACACTGCGTTAGGGAGGCGTCAGGGAGGGGGCGCCCAGCATGGGTCTGGCGCGGCAGGGAGCCAGTGGGCGCTGGAGCACTGCCAGGCCCAGCCGCACCTCGGGGGCTGGGCGCCCCTCGCCACGTGGTGGTGGCAGCGGCAGGGTCCCGGGCGCCTTCCCAGCTGGAGAAACCCGGAGCAGCCGGAGAGGAGGAGGCGGTGGCGGCGGAGGAGGAGGAGCGGGGCGGGAGGGAGGGAGGGAGGGAGGGGGGGCTGGGGGGAGGGGTGGGGGGTGGGGAGAGACCCGGCGGCGGCGACAGGGCGAGTGCAGAGCTCGGTGCCAGGGGGGTGGGGGCACCGGTGCCCGTCTGGGGAGGGAGCAGGCGGAGGGGATAAGCTGCGATTACAAGCAGGAACCGGCAGCAGCTGTGAGTCCCTGGCGGGGCTGGGCGGGGGAGGGGAGCGGCGCCCGAGGCCAGCCCCCCCAAGGGGTCGCGGTTAGCGGGCTGGGGCCGGGAGAAGGCGGCGGGAGGTTGGCCAGCAGTTGGCCCAGGTTGGCGGGGAGCGAAAGGGTCCGGCGTCTGCCACCCGCATCCTCCCCTTTCGCCCTGATCCGCTGCTCCTCGGGCCGCACTGCCTCCGGAGCCCCTTCCCCCTCTCGGGGATTGGGGGACCCCGGGCCAGGCCAGGCCAGCAGCGGGGGGAGGGGGCTGTGTGGTCTCAGACTCCGAGAGGGGAGGGGCGACAATTTCTGTCGGCGGAGCTGAAGGGGTTTAAAGGGCGGCTCTTAAAGGGGCCGCAGAAGGGGTCCGGGCGGGAGAAGGCACCCCCTCCCCATCCGCCTTCCGTGGCTCTCACTCGGAGCCGCTGAGCGGAGGGGAGAATGCAGAGAAAAGGAACAGTTGTCCAGGCGGCCCAGGGGACTGAGCCCCCCGCTAGTGGGGTTGGGCCTGAAGTGGTGGGCAGGGGGCCTGGCGGTGGAAGGGGTGTGATGACCGCTGGCCCTCGGAGCTGGGGGAAGGGGATGGGCCTTGGGGGAAGGGGTTAAAGGTGGGGCCAGCCCTACAAACAAGCGCACACACTCCTTACTCAGACCCACCCGGACACACGCGTTTCCCTGTCACTTAATGGGTGGAGGGGCCAGGAGCGGGGCTGGGCCTGCGCCGGTTCCAACCCAGGCTTTGCTGCTGGGCTTTGGGAGGTCGAGGACCCCACTGTCTCAACTCACACCTCAGGAGCCCCCTGTCCTACGCACACACGGGCTCCGGCGCGCGCGCGCACACACCTCGGACATTCCCATAGTGCCTCACGTGACCCGCGGCCCGAACGTGCCCACCCTTCACACACGCTCACGCACGCGTGCACCCACGCACACACAAAACACACACGGCCACTTCCCAACTCTATTCCGACCCCCACCTGCAGCCCCGCCAAGGCACTCATTGACTGTGACACACCTACACTCATTCACAGACACACACATTCCCCCACACATGCCAACCACAGACACATTCATAAACAGGGCCAGGAGAAGTACACACGCACCCCCTCGCCTAGCCTACTCTTTCAGGAGCCCTGAGTCATTCCTGCCCCCTCCCAGAGCTACCCATATCTCTATTTGCAGGCCCACAGGGGGACCTTGGGAATTCTTTGGCAGCCCCCTTCACCTGGGCCCTGGCCCTCTCCCAGAGACCCCTCCCCCTCTGTGCACCCTCTGACACTCTGTGTAGACTTTTCCTGCATGTCTGAGGTCAGGGGTGAGGAGGGCCTGGAGGGTTGCCACAGCCCCAGTGTGAGTGGGGGAGGCATTTCCTTTTCCTGAACTCTGGGATCCGGCAGGAGGAAGCTGGGGAACTGGGTGGGGGCCCAGCAGAGGATGTGCTGACAGTGGCAGGGCTGACTCTCCCAGAAGCACTGAGCCTTCCTTAGTGGGGAGCTGGGGATGCCAGAGACCTGGGATGAGGAGCTTGGATGAGAGGTATTTGGGGAAGCAAGCTCTGAGGTGGAGAAGGGGCCCGAGGAGTGAGTCAAGGCAGGCCCCCAACTGGGCGGTGTGCTGGAAAGGCAGCTCTCTCCTGTCCACTGGATTCCCAAAGGAGCCCTTCCCTGCTGCTAGCTAGCCCAACTTGTCACTCCTTCACCTACAAGTCTTCACCTGGGCCTAGCCCCTTCCCCTAAAGGATGCAGAGAAAAGATGGAGCTTGGTAGTCTGGGAGGGGGCTGTGAGAGACCATGGAGCAGGACCAGGCTGTATTTCAGCTGGTCACAGGGCTCCCCAGGCCAGGACTAGGGGTATCAGGGTACAAGCTTCAGGCCATCATCTCCTGCTCTCCCAGGAGGTCCAAGGTGTGCTGCTGCCCAGGCCCTTGCCATGGAGTCCATGTTTGAGGATGATATCAGCATCCTGACCCAGGAAGCTTTGGGCCCCAGTGAGGTGTGGCTGGACGCTCCTGGAGACCCCTCGCTGGGGGAAGACATGTGCTCCGCCTCGCACTTTGCCCTCATCACAGCCTATGGAGACATCAAGGAGCGGCTGGGGGGCCTGGAGAGGGAGAACGCCACCCTCCGCCATCGTCTCAAAGTCTATGAGATCAAGGTCAGAACCTGGAAATGATGGGGTCTGGCTGTGGGTGTGGGGAAGCTGCTGAGTGGCAGGAGCTGGGGATTCAGCAGAGACTCCAGGGACCACAAGAGGGGTCAGGGTACAGACTCTTGAAACTTGAAGGCCCCCTGTGAGGGATATGGCTGTTCTGGATGGAAACTCTGGAGAGCTCAGCACCAACTAGGAGGAGATCAGGAGGGATCTGCTTTGGAGTGCCAGGACCTGGGATCTGAAAAAGATCTGGTTAATGGGAGATGCCTACAGGCCCATGGGAATTTACATGTACGGATCCCACTAGAAGGGGGACTCTGAGACAGGTTGTAGGGTGGGGGCACAATGAGACTGAAGCCTGGGCAGAGAGCCAGGCACCAGCTCTCCTGAGGGCCTGCCCCATCATCCACAGTACCCACTGATCAATGACTTTGGAGAGGAGCATGGCTTCTCTTTGTATGAGATCAAGGATGGCTCCTTGTTGGAGGTGGAGAAGGTCAGCCTACAGCAACGGCTCAACCAGTTCCAGCATGAGGTGAGCTCCTTGCAGGCCTCACAGCCTTCCCCAAGCTTGCTCCAATCAATTTCTGACACCTCCCCCACCCACCAGCCTCTGACCCTCTGTCCCCTGGATCAGAGATGACCATGGTCCTCCCTAGAGTTGGCTGCAGCTCCTCCTGCCCCTTTACCAGGCATTGGGAGTGGGGGTGCAAGGCACAGGGAGCTGCTCAGCCCCTAAGTCTTTGATGGGCTTGACTGGCATGCATCCCACCCCTCCGGGCCCCATCCAGTTGCAGAAGAATAAAGAACAGGAAGAACAGCTCGGGGAGATGATCCAGGCTTATGAGAAACTCTGCGTGGAGAAGAGCGACCTGGAGACAGAGCTGGGGGAGATGGTGAGGCCCAGGGAGCTGGGTGCTGAAGAGTGTGCCCTGGGTTGTATGTTGCCTTGTGTGTGTGCTGTGGAGTACACCCTGCTGTGCTCGTGTGTGTCTGTGAGTCCTCATTTGGGGGCTCTTGTGAGTGGGGCTGTGTGCCAAATAGGTTGTGAGTGACTGTGCATCCTGAATATGTGGTTTCTGGAGGTGACTTTGTGAGCGACCCTGTAGAACATGTGTCTGTGTATGTTTGGGTCTCCTGCTGGGCCCACGCTATGCCTACAGCACTGCTCCTGGCAGGCTTTGTAGGTGAGGGCAGAGGTGACCAGCAGTGCCTGTGGCTGCTGGGATAGATCTTGGCACTGTGTGATTCTGGGTCAGGGTGTGGCCATTAATGGGAGCAAGTGGGTGTCAATCAGGAGACATGGTCTCTGCCGACTCCTCGCTGTCGCCTGGGTCGTCACTTAGCCTCCATTCCTCTTCTGAAAACTGGGGCAAATAACTTCGCTGAGCTGTTGTGGGCATTCGTGAGAAAATGCTCTGCTTTAATAATCAAAAACACTTACATGGTGCTTGCTGTGTGCCAGGCACCATTCTTATCTCGTTAGATACAGTTACTCATTTTCATCCTCGTATCAGCTCGAAGCAGTAGGTGTGGTTTGTTATCCCTGTGTAGAGATGAGGTAGATGAAGGCAGAGTGGTTGTCACATATGGAGATGCTCCTGGGGCAGTGTGTAGACAGGGCACTGAAGGTTCTTACAAGTGTCCCTGTGTGTTGGTGACATGGAAGAGGTGTTAACTCTGCCCTTGCAAGGGGCAGTAGCCAGAAACATCTGCATTGCAGTTGCTGGGAGAGGAGACCTCGAACTCATGGCCACTTGGAGGATGCAGTTAGGATGCATGACCTGGGGCTATTGTCTGCTCAGTTTGGGGGTGATGGCTATTCAGATGAGGCAAAGTCCTAGATTTGGGGGGTTACAGGGGCATCCTGGGCCTGTGCAGACCCTTACTCCTTTGTTTCCCCACACAGCGGGCCCTGGTGGAGACCCACCTGCGGCAGATCTGTGGTCTGGAGCAGCAGCTGCGACAGCAACAAGGCCTCCAGGACACCGCCTTCTCCAGCCTGAGCCCCCCGCCTGCCTCGGCCCCACCCTGTGCTGATCTGGACCTGCACTACTTGGCTCTGAGAGCGGGATCTGGCTCAAGTCACGGTGAGACCTTAGTGAGCCCTCATTTCCCCACCCCAAACTTCCCAAGGCGAACTCCCGTTTCCATACCTTTGGACACAGGTAGTCAACACCCCATTATAATTCTTTGAATTTCTCTACCACCTGTTCACTCGCCTCATCCACTATTACCCCAATTTCTGCTGCTGACATCCACTCAACTCCTGCAACCATGGCTACACCCCCATACAATTCTCATAGGTGCCAGCAGAGGGCACCCCAACCACAGAGTCCCCTGCCTGTCTTAGGTTGTGCTTAGGAGAGGCTCCTGAGGATGCTCAGAGACTTGAGTCTGGCTGGGGAAGTCCTCCAAGAGGCCATCTTACAATTCCCTGGCCTCCGGGAAGATTAGAAAAAGCAGCTGACCTCCTCCTTCCTCACTGCCCTCAGTAGAGGTATCTCTCATCCTGGGCTATCTGTCCTCCAGCTGTCTGTCTTGAGTGTCCCATGCTGCAGTCCTCACCTCTTTCATTTTGTGCTGATCCTGGAGTCAGTGGAGGTGCCCAGCAGCTGCACTCAGCCTGACATTGTCCTCTCCCCGGCCAGCAGGCTGGCCAGGCCCCACGCCACTGAGTGTGAGTGAGCTGGAGCGGAGGCGTCTGGAAGAGGCTCTGGAGGCTGCCCAGGGAGAAGCCCGGGGGGCTCAGCTTCGAGAGGAGCAGCTCCAAGCTGAGTGTGAACGGCTACAGGGGGAGCTGAAGCAGTTGCAGGAGACCCGGGCCCAGGTAAATGACAGTGGGGTATGGACCCTGGCCCTTGCTCCAGCACCCCCACAACTCTGTGGGGGCCTGGGGGCAGCTGGAAATAGCATCTGGAGGTCTAAGACTGCTTCACTGGGTGCAGCCGGGCCTTGGGAATGGTCGAGAATGGGAGTCCAAGCCGAGTGAGGTTGGCATCTGACCTCTCCGTCTTCTCCCTCAGGACCTGGCCGCCAACCAGTCGGAGCGGGAGATGGCATGGGTCAAAAGAGTTGGAGATGACCAGTAAGTCACATCTGTAATCCTCTCCCTCTTTAAAAACAAAAATTATTTATTTATTTATTTATTTATTTTTAGAGAGAGGCGAAGGGAAGGAGAAAGAAACATCAATGTGTGGTTGCTTCTCACGCACCCTCTGCTGGAAACTGGCCTGCAACCCAGGCTTGTGCCCTGACTGGGAATTGAACTGCAACCCTTTGGTTTTCAGGCTGGTGCTCAATCCACTGGGCTCCACCAGCCAGGGCTAATCCTCTCCCTCTTAGCCTTCCTACCCCAGGGGTGGTGTTCCCCAGGCCCCCCGTTGATTGACTCTTCCCCTTGCTGCTGTTTGAGGGGCCTCTCTTCCGAGCCATTAGAACTGTGGGGCTTGGGTTGCTCGGCGCCTCTGCATCCTCCACAGGAAGGAGGCGAGGTTCTGGGCTGCGCAGGGTCTGGTAGGCTCCCTCTGCTTTCCGCTGGTACCCAAGCCTGTGTCTCCTCAGGGTGTCAGGGGCTGAGAGAGACTTCCTCAGAGACTTGGCTGCTATGTTCTATGTCCCCTGGTGAGTTTGGGGGGCCTCTCTGGGGCCGCATTTTCTGTCCCAGTAACAAGGCCCAGGAGTTGGGTTCACCCTCCCCTCCCTGACAAGGAGGGAGGAGGTGGCCTCTTTCAGGATTTGTGGTGCCTCTATCTCAGGAGAGAGAAAGCTGAGGCTTAGGGTTGGAGAGACTTCCTTGAGGGGAATTAGAACGTACTCTGCTGGGGTGTCCCTTGGGAGCCCTGCCAGAAAGGAGGGGAAGCAGGAAGTAGGGAGGGAGCTCTGTCCATGAGGAGCCTAATGCTGGGAGCTTTGGGTGCAGCACTGGGCAGCAAGGGAGAGGGTGAGGTTGGCCTGGCGGCAGTGAGCCTGATGCCTTTCACATCTGCAGCAAGCTAATCCTCTCCCACTTTCTGGGAAATAGAGCACAAACCTCCTTCCGCCAAGCCCTCTCCCTGGAGAAGGGGTGCGTGGCACAGACTCCCTACTTTCCTGGAGGGGAGGACTGAGGCCCAGGGAGGAGCAGGGGCTCACCACCCTCCTCTCCTTCCTCTCAGCTTCCGGCCAGTTGAGGATACTCCTCCCCTCCCTCAGTACCCAGGGTGGAGGGCCCGGGTGGAGCTCAGATAGCTGGGGGGTGAGAACGCAGCTTGTGGGACTGGTGGGCGGGACTCCCTAGCTAGGCTGCTTCTGGGCACTGGGGGCCTTGGTGGGGAGGGTCCGCCCTCGCTTGCGGCTGGGGCTCAGGGCCCATCCTCATCTGTGTGCCCAGACCCGGAACACACATGCACTTGCAGATGCATGTTCTAGAATCTTGCCCCAAAAGTCACACTTTATGTGTCACTAAGTCCAACCCCTCCTCGAAGACCGGCAGTGAGACTCCCCCAGGTGGCTGACTTCTGAGTGAGGCAGGGGTTGTGGCTGGGCCGGAATCTGAGCAGGCAGACTCTGAATGCGGGGAACCTGGGGTCCTGAATGATGTTACTCTACTGACTCCACTTCTCCAGCCCCAGGTTTTCCTCATGGGCTCAGGGGGCAGTCATTGCCAAGAGCTGTGAGAGGAAGGTGACGAGGGGGTGAGGGCAGAGGAGAGGTGGTGGATCCCAAGGGGTGGAGGCTGTGAGTGGGTGAAAGAGAACCCCTCCCAGAAGGTGCTTGTGGAGGTCAGACCCTCCATTCTGCTGCTCTGGCCAGAATAGCTGCTTTCCCTTCCCCTCCCAAGGCATCTGCCTCCCCCAGTCCCCTCGGCCATAGGGATGAGATGGTCTTACTCCCTTTCCCCCAGCTCCTTCCCATAGTTCAGACACTGCCTGTGGCCTCCTGGACCTCTGCCCCGAGAGCCAGCCATGCCCTGACTGCCCAGTGTCACCCTCTCGGGTCCAGCCAGGCCCTGCCTGCCCAGTCTCACCCTCTCGGGTCCAGCCAGGCCCTGCCTGCCCAGTCTCACCCTCTCAGGTTGAGTATCTCCGGACAGCCCCAGCTTGGCAAGAGTTAATTCTCAGAGGAAATCCTCACTCCCCCAGTAGTTTTATTTTCTTATAAACTCAGCTCCTTTTGGTAACAGTCCGCTTCCCCACACTTGCTCCCCTGGCCTCCCACCTGAGGAGACCTCGGTCACGGGCAGTCAGTTCGCTTTCCCCCGCCGGCCCCTCCCCTTCTTCCTACTCCTGCCTGACCCTCCAGCTAGTGGGAATTTTGCTTGTGGGTTTACCCAGAAGAGGAATGCAGGGTGTGCCAAGGCCAGAGAGAGGGCACAGAAATTTCTGCGTTTAGCCTACTCCCTTGTGGAAATCTCCTGTGTCCCCTGAAAGGTTCCCACTTATTCTCAGTAGGGGCATTGCCAGGGTGTTCAGCTGTATTGTAGGAGTCCTGGGTGTTAAAATAGCTCCCCCCCCCATTGCTTCCAACTCTGTTAATTCTCTGGCATGGGTCCTACTCGTGCTGAGACCTGGGAGGCAGCCCCAGTGCCAAGGTTTCTTGGTTCTTGCCATCCCAGCCCGAGGCCTACAAGCTCTGGTCATCAGTGTTCCTCTGAAAATGGGCACCCAGACCAGACCAGAACAGACTGCCACTCTCCAGGTCTGGCCTCTGGGCAAAATTTCCCAGCCCTTTAGCCCCTTTGGTTGTTCCCACATGGGTCGTGGTGGCCCATGACCAGGGGAACATATTGCCCCAGAGGAAGAGCTTCAGAGGGTCACTCAGGGGCCAAAGGCAGTGATGAGGGAGGAGGTGGGAGGGGAGACCACTCTGTTCCAGAAGATGAATGGGAGGTAAGGACCCCAGTAGGGTCCCAGCAGAGGTGGGAGGTGCAGAACCCACATCGAAGATGCCTTTCAGAGGGTGTGGCCAGTGCTGAGGGTGGAGGGGGAATTGTGGAGAGGGGGCTCCTTCAGGGGTCTGAGGACTCTGAGTGGACAGGACTCAGTGAGGGAAATGAGGGCTCAGTGAACCCGGGAGCTCACCTGTGGGGGGTTCACCGTGAGAAAACATGGGGCTCAGTATAAGTAATGAGGGGGACAACTATAGGTCTTTCTTTTTTCCCAACGTGGGGGGCTCAGTGTTGCAGCCTAGGCCCTTTTCCGCCCACCCCCCACACCCCTCTCTCCGCCCACAAGCCTCTGCGTGGGCTGCGGTTAGTGGTGGGGGAGAAGTGTGAACTCCGAGAGAGGATGGAAACTCTGCACAGAGGTCAAGGGCAGTGTGGGGTGGGTCAGGACGGAAGTCGGAGACCCCCATGTACCCTGAGCTGAGCCTCATGCCCCAGAAGCAGCCGGCCCAAGGCCTCCCCCTTCACGCTTCTCACCCTCCCTACTTCCTTTCTTTCAAGTCTCCTTCAGCCAGGGCACCCAGCAGCACTCGCAGGAATTAACCCCTGAACACTCGCAGACTTGGGAGCTCCCTGTGGGTGGGGGGGGCTCTGAAGTTGAGGCCCACCACTCCCACCTCAGTGTGGTCTGAGGGGTCGGCTGGCTTTGAACCTGTCTCTGGCCATTTCCCTGCCAGGAAGGCAGAGAGCAGCCCTTACCACATCCCTCCCTCCATGGGAAACTCCACATCCTCCCCTCAGTTTTCGAGCAAAGTCACTGAGCTGCAAAGTCACTGAGCTGGTCTCTCCAAAAAGAGGACCCAATGGTTGCCACTTCCCCACCTGTCTCCCAGGCGCTCCCCCCCCTCCTTCCTCCCCAGACACCATGGGGGCAGTTCACCTGCAGAACCTCACTGGGTGCCCACAAAACAAAAACAAGATGCGGGGAAGGCAGTGCCCGCTTTTACAGCTGAGCACGAGGCACACAGAAGTGAAGTAATCAGAGAAGTTAAATGCAAATATCAAGCAGGTCCTGAGCACATGGCGCGGTTTTTTTCTGGTTCAGGTTCTTCTTCAGGTTGGAGTCCCTAATACAGCGGCAACCAGATGATTTGTTGATCAGACCTGATCACTTTGAAAGTGAAAGGGAGGACTATTAATAATTATGCTGGGGCAACTAGTGTGAACCTGGGCAGTCCTGGGCAATTTGGGGTGTGCGGCCCCCTCACTCCCCCAGGGACTCTGGTTCCCAGCCTCTCCGCGAGCTGTGCGCTGTCCCTTTCGGCTGCACTGGGCAGGCCGTCTAGGCCCAGGGAACATCTGGCTGCGCTGGAAGCGCGGCAGGGCTGCCGTGAAGAGCCCGGCTCTGCGGACCGCAAGTCACAGCTGGTCGAGGAGCGTAAAGGGGCTCAAGGCGCCCGAAAGGAAGTGGTGGAGCACTGGGTTGTTGCAAAGCAACTTCCTCCTACCCCTGGCCCGCAACCTCAAGTCCGCTCCACGGCCTGGTGCCTGTGGTCCCCTCCCTGAGGGTCAGGTGGGAAGACTAATGTAGGGTGTGCCTGTGGGTGGTGGAAAGTTCGGTCCCTAAATTGGCCCACAGGGGTGAGGTGACAGTATGGGGGGGGCAGCTGCGGGGCGCTGGGGGCGAGGAAGGACGGGCTGGGAATGCTGGATTCCTGTTTTCCTCCTGATTCTGAGTCAGTTGCTGATTCTGACCACATGGCCAGCTCTGTCCTCACCCCGATCCTCACCCCAATACAGAACCCATTCCTGACTCTAACTCTATCCCTCATCCGGACTCCTCTGTCCACAATCCTGACTGAAAATGAACTACCAACCCAGCCCTAATCTGACCCTAACCCCAGCCTTAACCCTGACCTCAGCCCATACCTAGGTCTAATCC
Source organism: Sturnira hondurensis (assembly GCF_014824575.4). Taxonomy (NCBI): domain Eukaryota; kingdom Metazoa; phylum Chordata; class Mammalia; order Chiroptera; family Phyllostomidae; genus Sturnira; species Sturnira hondurensis. The sequence continues at coordinate 3,533,349 of NW_028094263.1, read as the reverse complement.
ATGACCCAACTCTGGCCTGAATTTCAACTGCCACAGGCTCACTGCTGCACCAGCGCAGCGCCGGGCGCGCAGAGAACTTCCCTGGGGAGGACTCTGCACTCGGAAGCCTATGTGTCTCCCAGCTGGTTTGGGGCAGAAAGAGGCCTGTTAGAGAGGAGGACACTCGGGTCTGTGACCTTTCCCACCTCAATAGCTTTATCGAGAACGGTGAGGTTTTTATTTCCAGGTGAGTTTTGAGATCCCTGAATTACTTGTGGACAGAAGGGATGAAAGGATAAGTCAGGGAGGGGTGGGGAGAGCCACAGCAGAGGGTGCCCCCTCTGCCAGCTCTGCCGTTTGCACTCTGGCCCCTCTGAGGGTGCCAGCTCCACGGGCCGAGGTGCCAAGAGCATGTTCGCATCCTTGCTCTGTGTCACCGCTGCTGTGTGACCTTGGCCAGCCTCTTCCCGACGCTGACCTTCCACTTCCACGCGTGTCTAGCGCCTTCCCAGGGCAGGGGTGGTGGCGATCAGGGCCCCCAGGCCACTTTGGTGGTTCCCAGTCTCTTCCTCCTCCTCCTCCTCCTGTTTTCCTTTTGCTGCCTCATCTCTCCTTTCCCCCACTGTGTGGGTCCTTTTAGAGGGCAGGCTGTGGATGTGTGGTCGGTCGCCTGGACTTTGGAGCTCTCATTCCAGTAACTCCTTACAACTAGGCTTTAAGACTTTGGCCAAGGACTTATGCTCTGGAAACCTCTGTTTTCTCACCTGTAAAATGGAGATAATAGTGGCAACATTGTAGGGTTGTTGTGAATATTAAGTGAAGTTCTTAGCACAATGCCTGGCCTGTGAGTGCTTATAATGATGATTTGTGATTCTTTTCTCCCTCGGTCCCTCTCAGGTTCTGAGAGACGCAGAACTTTCCCCCATAGTTTAAGCAATAAAGAAGCACCCAAATGCAGCCAGCTGCTGCCATTCACCTGACCCAACCTTCCTGAGCAGTCTCGATAGTGGAAAATAGCACTCAGGTGTGGGCCAGGAAGCCAGGAAACAGAATGTGCATTCAGGTGCATGTGTACGACTCTTGGTTGTGCTGTGAAGTTGAGATTTTTTTCCACTGAATTGGCAGTGTGTTCTAATGTGAGTCATTTCGGGTCGTTAGCGTATTTCGCAGCCTGGGCCTGTGCACCTTGAGTGAGGTAGGGAGAGACACCCAATTAAGGGGGAGATCCCAAAGGATCATGGGGCGTAGGTCCCACCACCTGCCCAGGTCTCAGAGGTCTCTGTGAGGGCTGCCTGGGGTTCCAGCAGGACAGTCCCCACCTACCCCAGGCACCTAGGTCAGAGCTGTAGAGCTGTGAGAGGGGCTGGGCATTCTGGGCCAGGGACGCCTCCCTTCCATTTCCTGCTGCTCTGCCTGTTTTGTTGTGAGGAGAAAGACAGGAGCTGGGCTGTGGGAACTGGGCTAGCTCCTGAAAGGGGAGGGAGGCAAGCAGGGGAGGGATACTGGCTTGGGAACCAAGTGTGGCAGGTGAGATCTCCGAGGCGGGGTGTGAAGGCAGAAACCTGCCTCTGTCACCTGAGGTACAGCAGGGATTGCAAAGGGGGAGGGGGGGATTGTGGCTGCTTGGTCAGAGGAGGGCACTCCCAATCACTGCCCCGCCCAGAACCCTCCATCCCCACCACTGAGGGGCTGGCATGGTTCTTCGAAAGCCCCCAGTCCGATGGGAGAGACAGAGAGACTGGCCCTCCAGTCTGAGGGGGGAAGTGGCATTTTCCCCCTCAGGCCCATCAGATGAGTATGGGTGGACACAGGCCACATTTCGCAGACACGGGGCCTGAATGCGATGGGACTGAGGGCTGCAGCCCCTCAGCAGGGCTTCCTGAAGAGACCTTCCCTTGTCTCTGCTGCTGCCCTCCTCCGCCCATCATCAGACGGGTGGTGGGCACTCTCCTTCCCTGAGAACTAGGCTTGTCTCCCAGAAGCCCAGCCCGGGTGCAGTCATTTTGCTTTGGCCCCAATGGGTTAAAAATAGTTTTGTTGTGGGAGGGGCCATTGTCTCCCCCACCACCCAGCTCTGCCGCAGGATTAGTAAGAGCCAGCCAGTGAGTGGAGAGTGGGAGCGAGGGCGCTCAGTCATCTGCCCTCTGCACCTAGGCTTTTCCTGCCCTCTGAAGCCCTAACCTCAGGACTTCCCCTCTGCTCCTCTGGGGTCAGACACACACACACACACACACACACACTCACTCACTCTCACACCAAGCCTCATCATACTGGTGGCTTCACGCCTACCTCACTCCCTCCCATCCACATACATCCTCTCTCACAAGTCCATTACCATGGGACAGGGACAGGGCTCTCAGGGTCTGGAGAACTCCCCACCTCGTTCCTGCTTATGCCCCTGCAGCTCCTGGGGTGGAAGCCCCCCCTCCCACGTGAGGACACCTGCCTGGAGAGGCTGAGCCTCTGCCCACCGCTCCCCCCACCCCCAGCTCCAATTTTCACAAAGTGCCAGAGCCCCTCGCACTTGGTGAGGCAGAAAACCAAAACCCCTGCCTCCCAGGCTCTGTTCAAGCCCAGAACAGAAGGCAGTGACCCCAGGCCAAGGCAGAGCCTCAGGTGAGGTCAGGAAGGTCTCTCTGGGCGTAAACAGGCCAAGGTGGGGGGTAGGGGAGGGGCTGCCCTGAGAGAGATAACCTTCAAGAGGTTCTGGGTCAGCGAGACCTAGAGAGAAAGGAGAAAAGGAAGTAGGTGGAATCTTTGCAAGTTCAGAGTCTGTTCCAGCTTTGTGAGGGTGGTGCACAGGAGATCTGAGTAGGAAGTGGGGGGAGAAAGAGACAAAGAAAAATGGATGGAGAGGCTGAATTCACTGTTCACTTACTGAACATCCAGTGGGTAACAGCCCTAGACAAAATGCTAGGAAGGTGGCGGTACGATCTCCACCTTCAAGGGAGTCCCCAGTGAAGTTCCAGAACAAGGCAACTTTCGATGAGTGTTCACTGTGAGTGGTGCCCCCTGGGGTGTGCTGGGCACAGCGACTGTTCCCAGAGATCTCTGTGTGAAGGGCCCCTGTAGCTCCTGAGAAGTACAAGGCTGAAAGGAGCTCAGAGGCAGCTTTGAGATGGAAGCGAGGGCATTGGACCTGGACTGAGCAGACTGGGCTTCAAGTTTATCAGCCTGTAGTCTGAGAACCACTGCCTGAGCCCTTGGTACCATTCACTGGGAGGAAAGGGAGTCTCCTGGGGAGAAGTGGCATTGAAGGTAGACCTTAAAGCCCAAGAGGATTTCCTCAGTTGGAGGAGAAGGGCCCTGGAGGAGAGGAGGGGCCTGGGGGCTGGGGCAGAGGCAGCTCTTGCTCTGTAGCTGTGGTGGTAAACCCACTTCCCTTCTCTTCCCTACTCCCTGTCCTCTGACCCCAGGATCAGGGCAGGCGGGGGGGATGGGCAGGATCAAACCATAACCTGGGGGGACTGGGGTATCCTGCAGGGTGAATTTGGCACTGGCTTACACAGAGCTGACAGAAGAACTGGGCCGGCTCAGGGAGCTGAGTTCCCTGCAGGGGAGAATCTTGAGGACTCTGCTGCAAGAGCAGGCCAGGAGTGGCGGTGAGATGGGCTGGGCAGGGACCCCAGGGCTGGACCCCGAGGTTGGGAGCTATGGCTACCGTCCTGTGTCCTGGGGCCACCCTCTGTTTCCTTTCCCCTTGCCCGATCCTTTTTCACTCCTGTTGGGAGGAGACTGGGTGAGCTTTGGTTGCAGACAAGCCCCACGCCCTCAGTTCAGACATCTCTCCTTGCCACTGTCCCTTGACCTGGTCCTGCTTCTCTTCTAGGCCAGAGGCACTCGCCTTTGTCACAGCGCCACTCTCCGGCCCCCCAGTGCCCCTCACCATCCCCTCCTGCCCGAGCAGCGCCCCCCTGTCCCCCTTGCCAGTCCCCGGTTCCCCAGCGCCGTTCCCCTGCGCCCCCGTGCCCCTCGCCCCAGCAGCGCCGCTCACCCGCCTCGCCCTCCTGCCCGTCGCCTGTCCCGCAGCGCCGATCGCCGGTGCCGCTGCCGCAGTGCCAGTCCCCCAGCCCTCAGCGCCGCTCCCCGGGGCCCCCAGCCTGCCCAGCCCCGCAGCCCCGGCCTCCGCCGCCCCTCCCACCACCGGGGGAGAGGTCGCTGGCGGAGCGCGCCTACGCCAAGCCGACCAGCCACCACGCGAAGGCCGGCTTCCAGGGCCGGCGCAGCTACTCAGAGCTGGCCGAGGGCGCGGGCTACGCGAGCGCCTCTCCGTCCTGGCTGCAGGCCGAGGCGGCCACGCTGCCCAAGCCACGGGCCTATGGTGCAGCGGAGCTCTACGGTCCTGGCAGGCCGCTCAGTCCGCGGCGCGCCTTCGAGGGCATCCGTCTGCGCTTCGAGAAGCAGCCGTCAGAGGAGGAGGAGTGGTCCGTGCCCCCCAGTCCATCCAGTCCCGAGGCGGGCACCATCCGCTGCGCCTCGTTCTGCGCCGGCTTCCCCATCCCCGAGTCGCCCGCAGCCACGGCCTATGCCCACGCTGAGCACGCACAGTCCTGGCCGTCCATCAACGTGAGTGGGTGACAGAGAGCTGATAGCCCCACCCTTGCTTCACACCTGATGAGCTGAGCTCCCTGCCTTTGACCCCGCCCCCTCACCTCCCTAGGGCTTAGGTAGCAGAGGTCCCTGTGTGCCACCAAACCTTGTTCAGGGCTCCATTTATGGCCTGGTCTGCCAAACCATGGTTCTGGCTTTGATTTCCAGACTCCACTGCTTAGTAGCCATCAGGGTTCAGACACGTCACTTTTCCTCCCAGATCCTGAGATTCCTCATCTGCGTAATGAGGACGGCACTGGGTAGTGAGTGAGCACTGGGTGCTCAATGAGCACTGGGTGAGCAATGAGTGGGGCACTGGGTAGTGAGCGTCTGCTTGTATGTTGGTGATGCTGATCCTGGGGGTTGTGGGCGACACAGGGCAGGCCTGCTCGTCCACTTCCCCCAGCGTCGGGCCTCAGGGCCCCTGTTCTTTCCGTCTGTCTTGGAAGGCAACCCCGTCTCAGGGCTCCATCATTTATCATTTCACTGACATAATGAGTTTCCTGAATGTCAGATCCAACCCTTGTCACCTGGAAGAACCAAAATGTGTTCCAAAGCCAGAAAGAAAATTATTTTGGGGTTGTACATTGTTTGGGATTATCCATTGCTTTGAGTTACCTGGCAGCGCTTAGTCACTCTGGGGGCACGTCTGGGTCTTGGCCTTCCTCATTACCGCAGATGTCCTGGCAGGCTGAGCGTGCATGCTTCCTTATACTTACCGCCTGTGGACCGTCTTCCCTGGGTCGGGGAGTGGATGTGGAACGTGGAATGTGGGCAGGGACAGGGAGGAGGGGCGTGGTGCTTGATAAAGGACGCCCAGAACCTTTCTGCATGCTGCGGCCCTCCCTGCCCTGGGTCCCAGGGAAAAGCAGGCTGGGATGTGGGGACCACGGGGGAGGGTTGGGGACCATAAGTGACTTCTGTCTCTCCCCGCAGCTGCTGATGGAGACAGTGGGCTCTGACATTCGCAGCTGCCCCCTCTGCCAGCTCGGTTTCCCTGTGGGGTACCCGGATGACGCCCTCATCAAACACATTGACTCCCACCTGGAGAACAGCAAGATCTAGGGTGCCTCTCCCACCCACTGGCTGTTTCTCTGCCCTCTCCCATCACCCCCAAGCACTCACTCACTTTGAATGCTGCATGAATCTCGTGGGGGGCCCTGCCCCTTGCGACCCCCAGATACCTCCACTAGCTACTGAGTCAACAAGTCAACGTGTGTGCTGTCTTCCCTGGTCCAGGCGCCGCTCAGCCCTGGCTCTTCCCAGGAGGCCAGTCGAGGCTCTCCCCAGCTCCCTGGCTTCCCATGGGAGGTGGGGATCGGGGCTGGGACGGGGAGGGGTATACCTCACCCAGCTTCTCCCTCTGCCCTTCTGTTCTCAAACACAGTTGGCTCCAAGGAGGTATCTAGTGCTTGGGCCTGGGGTAGAGGGAGGGTATCAGAGGACTCCAGGAGCTCCCCCAGCCCCTCCCGAGACATCCGTCTTTTCTCAGGCTGGGCTCTGCCCCAGGGACATTTCCCTGTGGGGTTCCAGAGCCTGCCCTGCACACTGATGCCAGTTCCTCCATCCCACGGCCGGCTCGAGGCTTGCGGCATGGCTGCCACTGGGGGAAGGAGGCACCTCGATTCTTGCCATTCTCTGCAGGCCAGCCCTGTTCTCCCCCTCTGCCCACCCTGGGGAACAGGGAGGGTGGGAGAGGAGAGAGAGGGCCCTGGAGGGCTGGAAGGGTACAGCCCAAAGAGGCTGTCCTGTAGACCAGGGGTCCCTGCACCATGACCCTCAGGCCAGGGGACTCTGTGCCAACCTTCTCAGCCCGTGCCCCCCACCCCGCCTGGAGCCCCCGGCACTGAGGCACAGATTGTCGTGGCAGTTGCTCCCCTCCCCTCTGGCCCCGCAGAGCTCCTGACACCAACAGGTGCACTGCAGCCGTGGGTGACTCAGCCTCTGTTAGCTGGGTGGGTGTCACCAGCCCTGTGTCCCAGGCCAGAACACAAGGATGGGCCCGGGGTGCTGTGGAGATCAAATTCAAAAGAGCTAACCCCTTTCCCACACCCCAGCGACCCACATTCCCTCTGTGAAATCTACCTCAGAGTCGTACCCTCAGAAGGATGGGTAAGCAGGGGGCCATGGGGCCCGGGGCGGAGGTGGGGAGCTTCCTACAGCAAGAGCCTGCCACCCACGAGGAACCCCCCCGCAACTGCCAGCTCTCCCGGGCCTCTGCCGGGCTGGCGTCAGTGCATGCACCATTCTGACCCAACTCTTCCAGGCCCCCCGCCGCCTCAGTGCGCAGGAGTGAGGGGTGCGTCAGGCTGCGGGGGCGGGCCAGGACTCCAGAGACTCGGGGCATTGTACCTTGAATGTTCCCCCAAGGACAGGAGCTGGGGGAGGGGGAAGGCGGAGGGGAGGTGGGGGCCCCTGAGCCCCCTGAACAAGTTGAAAGTCCAAATAAAACTTACCTGTTCCATCTGCGCTCAGTCTGTGCCCTCCATGGCCGGGGCGGGGCGAGATCCCGTGGTAGCCAGAGGTCTTGCACACTCTTCCAAGGATACACCACCACGGTCAGTGGGCAAGCGGGGTGCATAGGGCACCCACATTCCCAGGCGATTCTGGAAATGCCAGTGTGCAATCAGCCATAGGTGACCTCTGACGAGTTTGTTTAGGACAGACAGAGCAGCAGAGGGTGTCTTCATGACAAAGCAGCCACCCCAGCCCTGAGCAGGTGGCAGGGACTCTTGAATTTTCCCTCCCCACCAGTCTGGCAGGCCTCCCTTCTGAAGCCCTCCCTGGGAGTCCCTGGGAGTCCATTTGTCAGTAGAGGCTACTTCTTCATCAGATGATTTCTGCATTCCAGGGACCAGGCTGGGACCTCAAAGAGGAAGAACATCTGTGTTCCATGTCCTCATGAGTCCTCATGAGCAGGGGAAGGGCTGGGCTCCAGCTTAGCAGCTGCCTCAGAAGTCTCACAGCCTGGGAGGTCAGAGCCAGGTCATGAACCCTTGACTCCTGCCCCAGCCAGGGCTGCCCTCTGGCTGCAGAAAGGGCCTGAGGTACTTATGCACCAGCTCTGGGTGTCTAACTTCCACATGACCCTTTTACCCTTAAAATCACAAGGTGGGGGCAGTTGCTAATTGAAAGCCTGAGGTTCAGCTCCAGACCCAGGGCGAACATTCTTCCTCATTCAGTGTCAAGATCCAGATCCTCCTGGAGAGACTTCCCAGTGTCCTCGCTCCGCTAAAAGGTCATCTGGCCTTGATTCCATGTGCAGCCAGGTGCTGAGTGCTGGGAAAGGTGGGAACGGCCGTCCCTGTGAAAGGTGACATCACAGGCCATGGGAAAGATGGTTCTAGAGCTGCCCCTTGGTACTCCCCCCATCTCAGTCAACTCCTGTGGAGGAAGGCAGCACCCAGGCTCTGGGTCTGCATCCTGTGTGGGTCTCTGGAGCGTTTGCTAGAAGGGCATCAACGAGTAGGAGGTGGCAGAGGGCACTAAGCAAAGAGAAATCCTAGCCATTGAGAAAGGGGCAAAGGATGACTTGGGAATGCACTGGAAGCAGGGTGTGGCCCAGCTAACCACTTCTGGTCCTTGAGCATGTCTGAGGAACAGGCTGGTGGGAAGGCACCCAGGGTTCCTGCAGCCTGGACTCTCCCCGTGTCATTGGGGGAGACATATGGTGCAGATTCTGGCAGCTTGTCTCCCTGGTTTCTGGGAACTTGGGATAGGGCTCGGGTGCAGGGGAGAAAGCTGCTGGGGGCTGGCAGGGAAGGAGAGAGAAGTATGCCCCCAGCCCAGATCCTCCAGAACCACAGCCTTCCATTGAATGCTCTTCTTCCACCAAAGGAGAGGATATGGGGTGGGGGGTGCTGGAAGAGGGGCTGGGAGTCCTGCCAACACACCCCTCTCTCCCCAAGCAGGACTGTGATCAGACAGAAGGACACAGGATCCTCATTTCTCTGTAGGACTAATGTGGGGGCACCAGGGTCTGAGAGTGTGGGGGCAAAGGGATCTGGATTTCTAGGCTCCTGGAAAGGTAAGGAGGGTGGGACAACTTCCACAGGAGCAAAGTGGAGGGAAGACCCCCTGCTGAGGCAAGAAGTACACCTGGTGTGTGGGGGGGGGCCCACTCACTCCTACCAGCACAGACCCAGAGCCAGCCATGGAGGGTGCAGAGGGGTAGGGTGAGGGGCACTTCACACAGACCAAGCCGTCCGTTTGTCTCCAAGTGCCCAACGAAAGGCCAATACCCAACGTTCTCTCCAGCTTCAGCCTGTCCGCCCTCATCCACCAGCTGCCTGTCAGGCGTCTCTGCCTCATCTTCAGGGACCCTACAGCCCTCCCCGTCTCCACCCAGGATTTCCTCAGCCAGAGCTCCCACCGAGAACCCTACCCCCTTCCTGGTCCCCATGCTGTGTCAGGCCATCAGCTGATGGGAGCAACAGCTCCTTCCAGAGGCTGGTGGTGTGTGTGTGTGTGTGTGTGTGTGTGTGTGTGTGTGTGTGTGTGTAGAAGCTGATTGCCAACAAAAGGGAGGGCTGTGTGGGTGAGTCAGCGTGCTAATGAGAAACACCTCACCCCGCTGATTAGGACTAATGAGGAACAGAGGGGTGGGGGTTTCACTCAGTGGCATCTTTTTAGGGTGGGGGGAGTGGAGCAGCCAGCTCCCCTGGTCCCATTTCTCCCTCAGCGAGGGCAAGAAGAGAGCAGCTTTGGCTACCTCAGGGAGAAGTGAGGCCTGGCTCCAGAATGAAACGTCAAGGGCAGGGGGGCCTAACTGGGAAGGGGTAGGACAAGGTGCCTGAGGGCCGAGGTCAGATACCGAGGGAGAGGAGCTAGGCCCACTAGCACCGCTCCTTTCGCTGCCCTGCCCCGATTTCTCTGGGTTGACTCCAGAGAAATTCCTGGCACTCAGAGCTCTGCCCCCTGGTTGCCCATGTGCCTGCTGAGAGCTAACCGATACCTGCAGAGGCTGTGAGGGTGCTGCTGAGAAGGCGCCAGCCTGTGGACCCCCAGGGGCAGGCTGGGAGAGAAGGCCCTGCTTGGGCACATTGACTGACTGTCTAGATGTTAATGACCCAGGGAGGCCTGGCAGGGCAGAGGACAGGAGGGGACTGGGGCAGGGGAGGACCTGGGCATCAGCTGGAGGCCTCTTCATCCTCTTGGGGGCAGCCCCTGTCCTTGCGGCAGAAGCGGAAACCCTGAGAACTGGAGGCTTCACCCCACACCCCCCATGCCAGTTCAGCCAAGAGCGAGGGCACCAGGCGCACCTCGAAGATGTTCCAGTCGACTGTGTGAGTGTGGGCATAGGGGAGGGGCTGGGAGGGGGACAGGATGGGTGTCGGCCAGCACCTCCAACACCTCCTGATTTGCATTACCACTGACACCCTTCTTGACCAAGTAAATGGAGCCAGAAATAACAAGGGGGGGGGTGGTTCCCCGTGGGAAGGCCTTTGAGGCTGTCTTTCCTTGCCTCCAACACTCCCACGGTGCTGGGGGCAGAAGGTCATGCCTTTTGCGGCCCCACAGCTGGCCCCTGGTGGGGGAAACGTACCTGCTCTTGCTTCTCCCTCCTCAGGTTGGGCAGACACCCCATCCCGGCCTCCACACCCCTCAGCCCCAGATGCCCCAGCCCTTCACCCTCTCCTTCTTCAGAGCCTGCTCCACACACCCCTTCCTCCCCTGAGAACACGTCCTGGGGGCCCCCCTCCCAGTGGAGATGACCCCAACTCTTTGTCCTGTTTCCAATGTCAAATTGGGCATTTCCAAGGAAGAGCCCTAACTGCCCCCCACCAACCTGGGAGTCATTCAAGAGAACATTCTGCATAAGAAACAGTCTAAACCATAGCAGGGGGCTTGTGAGTAGATTCTAGAAGGGGCATGAAGTGGACCAGGGTCTGGTGTGGGACCTTGGCCCGAGGGCCACGGCGTGGAAGGGTTAGGGGACTTCCAGCTCTGTTAGGGTCTCCTGGTGCAGCCTCTTTCCAAGGAGCTCCAAGGCGCCAGGCCTCTCCCTTGTGAGNTGTCAAATTGGGCATTTCCAAGGAAGAGCCCTAACTGCCCCCCACCAACCTGGGAGTCATTCAAGAGAACATTCTGCATAAGAAACAGTCTAAACCATAGCAGGGGGCTTGTGAGTAGATTCTAGAAGGGGCATGAAGTGGACCAGGGTCTGGTGTGGGACCTTGGCCCGAGGGCCACGGCATGGAAGGGTTAGGGGACTTCCAGCTCTGTTAGGGTCTCCTGGTGCAGCCTCTCTCCAAGGAGCTCCAAGGTGCCAGGCCTCTCCCTTGTGAGATCCTTGGAGAGAAGGACCAGGGTTGTTCCATTTTGACATTTTTATCCCCTGTCCCAGTGACTACCACACAGATGCCCCGCCCCCCCCGCCGCCACTCACCGCCAAAATAAAAACCTTCGCATTTGGTGTTCAGTTTATGTGCACTGCATTGACTTCTGTCCCAAAGAGGGTAGGGAGTGATGCCGCAGCCGTGGCTTGTAGGCGGGAGATGGCAGACGAGGGGCCAGAGGGGGTCCCGGTCCCTGGGAGAGCAAGGTGTTGAGGGCGGAGGCAGAACAGAAGGGCCTGGCAGGGAAACCAGGTCACAAGAGGCAGCCAGAGGGCTGTGAACACACAGCGGGAAGGAGCGAGTGGTGGGCTGAGAACTGCCCCCACCCCGGAGCTGCTATTTTGGAGAGAGAGAATGTATGCAGCGTGGGTGCGGGGGACCTGCCGCTTCCACAGGGGTCAGCAGGAGCGCCTGCTGCCTCTCTTCTGCCTCTCTTCTGCCTGGCCAGCCAACTTCCTTGGCCCTGGCACCTCCCCTGCCACGGTGCTTCCTCCCGCATCGGGAAAATCTTCTTCTCTTGGGCCCAAGAGGAGGAGGGAGTGAGAAGATTTGCAGCTGGCCTCTGGGCACCCTGCTGAGGGGCCTCAGGGGCGTCAGACCTAGAGAGAAGCTTCTCTTTCCATTACTTCTTGTAATAAAAATGTGGGGCATACTGTGGGGCACCCCTCAGCGGGCCTGAGCACTTCTTGCCCCTAACTCCGTACTTTAGCATCAACCTTTGGATGGTATTTGGTGATAAGAGGCCAAGGCAGAAGGGGCTTCCAGGCCTGGGTGGATGGGCTCACAGGAGGCCCCACCCCTCCCAGTGGGGAAGCCACTCTTGCCCCTTTGGGCCCAGGAGGTTGGACAGAGGTCAATATGAAGTAGGGCCCTTGGTTGGCATGAAGGGAAATTCCTGTGCCCCAGCTGAACCCCTCTGAGGGGCCCTGACTCATTTGGGGACGAAGGCTCCAATGCCCTGTGGGTTTTTGTGGTGGCTGGGGGCAGGGGAGGGCAGGGCGTACAGATAAAGAGCACTGGGGATAAGTGGAGACTTTTGTTTTCGTTTTTTGGAACTTGGCTCTTCGGCTGCTGGAGTTCAGCTTCAGCTGAAGGACAAGGTTGGCTGGGATGGGAAGAAGGTCCGACTTCCAGCCAGTGAGGTGGTGGGCATGGCCACAGGAGGGGGAACGTTAGGTTAGACTTTAGGAAGAACTCCCAGTGAAGACAGCAGGGCACATTTCTGAGCCCAGCCAAGCCATCTGGTTTCCTGGATGTTTCCCACTGTAGGTCCCCCCTCCCTCCCTATAAGGCTGGGGACTTCAGGCCGGTGCTGGGGCAGTGTGGGCCAGCAGCAGGGAGATGAGCAGTGGCCCACTGCCGCAGGGGGAGGGGCGGGGGGGGGGGAGCGGCGGATTTGCTAGCTCCAGGGAGGAGGAATGAGGGAGGGTTCAGGCCAGACCATGGGTGAAGGATTGGAGTTAGAAGATGGCAGGGGAGAAAGCCTGTTCTCACCTCAGTCCCTCTCCCAAGTCCTGTCTTTGAGCTCTTCCTCTTCTGGGCCTGTAGGTAGGGGAGCCCGCAGCTGCCTCCCCATGTGCCTGGCGCAAGAGGCCTACAGGACTTCTTGGCGAGAAGCGGCAGGGTTGGGGAGTATGGATGTGGAGACAAATTCCCTGAGGCAGAGAAGCTGGGGGGCAGCCAGAGAGGGGCAGGAGGGTGCAGGGAGCCCATATTCTTCGGCCAGAGCCCTCTGCTGCAGAGGGATGCCCAGCCCAGGCTTTTAGCCCACAAGTGAGTAGGTGAGCTGATTGAATGGTGATCATGTCCCTCCCCCTTCCTGGGACCCTTGGCCTTGTGGGTGTTGCAGGAGCTGAACTCTCCTGCCTCTCCCGTGAAGCCAGCAAAAGCAAACTATGGATGGGAGGGGAGGGCAGGGCAGGGTCAGGAGATGGTGTGAAGGAGACAGTTCACCCCGAAGCAGGGATGAGGGGCAGGGAAGAGGACAGTGCCCCCTGGTGCTGGCCTTCCTTTCTGGTGTGCCCAGCACACACAGAGAACTGACCTGGGGAGTCAGAGAGCTCCTGCCTGCAGGAACGCACTCCCTGCTAGACTGGCAGGTGGTTGAGCCCGAGGACAGAGGAGGGACTGAGTGGGACTTGGTGCAGGGGTCTCAGCCACCACCTCGTTGAGAACTCAGAGCTCAGGGATTTGGGTGTCTCTGGTCTCAGGCATAGCCCATGAGCACACGAGGGTCTCCGCCCACCGTCCTCCAGACTTACCTGACCACACTTAGCTCCAGATACATGAGGCGTGTACAGTCCCAGCCACACACACACACCCTTCCTCACATACCAGGCTCCCAGTGACACCCACCTGCAGTAACAGTCTTCCCAGCACACATGGCATACACCCACATACAACCTCTCACAACCAGGAGGGCAGTGCCACACAGGTATGACCCAGGGGCCACAGGGACATCAGCACACAGAGTGCTGTGCACTCATGCACGACCCCACACAGACCCTGGAATGGTGCACACCAGCACATGCGTGGTGTCCCACATGCACACGCAGGTGGATGCTCCTGGCTTTGAAACTGATCCCACTCCCCAGTGGGGTGCTGGCAAGTGCTTAACAGCAGGCTCTCCTGCTTACCGTATTTTGCTGTATATAATGGGCACTTTTTTCCCCAAATGTTAGAGGGAAAAATACGAACGTGTGTTATACATGGGTAGTACTAATTTCCGTATCTATATAAATGTTTTTAATTCTTTTATTTACACTGATGCATTAAAAGTGTCACTCTAGAATCCAATAATGATTTCCTTGTGCAAAATAATACCATGAAATGCCATCATGGGTTTTACAGATAAGTTAAAAATTGAGTTAAAAAATTAAAACGACAGATTGTTTTCCCTGAAAGCTTGGGCCAAAACCGTGGGTTTGCATTATACACGATAAATACAGTAAGTTGCCACTGCGAGAGCACTGACCATCGGAAGACACTCACAGTCAGCTCCAGCCCACTGCCCCGTTATCTTTGTAGATATCACATGATAACCCTTAAATGCAGATGGGCAGCCCCCAGGAGGGCTGCACCTGGGCAGCAGTGACTCATTTGGGCAGCTTCTTTCCCCATGGGGTTGCTCTCCTCTTCCCTGGCCTCTTGAACTTGCCAATTGTGTCTTGACCCCACTTCCTGCCCCTTTCACTTCTCTCCCTCCTTCCCTGTCACTCAGGGCTGTGAGCTGTGGCTGGTACTCAGGTACTCTCTCACCCTTGCTCCCTCCTTTCTCTCCCTGCCTGTGGCTACAGCCACCAGGTATGGAGGGGTGTGGGACCATCGCTAACTCAGGCAGGCTTCCAGGAAGAAGAGGTCAGGAAGATGCCTCTGGTTCCCAGAAAAATGCTAAACCTCTCTGTGCCCAGCTGCTAATGTACCTGCCTTCTTGTGCCTGGCCTGGCCCTGGGTACTTCCTTCCTCTTCCTGGTTATCTGGACAAGGAGCCTGGTCAACATTGAAAACCACGAAGGGGGGAGAATTGGCTCCTTGGGGGGTGGCGGGGCGCAGTGAGGGGAGGTGGCAAGAGCCTGTTCCAAGCACCAGGCGCTCTCCTCCTGACCGAGCTCCACGAACGAACATTGCATCACTCTCAGAGCTTCCGCTCCTCAGCATGAAACACAATGAAGGGACTGGGCCAGGCAGCTTTAATTTTCTTCTTGGCTCTGACATTTTGGCTTTCTGTATTTCTGAGATTCTTCTAAAATCTATTCTGTGAGAAGTAGCCCTTATTGCTAATGCTGCTCTTTTCCCAGATCATGGGGGAGGAGAGCAAATGTGGTTTGGGGGTCGGGGGCAGTGGGCGCCATGGCCCAAGGGGTTGGAGGATGGGCCTGGGCACCTGTAGGTTTGGGTTTGGGGCCTGGCAGGCCATGTACATCCAGGGACCTTGTGGCAGTCTCTGTTCTCCCCGCTGTGGCTCCTGAGTTATTCCTGCCACATGCATGTAAGAGGAAAAGGCGGTAGCGGATAGGGAAGAAGGAAGACAGGAAGAAAAGGAGGGGGAGGAAGGAAGGAAATGGAGGGGATGGGGAGAGGGGTGTTCCAGTTGTTATACACCCTTCCAGCGTGACTCTGTGAGGTGGGGTGGTTCTGGGCGCTCCAGAGCTTTCACTGAGCCATGTCAGGGTGGAACCGAGTGTCCCCGGCAGAGGCTGGGGTCTCACTCCTCTGCTCAGGGCCTCCTGCCCTGCTTTGCTGCTCCTTCTGAAAACAACTGAAACCACAAAATTGGCTTGTGGTTGGGTGAATATCAGTCACTGCTACTCAGCTTGGCTTCCTAGGATGACTAAGGGAGTTGGAAGGCCCTCCTAGTAGCCCCCCAAATTTTCAGAGGACTCAGAGGCAGAGGTGGAAAAGTGTTTTTTTTTGGAAGTTTTTGCTGATGGCTGACCTCCCAAATGGCACAGCTGCAGGCATTGCATTCTGAGGCATCTGTAGGCCCAGGGGTTTGGGGGGGGTGGGGGTAACATTAGTTTGGGGCTTCCTCACCAGTAGCTTGGAGTGGAGAGGGGCTGAGGATGAAGGCCCTTGGGTCCCCTCCTTTCAATCTGCCTCTGCCAGCTCCAGTTCCCAAGGGAGCCTAGAGCTGAGCTGGTGCTGAGGGTGGCGCAGGGCACAGTGGGTCACATGTGCAGAGCCTGGGGATCAGCCCAGCAGCCCAGCAGGTGCCTGGCCCTGAGAGAGGAGTCCTCCATTGGAATTCCCCCCTCTTCCTCCCAGAGCAACGAGTGTCCTGGAGACAGGCCCCTCCCCTCTCAGGGCCAAGTTCCGATGATAGTCCTTCTGACAGGGGTGGTGCAGATGGGAGAAGCCAGGTTGTGAGTGCAAATGCCCAGCACCCCCAGCCCCCAACCCCAGTGTCCTTCAGAATTTGACACTTCTGGAGTTGGACAGGGCCTGCCTGTCCATCCTTCCCAGAGTTCAGAAGAGAGAACTCCGCCCGTCCCGAGTTTGGGGTGGAGGTGGAGTTGGTCAGACAGGCTGTCTTCTTTCGTCTTGACCTTAGACCGCTCTCAGCCCCTTCTCCTACCCCCCCCCCCCCCCCGCTCATGTGCAGCACTAGTAGGGGAGGGGGTCTCAGCTCCTCACCTCAGTGTCCTGTAAAGTGGGGTAAGAGCATCCTTTAGAAAGTTTTGCCATTCCCACGGATTTTTAACATCTCAGAAGATGTGCAGCTTGCAAATACACATCCAACCTTGTCTCCAGTCCCCTTCTCCCTGCCACCCCCCAGCCCCACTCACACCATAGAGAATTTGGAAGTGCCTGAGCATCCCAGCTACCTGGCCCTCCCTTTCCCTCTGGGCCTAGAAAATGAGCCCCCCTGGGTCAGGAGGCGGGGCTCTGCCCCTCTGGGTTTTCCCTTTTGCTGACTCCAGCTCTAAACCTCGGTTTCCCTTTCTGCAGATAAAAGACTTGGATTATTTCCGTGCTGACCTTTCGTGTGTCTGCGACCCTGGTGGAGAAAGGGAGGAGGCAGCCACTCCGGGCCCCTCCAGCACGCGCCCGCCAGCTCAGCGTGGCTCTCTCTCCCAGTGCCCGGCCGCCCCCACTTCTGCCCTCCACTCTCTTTCTGACTGTCCATAGTCTCAGTTTCTCGCTCTCCTGCTTTCATTCTCTGTCTCTCCATCTCTCTTTCTGTTTCAGCTCCCTGCTCCTCCCATCTTGCCCCCAGGATGGGGATGGGCACATGGGAGGTCTTCAGGTTGCTGATTTGGGGCCTTCTCACTACCCCCGCCCCAGGGCATGAACATTCGATTTCCTCACAGGCCAGACCCTTCCCAAACCCACCTGCCTCACCCAGCGTCTGGAAGTTAGGTTCTGATGGGTGGGGTTCGTGTTTCTTTGAGCCTAGTTTGAGAGTCTGCATAACCTGCCCCCAGCAGCCCAGGGCTAGGGAGCCGGTCCCCTGGGGGGCAGAAGGGGAGTCAGTTTTCTGAGATGGGAATTGTCTGCCTCTTCATCAATTCCTGGATCCTTTGGTCTTTTGGGACAACCCAAGGGATGCTTCTTCCCACTTAAGGAGAAGAGGGGTCTGTTTTAATGTCCCAGGATGCAAGGTGGGGAGCAGGGTACCAGCCAGACTTGTGATTGGGGGGGCGGGGGGCCAGGGGATAGAAAGCGCATGTAGACAAGGGACATAGGGAGAACATGTGCTGGAGGAAATATATGTCACAGGCACACCAGAGGCATGACACTTCCTCTCCTCCACCCCATGCTCACCCTTAGGGGCTGGGGCGGGGGCTGGGGGCCCACCCAATACCAATGTCACACACACACATACACACCATGCTCGCGCTCTAGCGCACACATCTGAGGAGCTAGAAGAGGAGGACTGGGGAGCTGGGCTGAAAGCGGGGAGGGGGTGGGACAGGAAGGCAATGTAGCCCCACCCCCACTCCGTGCACGTGCCCACACCCCTCCTCCTCCTCTCCTCCGTCCGGGTAGCTGGCGAGGTCTCTGCCCCCTTTACTTTTCCCAGCTTCGAGGAAATACCTCCCTTTAGGGGAAAGCGAGAGACCTTGGGGGGAGCAGGGGAAGCACTGACTCGGGCAGGGGCGTGAGCCTGATTTTCCAGTCTGGGGCGGGGCGGAGGGGGCTGGCACCCGGGGACGCCCAGGCTCCGGGGCCTGACTCAGAGCCAGAACCTCAGAGTTCCTGCGCTGTATTGTCGTCGGGGAACAAGAAGCCACCAGGTTTATAAGAAACTGCGATTCATCTCTGCCCCCTTCCACCCCTCCACAAAGGACCAGGTTAGACAGCCGGGGCCAGGAAAGGAGCCTGGCTCAGATGGTCTTTTTGGAAATCTTCCCCCAAAGAAGATGGGTTTGTTCAAGAAGGTTGGGTCTAGGCGTTTTAGATCTTGAGAGGGGTCTGGGGCCAGAGGATGGGAACCTCAATTTCCCCCATGTAAGTTGTCAAAGAAAGACCCTCCTCCCTCCCAGCCCGGATCAGGGGTTCTTAAGCCCCCTAAGCAGTCCCCAGAGCTTCTGCTGTGGCTGTGAAGGGGTGCACAGGGGTCCCCAGCGTTGGCACAGAGGTTGCATAGAGAGGGGTGGGGCAGCTGGCAGCTCTAGCTGGCTCTGCTGCCCCACTTCTTGGCCAGTGGCTCACAGGTCCTAAGGTGAGAAGCAAGAGAGAGGAGCGCAGGAGCTGAAGGTGTGATGAGTCTCAGAGTGGGAGCGTGGCAGGGGGCGTGTGCGTGGTGTCCTCCTTCCAACTCTTAAGAGCTGCCTGGGACCCTCCTTTACTCCTGTCCCCTCCCCACTCAGGAACACCTAACAGCCTGGGTGTGTGGCAGTGGGCCTGGTGCCAGGGGCAGGGAGTGCAGAGAGGCGAGGAAGGCCGCTGCCCTACTCCCGCGTCTCTCCAGTCTGGGCCGGCTTCCTTTCCTGCCTCCACGCGAGTGTCTGAGTCAGTCCCTGCCCTTTGCAGCTCTGCAAACCTGCCTCCCACCCCTCCCGCCCCGTAAGTGGGTGGCATGTGCTGAGCAATGAGGTCCCGTTCTGCAGGGTCATCAGGCAGGAAAGGACTGATTTCCCAAAGTTTCAGGGAACGCTCACCAGGTGACCCGGGGAGGCCTTCGGGTCTCACTGTCCCCAGAGGAAGCAGGAGGACACTGAGCTGGAACAGGGCTGGGTAGGACACGTTGTGCAGAGAGAGGGCAGGGGATAAAATTACCTGAGCATCATTTTCTCATCTGTAAAATGGGAAAAACAAGAGTCTACTCTTTGCCCGTGGGGTCATAGGAAGGGACCTGCAAGCATGGGGCTCCGCACCGGGTCACTGGCTGTGTGACAGTGACCAGGTACTTACCTTCTCCATGCCTCTGTTTCTTTGTCTGTAAAACAGGGACATGATCCCTGCCCCACTGACCTTAAAGCATTGCAAAGTCTAATGAAGCTAAAGGCATGACTTGCCTGAGGCGGGGGCTGATCATCAGGAAGAACTCAGATTTTTCCAGTTTCCAAACTCACTGGGAGTCAAGGATGAGACAAAGTACAAGCTGGCCTTGCCTGGGAACCCTGGTCTAGAGCCTGTCCCTGGGCCCTGGGGCTGGTGACCCCAGCACAGTGGATGTGCATGTGTATAATGCAAAGACCATGGGCCCGGTATCTTGATTCCCAGCCACTGGCCCAAATGCTAAGGACTTGCCTGACCATAGCCACCCAGGCAACATGTCAGGTTCTGCTGCCAGTGATTAGAGAGAAACGGGGTGGGCATGTGGAGGGGGGCAGTGATGGGCAGCCGTGCCAGCGTCCCTGTGGCGGGAGAGGCTGGTCCAGGGGCGGCCTCAGGGGCCTCCACCGAGTGCCAGCTGCCCATGGCCCTGGTGGAAGGCGGTGGGCAAGGCGCCTTGTGACACCTCCTGGGTAACTTCGGGGGCGGGGGGGAGGTGGGCAGCGGACAACAGGCTTCCGGGGAAATCTCAGATTTGCGTGTCAGAGCACATCTGTGTCTGGGGTGGTAAGTGGGGTTAAACTCAAGGTCAGACCTAGCCAATCCACGTTCATGCCAACATGGCCTTGGGTGCCTTCCACTTCAGTGGCTGGAACCCAGGGGCCCACTTAGCTGGAGAAGGCGCTGCTAACATCTTGCTTGTCCCTCTGCCCCAGACACCTGGTTGCCAGCCAGCTTTCGGCCTGTGCCTGGGATTTTTGAGGACCAGGGCACGACGTGCAGATCCCAGGCCTCCCTTCCGCTCCCACATTACAGGTGCTAATCTCTCTATGGGGTCTCAGAAAAAGAAAAAAAAAAAGAGAGATTGAGCTGCAGGATGAGAGGCCGAGGGGGAACACTGAAAGAACTCCCCAGCCTCCGAGGATGGGGTTGGCCGTGGCTCCAAATGGCTTGACCAGAGAGAGCGCCGCCATCTCTGTGCAGGCCCGTTGCCCGGCCTCCATCTGATGTCGGAGACCATCGACCCGCCCCGGGCTTCTGGCTCTCCTACTTCGTCTCCCCTTGCTCTCTGCCAGGCCTGTCCCAGGCCTCTGCTGTGTTTCATGGCGGGAGTTGAGACGAGGGAAAAGGGAGCTCTGAGAACTAGCTGGGGGGCCGAAGTGGACCCCAGCAGGGTGAAGAGTCGGTATGATGTCAGATGGCACGGAATGCAGGGTAAGGCAGCAGGGGGACTTGAGGCTGGAAGGTATGAAGGGCTTCCAGAGGGGACAATAGCCCCACCGTTTCGGGAGAGAGTTTGTATATATATTGTGGCTGGGATGGGGCAGGCAGAGGAAGAGCTGTGTTTACCGGCCTTTGAGGAGGAAGACGGTGCAGCAGGAAGGCCAGAAGGTGGACCGCAGGTGGACTTCCAAAGTGTCCCCATGAGACAGGGCTGTGGGGGACAGAGGGCCGGCTGCAGGCCCGCAGCCTTCTAGTCCCCACTCCTGGCTCACGCAGCCCCTGCGAGTTCTCCTCAGCTCCCCCACCGCACTCCGGCCGGTGGCCCTGGGGGAGCCACACGGCATTCTCACACGGACCAGTGCCGGCTGCGGCTTCTTCCCTCTGACCTATTTTCTGTTCTTCTGATGAGATTTTCACCCCCACCCCCCACCCCTCACACCAAAGCCCCAGCCCCCTGGGCCCCGTCAGCTCCACCACGTGTCAAAACTGCCCCTGTCACTTTGCGTTGGTTTCTCAGTCCAGCCGGCCCCTCCCCCCGGGGCCTGAGAGCCACGGCTAATTACCCAGCTGCTGAGCCCTCCCCCCCACCCTGCCCCTCCACTCGAAGCCCCAACAGAGGGGGCCCCAGGAGGGCTGGGAGGAGAATCTGGGGCCTCCTCACCCTCCTGCTGTGTGGCAGGAAGTCCTTCCTGGTATCTAACTTCCATTCTTCCCTCCGTCTGCCTTCAGCCAAACACAGACACAGAAGAAGTTGGGGCTGGAAGGGACTTTGGGATACTCCTCAAGGGACAGGATGGGGCAGCTGTTCTCTGCCCTGGGTTTTGGGAAGTCTTCTGCCCCACCTCCCCACCTGCTCTCTCACAGAATTATAGAGGATGGTATCTGCTGACTGTCCCATTTGACAGAGCAGAAAACTAAGGCACAGGGAAGGAAAGCACTTGGCCCAAGATGGTCAGGGGCCAGTGGTGCAGTCGGGGCCCAGAGCTTCCAGTCTGTCTTTCCCTTTGCTTCTGGGTCCTCCCCATTCAACACCTGTTTCTGTGTAACCTGCCCCTACCCCCGACCGGGTGTGTTCTCTGCCATGTCCCCCTCTTTCTTGGCTAGACAGAGTTTCATCTTGGTATCTCAGGGCTGTCCAGCTTGCTTCAGTCACCATTTAGGAATGGGATTTGTCCCTTCGTTGCCTCGCCCACCCCCACCTACCGACAGTGTCCCCTCCCCTTCTTTCATCCATCCCTGGTCCAGTCCACAAGTCTGACCCCATCTGGTCCCCACCCTACACGGCTAACCAGATGGACAAGCCAAAGGGCCTCCGACCAGAGGCAGACAGGCCCAGGGCAGACTCACAGATGGAGGCCCAGTCTCAGACAGACAGACAGACAGACAGACATGCTGCAGGCACACTGAGACCCGGGTAGACCTGAGCACACTGACACAGCCTTGGAGACATAAGCAGACCCAGAGCCCCAGAGAAAGTGAACAGACAGACACGAAGGACAGCAGAGAACCTACGCCGAGGACAAGCGGCAGAGGTTTGGCAGATCCCAAAGGCAGAGGCTGACTCGAGGAAGACACGCTGTGACGCAGGCAGATGCCCCGGGACCCTGAGAGACAGACAGACACAGCGCAGAGACAAGACTGGGAAGTCCTGAGAGTCGTGGGGCACACAGGACTGTACGTGGCTCCCAGGAAGCCAGAAGAGGGCCTTGGAGAGGGAGGGTGCCGAGCAGGGGTCATTTCGCTGTCCTGCGGCCAAAGGCCATGTGGAGTCGCCTTGTGTGGGATGCCTGGCCTGGCAGAGCCTGCCGGTGCCAGGGCAGAGTGCTGCCTCCGAGAACAGAAGATGGGGGGCAGAGAGGAGCCTGGCCGTGAAGGGGTTAACCCCTGGGCCTGTGTCCCACTCTCTCCCCCCTGCATCTCCCTGTGCCCAAAGCCCTGGGTATTCCCCCTACCCCCACTCCTGGTAACCGGACCCTGCTTCCTGCCTGAGATTAAGGGCCTGTCTACTGAGATTCCCCAGGAAGGGGGGTGGGGGGACACAGCCTCTCCCCAGCGCCTCCCTGAAGCTCCCGCTTGCCTGTCTTTTACCTGGCTCGTCCCATGATTGCAGAGGTGCTCAAGGGCTTGACATCTTAGTCCTGCCTCGGCAGGGTGCAGGAGCCCCAGCCTGGGAGCGGGGGCGGGGGGGGCAGTGTTGCCTGGGGGTGGGGGAGTGGGGGGTGGGTCCCGTGTGAAGAGCTGGGGCCTGGGTGAGAGCCGTCAGAGACGAGGGGGGAGACATGACCCACACAGGGAGATGGGGTGCCCACCGAGGGCAAAGGGCTGAAAGCAGCAATCAAGGACCCTGGCAGGGCCTGGTGCCAAAGGATAAGGCCTGCCCAGCCTTGAGGTGTGTGTGGGGTGGGGAAGGGTGAGCCAGCCTGGGGGGAGAACCCAGAGCCCTTGACCTTGAGAGGAGCTCACACTGGCCACCTGGTGCTGGGTGTTGGGGACTCGGAACTCCTGCAGCTGTTATGGGGGGAGGGGATTCTACAGGTGCCTGTCACCCCCCTTCTGCCCTCCCTGGCTGTTAATCCGATGGTTCCGGCCAGGCTCTCTGAAGGACTCACAGTCTGGACCCAGAGCAGGAGGGAGTTCAGGGCGGGCGGGGCTGAGCCGAGCAGATGCCCGAGGATCTCGGGGAGGCTGGATGTGGGGCAAGAGGAGAGGGTGTGGATCACAGGGATTCATCTGGCATAACTCCACGCTGGGTGTGTGCGCGCCGCACACTGGGGTGGGGCACGTGCACAGACCGCACTGCAGGTCCCCACCTGAGGGGTGAATTGGCCAAGGGGCAAGGGCACTGTGGGGCTTCAGAGCTCCGGCTCTGGTGGTCACCTTGCCAGGAGCTCGTGGGGGGCACGGGCTAAGTCCAACTTGTCTCTGTGATCCCAGAGGCCCCAGGGTCCGGCCCATCCCAGCCCTCAGTACCTGCATCTTTGAGCAAGATGTGTGGGCCTCCGGAGGGGAGGTCTTACAAAGAGGTTCCTTTTTGGCCCAAGGCCCTTAGTGGTGGCTGGAAGGTGGATCTGAAGGACCGTATTTTATTTATTTATTTATTTATTTTTAGAGAGAGTGGAAGGGAAGGAGAAAAAGAGAGAGAAGCGCTGATGGGTTGCCTCTTGCACACGCCCCAACTGGGGACCAGGCATGTGCCCTGAAGCAACCTGGTGACCTTTCACTTTTCTGTGTGATGCCCAACCCACTGAGCCACACAGGTCAGGGCATGAAGGACACTTTGTGGGGACCAATGGGTGCCCCAGGGAGGAATGGGACGGTGCAGGCAGCTGAGAGGAGAGGAAAGAGGAGGCAGTCAGCACGGCTCCTCTGCCCCGCTCCTGCCCACGGCAGAGCCCGTGGGCCTTCTCGCTGCCTCTCACCTCACAGGAGGCCCAGTCTGCCCTGGCAGAGGTCTGTTAGCTCCATTTACTGACAAGGAGGCCACTGCAGTGGAGTGGCCACACAGCCAGGGAGGGTTGGAATTGGGGTTCCAAGTCCACCCCCCATTTCCCTCGGCCCCAGCCTCTGGGACCCACAGGACCCACGAGCGTCTCTCCTCTAGCCCTCCTCTCACGGGCTCCGCTCCGTCTCCTCTTCTTTCCCCTCTTGCTGGGCCTGAGACGTTCTCGCTGAGTCGCTTGCTGGGTTTCTGATTTCGTGGTCCCTGTCCCTCTCCACCTCTAAATTTCTCTTTCAGAAATGCAGCCCTGGCCTCTCACTGTGCTTTCTGTCTCTTTTCCTGCCTCATCCCCAACACACTGCCCGCCCCCCATCTCTCTCATTCATCTGCGCTCTTACGGCCTCCCAGGCTGCGCCCTGCATGCAGGGAGGACAGAAATCCTGGGTGCTGGTGCCCCTGTACTGAGTCTGCCCCGACAGCCGCCACCCCCCACCCCCACCTCCCCATGTACTCGTTGCTCAGCCGTCGCCACACCTCGAAGTATCAGCCCTAAGAGCCTTCTGGGTCCCTGCGGGAGCTCATCACTCCAAACATTTTAAGGGGAGAACCCAGGTGGCTGTTAGGTTCTGGGGTGAGGAATCGAACGTCTGGTCCCGGAGCTTCCATAAGAAGGTCTTGATGCTGGCAGCAGCCTTCCTGAGGTAGCAAACCTTCCCCACACTGAGGGGCGCACAGCCAGCAAGGCTGGGGCACAGTGACTTTCTTACGAAGGGAATTGACTTGGAGGTGGAAGAGCAAAGTGGGAGGGGGCCTGAGAGTGGGACTGGTCGACTCCCTGGGGTCCAGTGACACCTGGAGTCCTTTCCAAAGGCACAGGTTCTGGGGACCTGGCAACGGGCCTGAGAATCAGTCTCTAGAGGAGGGCCTCAGAAACCCACACCGTAGCAGCTTCCCAGCCCCGTCCGTCTGCAGCCCACAGGTGTGACAGCGCCTCCCTCTTTGGGGGAGCCTGCCTCATTTGGAGTCTTGCTGGAAACCATCTTGGAAAGGAGCCCCGGCTGCACAGAGAGGACAACAGGGTGGAAAACCAGCGTCCAGGATGGTGGGTTCTTGTTATTGTTCTTTCTCAAAACGGGAAGACGACCATCCTGGTGGATCAGGACCTGTGGATCAGGAGACGGGGCTCCTGCCTGGTTCTGCCACAATGCGGTGTGTGGTAAATCACTCAGTCCTTGTGTTTACTGTCCACCTGTCCCATAATGTTTGCTGTTCATTGGGCACTGCAATTCTTCCCATCCTGGACACACACCCTGCACATCTCTGCCCCCACCCGACCTGGGCTCGCCTGCTGGAGCTCAGCGGGTTGAGGGGATGAGAGAGGGGCTGGGAGGAGCAGCGACAGGGAAGTGAGGGGATCCCAGTGGGGCTCATCTCCCGCTCCTCGTTCCTGCCACTCCAGCCCTGGGGCCAGCGAAGACGTGAGGTGGCAGGAGGAGGAGGAGGTGTCACCGCCAGGGTTCTTCTTCTCACCCAAGCTGGCAGAGGGCGGGACTGGCAGCGGTGACACCAGGGCTTCTCAGCCCCCGCTTTTCACGGGCACTTTCTTTTTTGGGTGTTGGGTGGAAGAAATGGGAGGCAGGGGGGTGAGGAATCTGGGGTTGGGGAGCCAGGTTGGAAGACCCTGTAAGGGCCCATCAGGTTATAGAGAGACCACCCCCAGCCACCATCTTCCTCTGGGGACATGTCCCCAAGTCTACCTGATTCTGAGACTCCTGATCTGCCCCACCCTAGAAAGCTGGGTGGGAGCTCAGGGTCATCCTTTTTGGAGGCAGGTGGATGGATCACGGGACCTTAGGATTAGTATGGGAAGGAGGAGCAAGGGAGGGACAGGACTCCACTTGGCTTCCACAGCCAAGCACTTAGCAGAAGATCCCCCCTGAAGAGATGTCATCATTCCTGTCTCCTGGGGACAGTCGTTCAGGGAGGTCTTGCTGAAATCTGAAAGGTAGCCAAGGATCCTGAGGTCACCCTCTCTTTCCAGCGATGCTACCCCCCTTGGAACAGCAGCAGAAACTCCCACCTTCCTGAAGGTGCGGGAAAATGGTGGGTGAAGGGGTGGGAGGAGGCCTGTCCCTGATACTGCTGCTGTCGTGTAGTCTATCTGGCCTCCACCCTCAGGGGGTGTACTGATTCTCCGCCCCCCCATGCTCCCTGGGTCATGCCCGCCCCCTGGGGTCCCCAGCTTTGCTTTCTCTTGCTAACCTGCCTCTCAGTTCAGCTCTAGTTGGGAGCAGAGAGTCCCCATGGACGCCTGAGGGTGAAGCCCTGTTGGGCTGAGGCAGAGGCAGAGCTACAGCCAGCCCCCAGGGGAGGACTGACGAGGGCTGGGGAGGCGGGGAGAGGAAAGGTTCAGCTTTATCAGATGAAAGAATTTTGCAAAAAACACTATTTAAAAAACTAAATCTTTATCTATATATTTACATGCAAGAAATTCCATGACACCTAGTTGAGTGAAAAAGAAAAACACATGTCAAAGCAGCACACAGCGTTTATATAAAAGTGCATATTTGTGTGTGCACGTGTGCACGCGTGTGTGCGTGCATGTGAGTGCACACACACAAGACAGAGACAGAGAGGCTGCGTGTAGAGAGTAACATCTCCAAGGGTGGTCTCCAAAATGCTAATCCTAAATTTGGGGAGATGTACGCTGTCCTGACTTGACTGTTACTGCCGAAGTTTTCTGTGTAAGTGTGTTTTACCTCCATAAGGACAGGAAAACGCCCAGTGATGCTGTTTTCAGTGGTTGGGGGAGGGCAGTTTTCATCGCACCGGGACTAGAACTACCTTAGTCAACAGACAAGGAGAAATACAGACAGAAAAGCCCCGGTCCTGTCGCCCGAGCGGCCAGCCGCCCGAGCAGCCCTCCACGACTGCGGTAGGTCTCCTTCCCGCACCCTGCCTCTGAATCTGTCCCAAGCGGCTTCCCTGCCTCTGTGTAACCATACCTTGGAGGGTGTTGCATAGGTACCGCGTCTCGTGGAAGGCCCACAACCCCTCTGAAAAGCAGCCCAGCTTTCCCCAGCCTAGGAATGAAGCCCTTGAGGCTGACTTTCAGGCGAGGAAGGTGGTTTGCCCAGGTCACACACACCTGAGTGACAGACACAGGCAACGCTGAGACTGGGCACTGGCGGCCCAGCGCTGCTCAGAGTGCCCTTCTAGCAATAGCCCAGGCGAGGGAGCTTTTGTGAGTCCAGCTGGGCCCAGGGCCCAGCAAGCCCGAGGCTGTGGTCAGATGTAGCCCCCAAGGCACAGGGTTCCAGGCCTGCATCTGACACAGCCCGCTGGGCCTCTGGCTGGGAGAAGGAGCGCCAGCACTTCATGCAAAGCTGCTGAGCACTGAGCCTGGACACTCGGGGCACCCGTGAAATTCACGGTCAAAGTGGCTCTGAGCCTGCGAGCTCTGCAGGAAGACAGGTTGACTCCCCTCTGAGCCATCACCGAAGGCTTCCCATAGGAGGGAGCCTTTGAGCTGAGGCTTCAAAAGCGGTTGGACTTTCCATAAGTGTCCAGAGAAGGGACAGGCTAGCGTTTCAGGTAGGGGGGCTGACCCTCCCAGAAGGTAAAATCTTCAAGCACGAACGACGGGTGCCGGAGACTCGCTCGTCTACACGGTGGGGGCCTTCCAGTCCTAGCCGCCCGCCTAGGTTTTGCCACGAGGGGGCGGGGTGAGGCGGGGCGGGGCCGAGGTGGCGGGTGTATGGGGGATCCAGAGAGCTTCATAAAGCCACAGCAAAGGCGCCGCGACGCTAGTGACAGTGGCCGGCTGGAGAGGGAGACCAGGAGCTGCTGCGCGCCCGCCAAACGCGGGCGCAGGACCCAGGCGTCCGAGCCCGGGTTCCGGTGGGGCCCCCGCCCCCGGGGCCCCTGCCCCCGAGCCCTAACCCCTGTGGGCCGCCCCCGCTCGGAGGGGGCTGGCCCTCGACGGCCACGGGAAGGTGCCCGCCCGCCCCGTATGGGCATCGTGGAGCCGGGCTGCGGAGACATGCTGACGGGCACCGAGCCGATGCCGGCGAGCGATGAGGGCCAGGCGCCGGGCGCCGACCCGCAGAACCGCTACTTCTACCCGGAGCCAGGCGCGCAGGACGCGGCCGAGCGTCGCGCGGGCGCCAGCCTGGGGGCGCCCTTCGCCGGGGGCGCCCTGGTGCCGGCCCCGCCGGGTCGCTTCCTCGGAGCCTACACCTACCCGCCCCGGCCCCAGGCCGCCGGCTTCCCCGGGCCGGGAGAGCCCTTCCCGCCGACGCCGAGTGCCGAGGGCTACCACCAGCCCGGGGACGGCTTTGCAGCCCCGGACCCGCGCGCCGGGCTCTACCCGGGGCAGCGCGAGGACTATGCACTGCCGGCCGGGCTGGAGGTTTCGGGGAAGCTGAGAGTCGCGCTCAACAACCACCTGTTGTGGTCCAAGTTCAACCAGCACCAGACGGAGATGATCATCACCAAGCAGGGACGGTGAGTGAAGCGTGCGCCACAGCGCCTACCGGCTCGCCGACGTCCCGCCCGGAACTCGGATGCGTGGTTTTTTGTTGGTTTTTTTTTTCCTTATCTCTGTCTTTTTTTCTGTCTAGACGTTGCTAGTTCCTTCGTGCTGTGCTCCTCACTGTTTTAGTTTAGGCTTCTGAGGCGTGGAGGGGGGCTGGCAATGAAAAGTTCTAGGGGTTGTTTACTCCCGGGAGAGCACACCAGCCGGCGGAAGGGAGATGATGGATGAGAGCGGGTGCGATGCGAGTAACCTCGGTTCAGGGAAATGGTGTTTAGGGGCTCACCCAGAATCGGTGTGTGCCCTGCGCTCTGCCTGAGTTGAGGTCGCAGTAAGCAGAGGGGGAGCTAGTGCTGTGGGTCTGACAGTGCCCGACCCCCCTCAGCCCTGGTGTGTGGGGAAATGGAGGGAGAGCGCAGAGACTTGCAGGGTAGCCGGCACCACCCCAGCCCTCATCTTCCAGGGCCCCCGGGGCCCACCTCTCCCAGAGGTTTGCTGCTGCTGCTGTTCGCATGGCAGCTTTGGGAGGGGCGGTAAGACCAGGATTTGGTGACAGGGAGACACAGTAGCCAAGTTTCCTTTCCGGTAGTTCTTTGAGATCATGTGTCTGGTGTGTGTGTGTGTGTGTGTGTGTGTGTGTGTGTGTGTGTCGTTTGGGGGTTGGTAGAGTGTGCAGGGGGCACAGATCCCTTCCAGGAACAGGCTTCAGCAGGACGGCCCAAATGCCCCTGGGCCCAAGCAGGTGAGGCTAACCTATGGTCCCAGCTGGCAGGCGGTCCCATGGTCTGTACCCTTTGAGGTCTGTACCATGAGAGCCTGTCCACATACTCACTGGTCCAGCCTACAAAACCCATGGCTTAGGTCCCCCTGGGCTCAGTGCATGAGGGGTGGGGTTTGGGGCTGAGGGTGCTGCTTCCGGAGAGAGCGAGCCTCCTGAGTGGGGAAAGAAAGAGAAACTCACGACTTGTGTGGTATTTGTTTAGTAAGCAAGATGCCGGGCGGCCCCTGCCTGTGTCTGGCTGTGAGAGTGAGCACCCACCTTGCTCAGGGGACCCGTGTGGGCAGAGGACCAGCAAGGGCCTGTCTGTGGAGGGGCTGTGTCATGAGCGGGCCTGGGAAGTGTTGAAGAGTGTAAACCAAGTATGGGGCTTGGGCATAAGAGTGGAGAGGCCACCCTGGGCCTGGGATTGGTGTTCAGTCTGGGTGTTGCTGGAACATTCCTCCCTCCTGATGATTTCTGTGGGTGGCCTGGGGCTGAGGGACCTGTCTGCCAGCCACAATTGGCTCAAGCTGCCGAGCTGTTCCTCTTTCCCTGGGACGGGCCCAGGAAAGTCGGCATTTTCTTCGACGGCGCAACCTTCGTCTCCTAAGCCTCCTGGTAATTCCTCTCTGCTCTCCCAACCGTTCTGGGTACACCCTGGCAAAGCCCAGGCTTCTAGTCCCATTGTGTCTGAATTGGAGGGGACCCAAAAGATCTCGTCCGGTCCCCTCCCCGCACAGACAAGGAAACAGGCCCAGAGACCGTAAGAGACTCTTCTAAGTTTACACAGCACACCTGTCACTGGCAGAACTGGCATAAGAGCCCAGATGGTTCCTGCCTGGGTTTCTCCCGTGGCCGGAGTAAAAACAGTACCCACAGTGTCCCAAGGCCTTGATGCATTCACAGTGCTTTCACTTCCATTATTTCTCTGTGCGCTAGGTAGGTCAAGCGGTCCCCCCATTATACAGCTGAGGGCACTGAGGCGCAGGGGTAGTAAGTGGCTTACATTCGGTCACACAGAGACCTGAACTTGGGCCTCCGCCCTGTTGTGTGGTCGGAAAGCCTTTGTACCCTGGGGCCTGGCCTAGGTCTTCCCACGGCCACTGCCAGGCCCTGGCCCCTCCAGTCTCTGGAGGTGGGGTGGACGGAGCACCAGCCAGAACTGCAGGGGCCCAACGGGCGCCAGGCCAGCTGTTTAGGGAGGCGTCTCAGAGGCTGTCTGTCTGAGCGTGGGTTCCCACCTCTACCCCTGTGGCCTCCTTCTTTCCTTTAGGTTTTTCCTGAATAATTCTCTCTTGACATGTTTTGTTGTCTCCTATTTACATCCATACACTTTTCTTTTTTAAATATTTTATTTATTTATTTTCAGAGGGGAAGGGAAGGAGAGAGAGAGAAAAATATCAATGTATGGTTGTCTCTCGTGAGTCCCCCGCTGGGAACTGGCCTGCAACCCAGGCAGGTGCCCAGACTGGGAATCGAACCACGATCGTGTGGTTCGCAGGCCCGCGCTCAATCCACTGAGCTACACCAGCCAGGGCCATACACTTTTCTTCTTTATTTTTTATTATATACACTATTACAGTAGTGTCCACTTTGCCCCTTTGCCCACTTCCACCCAGCCCCCGCCCCCTCCTTCAGGCTGTACTTTTTTTCATTATGAAAAATTACAGTACAACAGACCCTCAAATAATACAGGTTTGAATTGAGCATGTCCACTTATGCGCCTGTTTTTTTCAATAAATACTATAAATGCATTAACTCATCCTTATGATTATCTTAGTAACATTTTCTTTTTTCAAACTATGATACATTTATTTTTCAAAAGGTTTTATTTTTAGAGGGAGGGAAAAGGAGGGAGAAAGAAGGAGAGAAACGTCAGTGTGTGGTTGCCTCTCACACGGCCCCCACTGGGGACCTGGCCCACACCCAGGCATGTGCCCTGACTGGGAATCGAACCAGTGACCTTTTGGTTCGCAGCCCGTGCCCAGTCCACTGACCCACACCATCCAGGGCTGATTACATTTTCTTTTCCCTAGCTTACTCTATTATAAGGATACAGTGTGTATGTGTAAATAGATCATTTATGTTATCTGTTCAGCTTCAATTACTGGTCAGCAAGCAGTAGGCTAGTTGTCCTTCAGTTTTGGGGGAGTCAAAGGTCGTAAGTAAATTTTCAACTGCACAGGGGTTGGTGCCCCTGACAGGGCCAACGGTGAGGAGAAAACGTAATGACCCCCCGCCCCACCCCGCCCCGCAGACTAGCTTCGGCGGTTGTCAACGCCGGTCCAGTCTTGTTTCTTCCTTCCCCTCACTCCACTTCTGCCCCTCGGGTTGGCAACAGTGTTAGTGATGACGCCGAGAGTTAGTGGGTAAACCTTAGACGCCATACTGTGGCATCCTGGAATATTTCTTTATGCATCTCTAAAAGTGACTTTTTAAAAAATGATCATAGTGCCATTAACAAACCCGAAAAAGGAATGCCTGAATAGCGTTCATGTTCCCTAATTTTTCATAAGCGTGCATGTGTATGTGTGTGTGTGTTTTCCATAATCCTCCGGCTTCGGTCCATCTAGAGGGACTGCTTCGTACGCCACAGGCTCCCTGTTGGAAGAGGACAGCAGCCCCTCTCCGTTTTCTTTAACGCCTCCCCGTGGATCAGGCCTCGGGTGCCCCATGGTGGGGTGGAAGGGATAGGGGACTCACCACCCTCAATTCAGCCCCACCAGCCCTGCGTCACCCCTTCGCTAGGAAGTAGGCGGCCATTTTCTTCTGCTGCTGGCTTCTGAAGGGCAAGAGTTGGGCTCAGAGGGTAGCAACCTTTCCATCCCCTGCTTTGGCAGGACGGCGTGTCCCTCCGTGGGTTCCAGTGACCTGCCAGTCACCACCACATCACCCACGGCCTTCTTCCTTTTTGAAAAATCCTTCCAGCCCAGGCTCACCCACAGCCCCACCACCTTTTGCGTTGAGCTGACTCACTTGCTCCCAGATCCTTCCTCTCCCTCCCACCCCTGAATGCGGGCCAGTGATACAGGGCTTGCCCTCCTCCAGGGGCAGGAATCAGGGTGGCGGGGCAGGCGGTGCTTCCAGGTTCAGAGACTGGCCCAGGCAGCTCAGGCAGGGCTGGGAGCAGGGACTTGAGGACGAACTGAGGGACTGGTAAACTGGAGACTTTGATGTTCAAGTTCATGTGTTTGTGGAGACTTGGAGTGCCTGGTGGTGCCCACCCAGACTTGTTTTGTGTTTCAGTGCGGCCCTGGGTTTGTGCTATGAATGTGTTGCTGAGCACGTACGAGTTGACGCTAGACATTCTCAGTAGAGGAAGAGAGAGGCTGGTGTCTGTGTGTGTGTGTGTGTGTGTGTGTGGGTGTACATTAATTGCTGGCAATCCCCACATTTTTGGGTGTGATTAGTTGATTATTATAATTAAGATCACTTTGGGTAGGTCTGTTGTTAAGTAGCTCAATTTGCATCTGTGTGCGTCTGTGGGAAGTTAGGGGTTTACACAACAATCTCAGTCCCGCACAGCCCTCCGTCAAGGCCTCACAGCCCTTGTGGTTTTCCCTTCTCTATGTTCCCAATTCCAAGAACGTTAAAAATCTTTCAAAAGTATCTGTACCTTTAAGGTTGCTTTCATCTGAGCCGACTGGCTTCATTTCTCTCAGGGCAGGCAAAGACAGCTCTGCTTTCTGTTCAACCATTTGCTAATGGCCGTCTGATTTCTGTGGAGTGGGTCTGAGTTGGTGGGAGAGGAAGACCCCTTGATCACAGAGTACACTTTTTGCATGTGGATGGGTACAGGCATGGCCGGAGAACCCTCCCAAAACGTGCCACCAGTTCACACCCCTGCCAGTAGTGTACGAGAGGACGCATTTCCCCACAGGCCCATTGGAGATATTACCAATTTTGAAACACTTTGCCAACACGCCTGACAAAAACCGTCCCCTTTTAAATTTACACTTAATGGTGGTGAATTGGAGCACGTCGGAGGTGTCCGGGATGGGGGAGGGTTCCGATGACCCTGCAAATATTTCAAGGCAGGGTGGTCTTTAGGGGCATCAGAGGAGTTCGGGGTCTTGGAGCCTGTCCTCTGAAGGCAGAATGGTCACTGGTCTTTCCGGGGGTCTCAGTTTGGCACCACAGACCCATCTTGGCCCCCTGTCCCTTGCCAGCAAAGTGTCATGTAAATCTGAGGCTATTTTGGGATTCCAGCTGGTGGCGATTCTAGACTTTTAGGGTGAAATCGAGACCTCCCTTCTCCTCTCCCCTTTGCCCGTCCTCTTCCTGTGTGTTCTCCATTTCCCACTGTGAGCGGTAAGTGAGACGAAGTGACGGAGACCGCGGCCTGTGCTTTGCTCTCCCGCCAGGGAGCTGTCGCTGCACCTCTTCAAGCCTCGTTTCCTTCAAGTATAAAATTGGGAATAACATTTTTTTGTTTTTAAAGGTTTTATTTATTTCTTTTGAGAAAGAAAGGCAAGGGAGAGAGAAAGAGAGGGAGAGAAACATGAATGAGTGGTTGCCTCTCACGCGCTCCCCACTGGGGACCCAGCCTATGACCCAGGCATGTGCCCTGAGTGGGAATCAAACCAGCAACCCCTTGGTTTGCAGGCTGGCACTCAATCCCCTGGAGCCACACCAGCCAGGGCAGAAATAGTGTTTTTTATCTCAGCAAACTGGCTGCTGCATGAGTAGAGGCGCAGCAAATACATTTTCTTCTCTCCCCTCAATCCCACAAGCTTGGGTAGGAACCAGTGACCATGCAGGAAACATGCGAGTGGCCTGACCGCTGTTGTAGAATGAGTTGGGAGGAAGGGGTTAAGAACATTCTCCCACCCTTGATTGCTCATTCCTAACCTTTGATTTCTCAAGTTGACTGGCCTGCCGAGTCCCGGGGACCCAGGGCCTGGAACTGGAACCCTGGACTCCTGCTTGGGGTCCTTCATCCTGGCCAGAGGGCTTTGAGAGCTCAGCCTAGAAGAAGGAGGGATTGGGGTGGGGTGGGAGAGGGGGTGAGCTGAGTTTCACATCTTTTGAACATCTTAACAACCATCAGAGAAAAGATGGAGAAGAAACTGAGGTTTGGTCTGACAATGAACTTGGCCAAGGTCATAAGACTGGTAAGTCTCTCAATCTCAGCTCAGGAGAGTCTGAGGAAGACAGGAATGTGATAATGGGAGAT
Source organism: Sturnira hondurensis (assembly GCF_014824575.4). Taxonomy (NCBI): domain Eukaryota; kingdom Metazoa; phylum Chordata; class Mammalia; order Chiroptera; family Phyllostomidae; genus Sturnira; species Sturnira hondurensis. Next base: position 3,499,368 of record NW_028094263.1, on the reverse strand, counting down.
GGAGATCCATCTCCCAGGGCTATCGAGGGTGTTTCTCTGGGACCCCATGGGGACTAGGAACCACCCAACAACGTTCCTAGGGCCCTGGACTCTCTTTTCCCCACGTTTCCTGATTCGTGGACCAGTGCCTTTCTTCCCGTCCTCGGGAACTTCTGGTAGGAAGAGGAGAGAAGTATGTGGGAATGGCAAGTAATTCTGATGCGGGTAACTCTGACATCCTGAAAACTCGGTTCTTCCTGCCTGTGTTAGAAGAGAAAGGGTGAGCCATTGGAGATGATGACGGCCCTGGTGCTGGTGGAGGTGGTGGTCATAGTAAAGGCAGTGATGGTGGAGGGGACAAGTGTAGTGATGTTGGTAGTGGAGTTGATGGCGGTGGTGGTGGTTGAGGTGCTGGTTGTAGTGATGGTAAACGTGCCAGTTGTAGTGATGGTGGTGATGGAGTTGGCAATGGTGATGGTGGTGGTGGTGGTGGACCAGAGACTGTTGTGATGGTGATATGGAAGTGATGGTTGTGGTTATGGTGAAGCTGGTGTTGTAGTGATGGTGGTGGTTGGGTGGTGTTGATGAGAATGGCGGCAGTCGTAATGATGGCGATGGTTGCGAGGATGGAGGTGATGGGGGTGGTGATGGCGGACATGGCTGTGGCATAGCAGTGCTTCTTTCTCTGGATTTATTACTCTGGCACACGCAGTGGCGCAGCATCCCAGCACCAGCGTCCTCTGCCGCCCCTGGGCACCAGAGCTCCGAGCATGAGCACTGTGCCCTGCAGAGTCCTCTTTCGGGTAGATGGAAAGGTCCACTAGGACTTCAGCTACTTCCCTGGCGGCCCAGGCCATCCTGCAGACACCGGGTGCAGCTGGGTGGAGCAGGGAGCGCCTGTGGATGGGTGCCACAGGGCCAGGAGTGTGTCAGCGCTGTGAGAGCCACTGTGGAGAGAACGGGTGTCAGACTGAGGCCAGATCAGGGCTCAGGGTGGGGCTGTGGCATGGGAACCTAGTAGGAATTGCCTGTGAGGGACTGGCCTGGGGCTTTGGTCCCCTCTAGGAAGCACACAACTTTACAGATCATGGTGTGCAGCTAATGTCTAGCAACTGACCCTCTGAAAGAAAAACATTTTTGTTTTTAAAATATTTTTTTAAATAATTTTATTTATTTATTTTTAGAGAGAGGGGGAAAGGAGGGAGAAAGAGAGTGAGAGAAATACCTATCGATCAGTTGCCTCTTGCACACCCCCCACTGGGGACCTGGCCCCCAACCCAGGCGTGTGTCCTCAATGGGAACTGAACCAGTGACCTTTCAGTTCTCAGGCTGGAGCTCAATCCACTGAGCCACACCAGCCAGAGCTGAAAGAAAAACATTTTCTAAAGCTCAGATTCAGTGTTTGCTGATTTCTGTGATATAAGTACCCCTACGATGGCTGAGTTTAAGCTACCCATGGGGTGTTACCCAGCTCGGAGTTGGGAACAGCCGAGGAGTACTGCACATGTCTAGTACGTCCACTCCATGCACACGGGCAACGGGTGTGCACGACCTCAACGGTGAGATAATAGAATGTGGTAAAAGATCTGGGAAGTGATAATTTTGAGTTCTTACTGCCTTGGTTTAATGTATTTCGTTATGAGTTTATATAACTTAATTTTTTATTTAAAAATTTTTACTTATTTCTTTTTAGAGAGGGGGGAGGGAGGGAGAAAGAGGGAGAGAATCATTGATGTTCAAGAGATACATTGATCAGTTGCCTCTTGCACGCCCCTTGCTGGAGACCTGGCCCGCAACCCAGGCATGTGCCCTGACTGGGAATCAAACTTGCCACCGACCGTTGAGTTTGCAACCCAGTGCTCAATCCACGGAACTACACCAGCCAGGGCTAGATAACTTAATTTTTAATTATGGCTGTTAACAAATGGCTGGCAAACTTTCTGAACATTTTCAGTCGGCTCTCAGGAGGGGCGCAGGCCGACTCCAGTACACCAACACCTTTGCACACGGCATGGCTGTCCAAGGGCCTGCGGCTGATGGATATTGCTTGGTCTCTTTGTTCTCCCCAGACGGATGTTTCCATTCCTGTCATTTACTGTGGCGGGGCTGGAGCCCACCAGCCATTACCGGATGTTCGTGGATGTGGTCCTGGTGGACCAGCACCACTGGCGGTATCAGAGCGGCAAGTGGGTGCAGTGCGGAAAGGCGGAGGGCAGCATGCCAGGTATGCGCCCGGTTTCGGGAGAGTGGACACCTTTTCTCCAAGACTGGGCGCCCCCTGGTGGATCCAGAGGGAACCCCCATACCCCTGCACACGCCCCCTAGGATTTAAGCCCCATCACACTGGATGCCATCCTATCCCACCTTAGCTCCTCCCACTTCTCGCTTCCGTTCTATTTGTCATCTCTTTTCTGATTTGCTCTGGCCTCCTCCTCTGTCCTCTGCCCACACCTCCCTTCGCCCTGCCTCGTCCGGTCATTCCCCTGCGTCCCTTTTGGCATCCCTTTCAGAACAGGCAAAGGAGGCCCGCATCACTTGTGGGTCTGGCTCAGGGGCCGCGTGCCAAACAGGCTAACTGTCCACAGGAAACCGCATGTACGTCCACCCAGATTCCCCCAACACTGGAGCCCACTGGATGCGCCAGGAAGTGTCGTTCGGGAAACTAAAGCTCACAAACAACAAAGGGGCCTCCAACAATGCGACTCAGGTGGGACTCCCCGACAGGGCTAACCCCGCCCCCAGGCCTGGTCCGGAGGCCACAGGGGTGTCCTGCAGGCTGATACTGTTTCCTGGGAGTCATTTTCCTTCCTCTCCAACTCTATTTTCCCCCATCCACCTTGAGGGGAAGATGAGATCGGAAGAAGCTGAATCTCAGGGCAGACGGGGCCCCACATTCAGGCTGACACATTCAGGCCAAGCCAGCCGGGGGCTTCCTCCACCAAATCCCCAGCTGCCCTCACTCGGGTGCCATGCTGGGTGTAGAGTGGGCACCTGTGATCCCAGGGAATGGTTGCCCTGAACAGCCCTGTTTGTGCTAATACCTCGGTCACGGTGGACATCTGGGGACAGGAAATGGGGTGAGAGGGTAGAGTTGGTGCCTCCCAAGGAGCTGGGGACTGGGGTTGGAAGGCCTGGGAGATGTTACATTGTGGCAGAGCAAGGGATTGGACACAACGACCTCAGATTGGGGGGCCCCTCCTCCCCACCCTCACCACCTTCCTGCTCTCTCTCAGATGATTGTACTTCAGTCCCTCCATAAGTACCAGCCCCGGCTGCACATCGTAGAGGTGAATGATGGAGAGCCAGAGGTGGCCTGCAACGCTTCCAACACGCACATCTTCACTTTCCAAGAAACCCAGTTCATTGCCGTGACGGCCTACCAGAATGCCGAGGTGAGGGCTGCCCTGGCAGCCGAGTGTGGGCCTGAGCCTGGGAGGGGGAGCACGGGGAGAGTGGGGTCCCAGCCTCCCTTGGGGGGGATTTTGGAAGTTTCCTAGCCCCACACTCAGGACTCAGGACACTGTTTTCCCCCCTCACTAGATTACTCAGCTGAAAATTGATAATAACCCTTTTGCCAAAGGATTCCGGGAGAACTTTGAATCGTAAGTGCTATTGGTTTCAACCCACCTTTGCAGAGGCCTCCTCTTGGCCCCTCCTGAGACTGGGTGGGACCCCAGATGCCCTCTGCACATCTCTCTCTGCCCTGAGGCTGGGAGAGGCTGGGGTGGGTGCTGGAGAGTGGGTGGGCCAGGGAAGAAGGGGCTAGGGCAGAATGTGCAACAAGCAGGCTCATCAGTGACCGGTACCGCTCTCGAACCCTGTCTTCTTGCCTCCCATTTTTTTTAGCATGTACGCATCTGTTGACAACAGTGTCCCTTCTCCTCCTGGACCCAACTGTCAGTTGCTTGGGGGAGACCACTACTCTCCGCTCCTACCCAACCAGTATCCCGTTCCCAACCGTTTCTACCCTGATCTTCCTGGCCAAGCCAAGGATGTGGTTCCCCAGCCTTATTGGCTAGGGGCCCCCCGGGACCACAGCTACGAGGCCGAGCTTCGAGCAGTCAGCATGAAGCCTGCATTCCTGCCCTCGGCCCCTGGGCCCACCATGTCCTACTACAGAGGCCAGGAGGTCCTGGCGCCTGGAGCTGGCTGGCCTGTGGCCCCCCAGTACCCTCCCAAGATGGGTCCAGCCAGCTGGTTTCGCCCCATGCGGACTCTGCCCATGGAACCTGGTCCTGGTGCTTCAGAGGCGCGGGGGCTAGAGGACCAGGGCTCCGCCTCTCTGTGGACTGAGATCACCCCCCTCCGGCCAGAGTCTGGTGACTCTGGACTGGGTGAAGGAGACTCTAAGAGGAGGCGTGTGTCCCCCTATCCTTCCAGTGGTGACAGCTCCTCCCCTGCTGGGGCCCCTTCTCCCTTCGATAAGGACACTGAAAGCCAGTTTTATAACTATTTTCCCAACTGAGCAGGTGACTCAGGGAAAGGAACAGAAACAGCATTGTTAGGTTAGAGGACCTCACCTAACACAGACAACAGACAGACTCCGACCGAACAGTCCCCAGCTCCCTCTGGCCCTTCTCCTTTTGTTGCTGATGGAGAAAGAGGGGGTCCAGAAGGATTCTGGGCTTCACTGGCTGCTACTTGGCCCATGGTGAAACCTGAAAGGCATGTTCCCTCCCTTGCCTGTGCCCTAACTACAGTCATTTACCTGGTGCTGCTTCTGGCTGTGGGTTCCCAGCTGGAGAAGAGAAAACAGAACTAGAAGGTCTCGGACACAAAGGCCGCCCTCTGTTCTGAGGGGTGGCTGTGGGGTTTGGGTGGGGAAGTGGAGGCCTGGTTCTCGTCCTCTGTGGAGGAACTTGCAGCATTTCTGTTTGCATGTGTGTGAATCCCTGATCTGAAAATAAAGATACACGGATTTTGTAACAGTCAGCCAGCTGAGGTTGGGGGAGGATCCAGGTGACTTTGGGCAGCTGGCCGGGCCCCAGCTGCTCAGAGACAGCCAGGTCCAAGGGAGGGGCTGGGGTGGGGGAACGGTGCATGTCTCAAGAAGCAAAGTCCTGGGGAGGGTGGGTGATGTGTGTGCGCGCGCTCGTTTCCTTTTTTATTTTTGGAATGGGGTGGCTATTTATTGTACAGAGAATGGTATCTAGATATATTTCTTTGTCTTTATCACTTTCTGAAAATAAACATGAAACTGGCAAGTGTATGCTCCTCTGGTGCCCGGTCGGGGGACTGAGGGACTCCGCTGGGAACTACAGGGGCACCAAAGTTGTTCTTCGGGCTCCGGAACAGAACTTCTGAAGAACCTGTACCCCCTGGAAGACCAGAGTGACTTCCTTCAGGGGTTACACTGCGTTAGAGCAAGAATGTGTGTCCTTCCTCCCTTCGGTGCTCAGGTCGATGGCGTCTGCTGCCTCGTAAGGCGTCTTGGGACAGAGGACCCTTCCACTGCCTGTGTGTGGCTGCTGGCCTCTGTGAGGGCAAGGCCAGAGGACGGGGTGGGGGAGGGCGCCGGGGCTCTGAGGGGAAGGATGGCCTCGACCTCTCTTTGCATTTGTGGCAACTTTGCTTCTCCATCTTCATCTTGGGGTTGTTCAGGAGTTAAAGGAGTAAGTGTAAATTGGGCCACAGGACACTGCTGTTTTTGTGAGTCAAGAACAGCCAAATTTTGTAAGCTAAGAACTGGCCATTCGTATGGTTCAACCTAACAGCTGGGAAAGGTTGACAAGTGTGTAACCTAGGGTCACTGTCGCTGCTACCATTCTCCAGCTCTGTCTGTCTCTCTCTCTATATATATATGTATATGCTGCTGAGTCGTGTCTGGTACATGCTTCTTTTTAAGGAATTTAAGCGATGCAGAAAAGTACAAAAGCAGCAATAAATTATCCCAAATCTAACCACCCAACCACAATTATTAACATCAGGCGGGTTAGATGGAAAGACAAAGACTTTTACAAAACATACTGAAAATGCTTTTTCTTAATCAACTCAACACGACTGAATTTTATTTGACAGAGTTGATAACAACAAACCCCCCAAACCTGTCTAATAAACCACCAACCCTCCCCCTGCCCCCCGCCACCCCCCCCCCCCCGCCCAAACTCGCAAGGGAGTGAGGAGAACGGCCGACCTCAAGATTCATTTTTTCTTCATGATACGAAATCCTCCTTCAGACAGCCCGCTCAGGTTGAGAAAGAAGCCACGGGAGACTTGCAGAGTCGTTCCTTTCGTTCCTTTCGCCTCCGCGCAGGTCAAGGTGCCCCTTCCTAGTGGGGGACTTGGCGTGTGTCCCCAGTTCTGTTCGGAGCCTAGAAAGCTGGACTCCCATCACAGTGTGCTTCTCTCCCTTTACCGGTCTCTACCTGAGGCTGTGTTCATCGCCACCTAGCCCGCAGAAGGAAAAGATAAGGGGGCGAGCTTGGGTCCACTCCCTTCGGTTTGAAAGCTCTGCGTTTTGTAAACGACATCGGGAGCTCCGCCACATTGTGCCCGTGAGTGCAGACTGCGTCTCCCCCGTCCCACCCTTGGGCTGTCGCTCTCTGGAGACAACGGGACGACTTGGGCCTACTTCCTTTCTCGGGGACCGTGGTTGGCAATCACAACACCCTCCCCACGCTGATCTCTGGTGGGCTTGGGCCACCTCCTTATGTAATGAGGTGAGGGGAGTTGCGATGGAGTCGTGTTCCATCATTTTTTTCCAGAAGCCTGGCTGTCTGTGTTTTGCTGTGGTGTCATGAAGGTTCATTNCTCCGCGCAGGTCAAGGTGCCCCTTCCTAGTGGGGGACTTGGCGTGTGTCCCCAGTTCTGTTCGGAGCCTAGAAAGCTGGACTCCCATCACAGTGTGCTTCTCTCCCTTTACCGGTCTCTACCTGAGGCTGTGTTCATCGCCACCTAGCCCGCAGAAGGAAAAGATAAGGGGGCGAGCTTGGGTCCACTCCCTTCCGTTTGAAAGCTCTGCGTTTTGTAAACGACATCGGGAGCTCCGCCACATTGTGCCCGTGAGTGCAGACTGCGTCTCCCCCGTCCCACTCTTGGGCTGTCGCTCTCTGGAGACAACGGGACGACTTGGGCCTACTTCCTTTCTCGGGGACCGTGGTTGGCAATCACAACGCCCTCCCCACGCTGATCTCGGGTGGGCTTGGGCCACCTCCTTATGTAATGAGGTGAGGGGAGTTGCGATGGAGTCGTGTTCCATCATTTTTTTCCAGAAGCCTGGCTGTCTGTGTTTTGCTGCGGTGTCATGAAGGTTCATTACTATTCTTTCTTCTCTATCAAATGTATCTTTTACTGCTACGTGTATTACCGAATATATGGATATATTATAAATGACTATAATATACACACACACGCAGAGTCCTTAGTTACTGGAATGCATTTTACCTTAAATATTATGTGGTCTGGCATTAATGTTTCCATTTGTACTTTGTTTTTATTTGAGTTCATATGATAAGTTTTCTCCTATTTAGTTGATAATGTCTTAGTTTCATTTTCGTTGAAGTTATGCCTGTCAGGCGGCAAACTATTGGACTTAAAAACACATTTTATGACTCTTTACTTAAAATATTTTTATTTATTGACAAATATAATGATTACATTAACCCACCACACAACTCAACACTAATAATAAAACTTAAGCACTAATAAAAATCAGAGCTAGTTATATATTACTCCATCCCACCTCCTACCTTTTCTTTATAGGTAACAAGTATCTTGAACTTTGTATTCATCTTTTTCTTGCTTTTCAAATTGTGTTAACACTTCATGTATCTCATTATCACATTGTTTAGTTTTAGTTGTTTTAAATTTTACAAAATGTGTGTGTGTCTATATATATTATATTATCCTTCTGTGCATGAACAGGGAATATATCTTCATTTATTTGGTCACCCTTATGGTCCTTCAGTAACATTTTATAATTTATAAGTATAAGTCTTGTACATCTTTTATTAGGTTTATTATTAGGTATTTTTCCTCTATAAAAGGTATCTTTTTAAATTTTTTTTATTTATTTAGCCCTGGCTGGTGTAGCTCAGTGGATTGAGTGCGGGCCTGTGAACCAGACGATCGTGGTTCGATTCCCAGTCAGGGCACCTGCTTGGGTTGCAGGCCAGTTTCCGGCAGGGGCCAGTTCCCTGCAGGGGATGCACGAGAAGCAACCATACATTGATGTTTCCTTCCTCTCTCCTTCCCTTCCCCTCTAAAGATAAATAAATAAAATATTTTTAAAAAATTTTTATTTATTTATTTATCTTTAGAGGGGAAGGGAAGGAGGGAAGGAGAAAAATATCAATGTATGGCTGCCTCTAGTGCGTCCCCTGCTGGGAACTGGCCTGCAACCCAGGCATGTGCCCTGACTGGGAATCGAACCTCGATCCTTTGATTTGCAGGTCCACGCTCAATCCACTGAGCTACCCTAGCCAGGGCTATAAAAGGTATCTTTTAAAAATACGTTTCTTAATTCTTCATTACTGGTGTATAGAATTGCAGTTGGTTTTTTCATTTTGAGCTTAAGCTCCAGCCGCCTTGCTAGATAAACTGTCTTATTATGTTTCAATGCTTTGCTGTAAATTCATGTTTTCTCTATGGCTAGTCAGGTTATTTCAAATAATGACAGTTTTATTTCCTCCTTTATAATCATCATGCTTCTATTGTTTCTCCTCTTACTGTGCTGGCCAGGACTTCAAGGACGAGTCTCTTGCCTTTTGGGGGATGATTCCTGCCCTCAATTTATTCCACATTTTCCCTTATATTGGTTTGGCCTTTCTGTAATTTGTTTCTATTATTTAAGTGGTTACTCCATACATTTAATATGCACATTTAATTGAACAAACTTGAGTGATATTTTATGTTCCCTTCTGGCCAATAGAACAATTTTAAATCACTTTATTTCTGATCTTCCTCCTCCTGACATACTATTGTTTTTCCTCTCAACTTACCAATTTGTTTATTTTTAATTTTATTTATCTACTTTATTCTTAGAGAGGGAAACGGAGGGAGAGAAACATCAGTGTGTGGTTGCCTCTCGTGTGCCCCCGCCGCTGTGGACCCAGCTCACAACCCTGGCATGTGCCCTGACTGGGAATTGAACCAGCGACTTCTTGGTTCTCAATCTACTGAGCCATACCAACCAGGGCTCAATTTACAATTTTGAACATTTCAGTTCTTTTATGTTAATCCCCACAGATTACACTCCTCTATTACTTGACTGAGACAGTATTTGTTGGGGCTTGTTTTTATGTTACCATTCTTTTGTTCAGTTTTTAAAAAAATATTTTATTGATTAGGCTATAACAGTTGTCCCATTTCCCTCCCTTGACTCTCCTCCACCCTGCACACCCCCTCCAACCCACATTCTCCTCCTTTAGTTCATGTCCATGTGTCATACATATAAGTTCTTTAGCTTCTACATTTCCCATACTATTCTTACCCTCCCCCTGTCTATTTTCTACCTAGCATCTACACTATTTACTCTCTGTACCTTTTCCCCCTCTCTCCTCCTTCCACTCCCGTTGCTAAACCTCCATGTGATCTCCATGTCTGTGGTTCTGTTCCTGTTCTAGTTGTTTGCTTAGTTTTTTTTGTTTTTGTTTTAGGTATGGTTGTTAATCATTGTGGGTTTGCTATCATTTTACTGAACATGGTTTTTATCTTCTTTTTCTTAGATAAGTCCCTTTAACATTTCATATAATAAGGGCTTGGTGATGATGAACTCCTTTAACCTGACCTTGTCTGAGAAGCACTTTACCTGCCCTTCCATTCTAAATGAAAGTTTGCTGGATAGAGAAATCTTGGATCTAGGTCCTTGCCTTTCATGACTTGGAATACTTCTTTGCAGCCCCCTCTTGCCTGTAAGGTCTCTTTTGAGAAATCAGCTGACAGTCTGATGGGCACTCCTTTGTAGGTAACTGTCTCCTTTTCTCTTGCTGCTTCTAAGATTCTCTCCTTTATTTTAATCTTGGCTAATGTAATTCTTTTTTTTTTTTTGCTAATGTAATTCTGATGTGCCTTGGTGTGTTCCTCCTTGGGTCCAACTTCTTTGGGACTCTCTGAGCTTCCTGGACTTCCTAGAAGTTTATTTCCTTTGCCAGAATGAAGAAGTTCTCCTTCATTATTTGTTCAAATAAGTTTCAATTTTTTTGCTCTTCCTCTTCTCCTTTTGGTACCCCTATGATTGAGGTGTGGGAATGTTTAAAGTTGTCCTGGAGGTTCCTAAACCTCTCCTCATTTTTTTGAATTCTTGTTTCTTCACTCTGTTCTTGTTGGATGTTTCTTTCTTCCTTCTGTTCCACACCATTGATTTTAGTCCCAGTCATCTTCCCGTCACTATTGGTTCCCTGTACATTTTCGTTTATTTCATTTAACATAGCCTTCAGTTTTTAATCTAACTTGCTACCAAATTCAACCAATTCTGTGAGCATCCTGATCACCAGTATTTTGAACTGTGCATCTGATAGGTTGGCTAATGTCTTTGTTGCTTAGTTGTATTTTTTCTGGAGCTTTGATCTGTTCTTTCATTTGGGCCATTCTTTTTGTCTTGATGTACCTGTTATGTAGTGAGGGGCGGAGCCTTAGGTGTTCACCAGGGCGGGGCAACCCACATAGATGTGTTGTGACACAGTATGTGGGGAAGGAGTCCGAGAGGGAGCAATGGCACTTGTTCAGGTCTCTGCTGGCTTTCAGTCACTTCCCCCACTACCCACAATCAAATTGGGCCCTTCTGGTGCTGATTCCCAGGTGGGTGGGCTTGTATACATTCTAGGACCCTGTGGGTCTCTCCAATGAACTTTCCTGTGAGGCTGGGAGTTTCTCCCGGCACCTCAACCCCCACAGGTGTTTTCAGTCAGAGGTTTGAGGTTTTATTTCCCCAGGGCTGGAGCCCTGGGTTGTGTGGTCTGTCTTGCTCCCCAGTTGCTTCTCCCAGTTTATCTGCACGTGAATGTGGGACCACCTGGTCCACCAGCTGCCGTCCTGCCTGTCCCAGTTCTCCAGCTGCTGCCTTACTGTAGTAAGTCCCACCTGCCCTGGCTGCCCATTTCTGCCCCTCCTAGCAGTCTGGATAAATATTTCTTCTTTAACTCCTTGGTTGTTGGACTTCCAGACAGTTTGATTTTCTGTTAGTCTGGTTGCTTTTTGTTTTTACATTTTGTTGTTTTTCTTTTGATTGTGCAAGGAGGCACAGTGTGTCCATCTATGCCTCCATCTTGGCCAGAAGTCCCTCTTTTGTTCACTTTTCATTTTTGTATTGCTACCTCTTTTTCTAGGATCATTTTGCTACTTCTCAAACTAAATATTTTATGAGTTCTTTTAGAGAAGGTCTCTTTGTAAGTCCCTCACCTGCTTGTTTCTTTTAAAGATTATTATGTTTCCCTTATTACTGAATTGTAATTTTGCTGAGTACACAATTTTAAGTGCACAGTAATTTTTTCTTAACATTTTATGGAAGTTGTTCCACTGTCTTCTGGCTTCCATTATTGTTAGTGAAATCTGCTGTCACTCTAATCAGCGTTCTTTCACAGGTCATCTGTCTTTTTCTTTCTGCTTTCCAGATCTTCTATTTATATTTGATGCACCACAGATTCACTATGATGGCAATGTATGAACTTATTTTTTATCATATTTGGGATATATCATGATTACTGGATCGGTGTATTCATGGTTTTCATTAGTTCTGCAATTTTTTATTCATTAGTTCTTTAAATATTTTTTCATTTTCCCCAGTTTCACCCTTTGGGATGCCAATCAGGTAGATGTTAGACATTCTCCTTCTATTATTTTTTATGTCTCAAAACTTTCTATTGTATTTCTTTTCCCTGGTTTCTCTATTGTGCTCTGAATAAATTCTTGGGATATATATTTTAGTTTAATTCTATTTTTAATTGTGTCTAATATGCTGTTTAACCCAGCCATTGAGACTTTTTTCAGTTTACAAAACACTTTCATAACTATTTTACTTATCCCCATTAAGTTTTATTTTAAATTTATGCTTTGCATTTCTGTAAGTTCATTTTTTCTAATTTATACTATCCTGATAGTATTCTGTTATATGGTTCTTAAAGATTTTATTTATTTACGTTTAGACAGAAGGGAAAGGTGGAGGGAGGGAAAATGTCTAAAACCAAGACATTTTCAGATATATTAAAAACCCAGAAGTTTTACCGCCTGTATACTAGAAAAAAGCTTTTGCGAAAGCTTTTGTCTCTGTTTTAGACAGAGAGGGAGAAAAACATCAATGTGTGGTTGTGTCTCATGTGCCTCCTACTGGGGACCTGGTGTGCAACCCTGGCCTGTGCCCTGACTGGGAATTGAACCAGCAACCCTTTGGTTCTCAGGCCAGCACTCAATCCACTGAGCCATACCAGCCAGGGCTGTATGTTATTCTTCACAGTTGTATTTTTTTGTCCTGCAAAAACATTTTATACAGGGCATTCTGTGTTTTGTATTTGACAGTTCTATCATTTGCCATCTTTGTGAAGGGTGGTAATGGGCATGCTATCTAAATATATCGTTTTTCTGATTCTCACTCATAGTGGGTTTGCTTTCTTGTACCCTTGGTTGCCTTTATTTGTCAGATCATGTTTTAACCCATTGAAGTCCTATAAGACTAACTTGGGGAAACTTTCTACCACTGATGTTGCCTTATTCAACAGATGATATTACCAGTGATGATATCTTATTCAACAGATATGGAACACCAAGTTGTAGCTAGATTTTTCTCTCCAGCAGTGTACTTGACCTTCTTGGCTCAGGACTCCAAAGAAGTGAGACGGAAGCTTCCATGCTTCTAGGGGCTGGGCCCAGAACTGGAACAGCATCACTCCCACTGCAATGTATTGGTTAAGATCAGCTCATATACCGGGGGAAGGGAAATAATTTCCTCTCTGGATGGGAGGAATGGCGTGTGCTACCTAGCCATTGTGCTGGGATCTTTCCTTTGCCATCAGCCTAGGCACTGTCTTCCTGTCTCTCTTGTGTTGGGTCTCCTGTTTTTTGGATCACATGTCTTTTTCTTTCTTTGTTTATTCTCTTGTTTTGCTGTAGGATCTTTCCCCCATTTTTTGCAAAAGCTTTTTTCTAGTATACAGGCGGTAAAACTTCTGGGTTTTTAATATATCTGAAAATGTCTTGGTTTTACATGTACATCTGAGTGATGGTTTAACTGGGTATAAAATCTAGGTGGGAAGTAATTTTCTCTTGGAATTTTCAAAGCATTTCTCCATTGTCTCTTAGTTTTCAGTATTGCCCTTAAGAAGTCTGATACCATTTTGATTCATAATATTTTGGATACTCTCTTTATCCCCAGTGTTTTGAACATTTTAGATTATATACCTTGATATGAAGACTTTGGGGCTGTTTTTTTTTCCACCTATTATTCTGGGGCACTCAGTGAGATGTATCAATTTGGAAACTCTGTCCTTTACTCTTAGAAACTTTCTGTTTTGCCCTTGCTGGGGTAGCTCAGTGGATTAAGCATGGGCCTGCAAACCAAAGGATCGCAGTTCAATTCCCAGTCAGGGCACATGCCTGAGTTGAAGGCCAGTTCCCAGCAGGGGATGTGTGAGAGGCAACTATACACTGATATTTCTCTTCCTTTCTCCTTCCCTTCTCCTCTAAAGATAAATAAATAAAATATTTATAAAAACCTTTCTGTTTTATCTTCTCTTTTTCTCTCAACCCCTTTAAATTATACAATAGATATCTTAAGTTGATACAGTAATTTTATTTCCTTACTTTAATAATTTTTCTTTTTATTATGATTTTAAAGAGTTTCTAGTCTTATTTCTGATTCTGTTATTGACTTTTAAATTTTTCCTATCTTTTTAAAAAGATTTTATTTATTTATCTTTAGAGGGGAAGGGAAAGAGAGAGGGAGAGAAATATCAATGTATGGTTGCCTCTCATGGGTCCCCTGCTGGGAACTGGCCTGCAACCCAGGCATATGCCCTGACTGGGAATCGAACCACGATCGTATGGTTCACAGGCCCGCACTCAATCCACTGAGCTACACCAGCCAGGGCTTATTCAGTTCTTCTTAGACTTATGAATTTCTCCTAGCTGGCTGCATGCTAGAAATGGGATATGAGAAGAGAAAGTGAGGGTCCAATATTTTTGTTTACAGACTTTCACTTAAACTTTCTGCTTTTGGCTTTGCCTCACCCCTCTCAACACTGTCATGGGTATTCCCACGTCCCATGCCTGTTCTTCTCATTTTATTCAGAGATGTTCTTTTAAGTGATGTTGGTAGTAAGACTGTGGCTTGGCTACTTGGGGTGGGAAGTGGTCATGGGCGTCTTGATACTTCTGATGTCAGACTTTTAGCCAGTCCACCAATTTTTAGTACCATGCCTCCACCCCACCATCCACTGTGCCTGATACTCCCAAATCCTGAGCCTTTCAATGTTATTTGGTGGTAAATCAGTTTACTTCTTGTTAATCCCATTTGTGGTTATTTCAGGCTGTAGATATGGTTGTCATTCCATCTTGCTTAATCCGAGGCTTCTCTCTCTGCTTCCTACATTCCAAAAATTTGTTGAAATTCATTGCTTGTTGCGTTTTCCACCCCACCTCCCACTGTTCTCTTTGCTTCTATGGTTCCATACATTAAGAAAAGTCCTATATTTTTACTTTGGTAATTAATATACACATTTTAAACTAAATACTCTTCATCAATTTTGAATGGAACCTTGAACATCTTTTTGACTTTCACAAGCTGGCCTTCTCCCCGTTTTAGGAATGTTCTGTTTCGTTTTGTCATTGATTACCTCTCATCCAGTTAATGCTTATTTTTCAGGGACATCTGTGACTCTTTGACTTGACTGCTATCCTTGGTTTTCCTTCCTATTGCTTTATTTGAACCTTTTCAAACATATGCTGTACTCTGGGAGGGATTTCCAATTTTATCTTAGAAATGGGATATTAATTGGGGGATGGATGGAGGCTAATTTCTAAGGAGACAGTGATCCAGAGGGTTACATTACCTGCACTTCTGATTTACATGGATGCCTTTGTGACTGTCTGTGGTTAAAGTTATGTCTTAATATGTTGTTTTAAAGAGCTGCCCTGGCTGGCGTAGCTCAGTGGATTGAGCACAGGCCTGCGAACCAAAGAGTCGCAGTTGGATTCCCAGTCAGGGCACATGCCTGGGTTGCAGGCCAGTTCCCAGCAGGGGACCCATGAGAGGCAACCATACATTGATATTTCTCTCCCTCTCTCTTTCCCTTCCCCTCTAAAGATAAATAAATAAAATATTTTTTAAAGTTAATAATGGCAAGAGTTATAAATAGCTGGGCATAAAAGTAACTGTTGGGGTCAAGACGTGAAACTACATTCAACACCAGTGTAATCTCTCCTCAGGCTCAGCAGAACCCAGTCTTTTTGAGTTACTATGTCTGGATTACTAGAAGTCCCTCCAAGTAGAGAAAAAGAGCAAAGAAATTGCTTCAGGAAATATCTGAGGCAACACAACTGCCTATGCTCCTGTGTGACAAATATCTTTATGTGATGAAGGAGATATTGTGGCATAGATATATAGCTGAATCATCTCCAGACACACCAAATCATAATGGGTTTTCACTACCCTGATTTGGTTTTCCCTCAACTCAATGGGGCTCTTCAGAGCTTTCACTGGGAGTTAAAAATTCTGTCATTGAATTTTAGTTTCCTTTTCACTTTTGTCTTATCTCATCCATCTCTCTTTCATCCTGTCCTGCTATTTTTTTTCAAGGTTTTCTGTCGTACTATTTTTGTATCTCAGTTCTTTCCTAAGAGATTTCTTTATTTAATTGAGGGTGCTGAGTAGTTCCCTGGAGTTTTCTTTTGGATCTTGAAATGGCAAGATATTTTGTCTTTGGACCATACTTCCCCTTTATTAAAAAGTCTATCCACGCCCTCTTCTTTCCAGGGATTAAGCCCCTGGGGACCATGTTTATATGATGGGACCCCGTCCCACCTCATACCTCGTCATTGCTGATTGGAAGAGGGTTGACACATAAAGGGACTGAGGTTGGGAGGCGTTAGTTAGTTGGCATCGCTTGAGTGTGAGTTGTATAAACTGTGGGACATCCAGTTCCAGTACCTGACTGCCCTGATGTATATGAAAATGGAGAGAACGCAGTTTGTGGAGGGAGGAACCGGAGAAGATGTGCGAAGAAATAGCATGACAAAATGCAGGAGAGGGAGTGAGTGACAGTAAAGAGCAAGAGTGAGAATGAGAAAGAACTTCCTGGTTCCAGTTCCTCTTACCGTCCCGCTGAACTTCCTCTCTGGGTCCTCTGAGCCTCACCCTCGTGATAACATTTTCCCTTCAGTTTGGAGTGGAAGTCTGGGACTAAGGCAGTCTTGATTAAGACATTCTTCCCAGTCGTAATAAACAGATCACATCATTGTGAGTAAGAGGATGAAGACGACCGTTGTGCGTTTGGTTCCTGTAGTGGGAGGGCTTGGATCCAGCTCATCCCCGAGTACTATCAGGTGATTAGGAACCAAGTGAAAAGGTGGGCGGGTGGGTTAGGGTCCAGGGAACAGAGACCACGTCTTCGTTTTACCCCTTTGGAAATTATTTTCTGATCCATCAGAAGATGGATATTGACCTTGATATTCCTATGTCTTGCTGAAGTATTAAATGCTGGTCTGTATGAGTCACAAAAGCTAGAAAAGCTTAGTCAGTTCTTAACTATGGGGTTGAAGGTGAGAGAGAGAGAGAGAGAGAGAGAGAGAGAGCAATCAAAACTTCTAGTTGGGTGGTCAGGACTACAACCAAAGTCTGAAGTAGAGGGTCATATTCGGGGCCTGCTTGTTCTTCACATTCAACACTAGCCAGAGAAACTCTACGGCTGCAGGCCTGTTAAAAAGAAATGGACATAAATTTGGATGGATGCTGTGACCTTGGAGGAACAGCAAGTTGCCTTTTAAAAGGGAGAAGAGTGAGTGAGATTCACCTAGATAGGAGTCAAGCTTGTGGGCTGATAGCAGGTTGACAGGAACCAGAGGACACGCTCCAAAGTGGCCCTTGAACATCACCAAGGCCAGAGAGCTTTCTTGGATGCCATACTCAGTAACAACTTTATTCTCTTTTTTTTTTTAATTTTTACTTAACTCTTGTTCAAGTACAGTTTTCTTTCTTGTATTCCCAGCTCTGCCCCCCCTCAGTGCTCCCCAACAACTTTATTCTTTTCAAATATTATATTGTGAAAATGTTCAAACATAGAAAAATACCTCAGATTTAACAGTTATGAACGTTATATCATATTTCTTCATTTTTAAGAGATATTTTAAAGATTTTTGTTTATTTACTTTTAAAGAGAGGAAGGGACGGAGAAAGAGAGGGGGAGAAACATCAGTGTGTGGTTGCCTCTGTACACCCCCAACTGGGGACCAGGCCCATGACCTAGGTCCCAGGCTCATAATTTACTTTAAAATATGTCTGGGGGAAAAAAAGCCCTGGCTGGTGTGGCTCAGTGGATTGAGTACTGGCCTGTGAACCAAAGGGTTGCCAGTTTGATTCCCAGTCAGGGCACATGCCTGGGTTGTGGGCCAGGTCCCCAGTGGGGTGTGTGTGAGAGGCAACCACACATTGATGTTTCTCCCCCTCTCTTTTTCCCTCCCTTACCCCCTGTCTAAAAATAAAATAAATAAAATCTTTAAAGTAAATTATGAGCATTATGATATTTTACCTCCATATATTTCCATCTATATTTCTTGAAATAAGGACAATTTTCTTATATAACCACAGTGTCATTATCACACTTAACAAAATCAACAGTAATTCTAATATCTTCCCATAGTAAGTTCTTATTTTTTAATTTGAGGGAACTTTTACTTTTTAAATTATATTTTACCGGTCATGCTATTACAATTTTCCTGATTTTCTCCCCTTTGCCCCCTCTACCCAGCACCCCCTACTCCCTCAGGCAATCCCCCCACCATTGTTCATGTCCATGGGTCATGGACATGACTACTCTTTGGCTACTCCATTTCCTATACTGTACTTTACATCTGCATGGCTATTCGGTAACTACATATTTGTACTTCTTAACCCCCTCACCTCTTCACCACTCTCCCCCTCCCTCCTCCCATCCGGCAACTTTCCAGTAACTAACTTCTTTCCTCTTGCTTTTAAGAGTCCTTCTTTATCTTTAAAATTTGGCCTTTTAATAATGATATATCTTGGAGTGGGCTTCTTTGTATCCACCATAATTGGGATGCTCTGAGCTTCCTGGACTTGCATGTTTATTTCCTTCACCAAATTAGAGAAATTTTCTTTCACTATTTTTTTTTCAGATAAATTTCCGATTTCTTGCTCTTTTTCTTCTCCTGGCACTCCTATGAGGCAAATGTTGGACCTTTTAAAATTGTCTCAGAGGCTGTCTATAGTATCCTCTTAAAAAAATTTTTTCTTATTGTTCTACATGGTTGTTTTTTGCTTCCTTATGTTCCATATCGTTGATTTGATTCTCAGCTTCAGCCCTTCTACTATTGTTTCCCTGTAAATTGTTCTTTATTTCAATTAGTGTATCCTTCATTTCTAACTAGGTCTTTTTTATGCTGCTGAGGTTCTCACTAAGTTCCTTGAGAATCCTTATAAACGCTGTTTTGAACTTTGCATCTGATAGATTGCTTATCTCCATTTCGTTTAGTTCTTTTTCTGGGGTTTTATCTGTTCTTTCATTTGGGCCACGTTTCTTTGTCTCCTCATTTTGGCAGCCTTCCTGTGTTTGTTTCTGTGTATCAGGTAGAGTTGCTTTGACTTCGTTTCTTGGTAGTGTGGCCTAATGTAGTGGGTGTCCTCTAGGGTCCAGTGGCACAGCCTCCTCTATCATCTAAACTGGGTACTTGAGGTGTGTCCTTTGTGTGGGCTGAGTACACCTCCCCTTGTAATTAAGCCTTAGTTGCTGTTGGCAGACTGATGGGAGAGATTTATCCAGGCCAGTTAGCTGCAAGGACAGGCTGTGACCACTGACCACCAACCTCCACCCTCCATGGACAATCAGTTGTGAAGGGGCAGGATGGCGGTGCTCTGATGTGGTCTGTAGCTATCCACTGGGTGCACTGGCCCTGGGGTTTCCTCAGGGAGTGCAGCCCCGACCTGTGTTTTGCCCCGGGGCACCCTGCCTGAGCTGGAAGGCAATCTGAGATGGCTGCTACTTGTGCTGGGCTTGGAGATTCCCAGGTGAAGGCAATGTGACTCTACTCTGGTTGCTGCTAGTGCCTACTGAAGCCAGCTGTTGCTTGTTTGATTTAGGAGCCAAGACCAGCTATTCTTATGGAAAAGCAGCTGGGGTGGGCCTGTAAATTAGGTGGCATAGAGTCTCTATGGATCTCCAACATGGGTCACACAGCATTAGCCAGGTGGATGGCGTCTCAGACATGACACCAGCCTGCTGGCTCTGTGAGAGGAGGGCTCAGCCAAGGGGCAACGGCCTCTGCTCACCCCATTGCCAGACACTTCAGTCTCTCCCTGTGTACCACCGGTGCACTTCGATCTGCCGCCCTGGTGCTGGAATTCAGAGGGAGCAAGTCTCAGAAGGTGAGTCCGTGTGTAGATTCCTTAAGAGAAACTGCTTAGGGCTCCAGCAGCCTCCATCAACAGTCCCTGCTGGTTTTCGAAGCCAGGAGTTGTGGGGACCTATCTTATTGACACTGTGACCCTGGTCTGGGGGGACTGCTGTGGGTTTAGGACTTCTTGCTCCCAAGATAACCCTCTAGAATTTTTATCTACCTGGTTTGGTACCTCCCTCCCCATAAGTCATCAAGGGAAATCCGTGTGTAAGAGATCAAATGGATGTTATTATCATTATTATCACAATGCCATTTGACTAGCCTGTTAGCTCCCCACTTATCTGCAATACCACCATTACCATATATCAAATTCCAAGGTGCACATTGGTATCTTTCTAGATATTTTCTTCCTTTTGTAGTTTTGTGGTGCATAATGATGTTTCAGTCAACAGCAAACTGCTTATATGATGGTGGTCCCATGAGATTATAATGAAGCTGGAAAATTCCTATCATCTAGTGATGTCTCGTCGTAATGTCATAATCATTGTAACATCGTGGCTACCACAATGTCGTAGTGCAACGCATTATAAAAGTACTTACCACTGTGTTGCCATTGTCTGCAGTATTCAGTACAGTAATGTGCTCTACAGGTTTGTAGCTGGGAGTTGTAGGGGAACAGAATTCGTCACCCTAAAATACATCTGTTTGGCAGAAGAATTATTTTAGGCCGGCTAATGTGAAGAAATAGCAGACATGCCCTGGCTGGTGTGGCTCAGTGGATTGAGTGTCAGCCTGCGAACCAAAGGGTTGCTGGTTCGATTCCTAGTCTAGGGCACATGCCTGGGTTGCAGGCCAGGCTCCCAGAGGCGGTGGGTGAGAGGTAACCACACATTGATGTTTCTCTCCTCTTTCTTCCTTCCCCTCTCTAAAAAATAAATAAATGAAATATTTTTTAAAAATAAAATGAGTCTCTTGTAGATAGCATATAGATGGATAATAGTTTTTCATCCCCCACCAATCTGTTTTTTAATTGGTGTCTTTAGATTATTTATGTATTTCCCATAATTTAATTATATTTTATTATTTATGCTATTATTGTTGTCCCAATTTTTCCTCCTTTGTAGATCCTTTAGACCATTTCTTCTTTTCTGTAAGTTTTTCTCTCAGAACTGCTTCCTCTCATAAAGTTTGATATGTTGCCTTTTTTTTTTTTTTTTTGAGAGAGAGAGAGTGGAAGGGAGGGAGAGAAACATCAATTGGCTGCCTTCTGTACGTGCCTGAACCTGCAACTCAGGCATGTGCTCTGCCCGGGAATCAAACTGGCAACCTTTTGGTTGCAGGACAATGTCCAACCAACTGAGCCACACTGGCCAGGGCTGTTGTTTTTTCATTTTCATTTAGTTCGATGTGTTTTTACAGTTTCCTCTTTGGCACATGGATTATTTAGGCATACGTTGTTTAGTTTCCAAGGGTTTGGAGATTTTCCTGTTGTCTTTCTCTTATTAATTTTCAGTTTGATTCCATTTTGGTTGGAGAACGCAGTCTGTATAATTTTAATTTTCTTAAAATCGTTGAGTATGTTTTAGGACTCAGGATGTGGTCTATCGTGCTATATGTTTTGTGGGCATTTGGCAAGAATATGTAATTTGCTGATGTCGACAAAGGGTTATAAATGTCAATTAGATCATGTTGATTAATGGCATTATTAAGTTCTTCTGTGTACTTGCTGATTTTCTCTCTAGTTGCTCTATCAGTTTTTGAGAGAGGATTGTTGAAGTCTCCAATTTAAGTGTGGATTTGTCTCTTTCTTCTTTCAGTTTTATCAGTTTTTAATTCATGTATTTTGTAGCTCTGTCCTTTGGTGCATACACATTTAGGATTTTTATGTCATCTTGGTAGATAAACCTTTTGATCATCTCTGTTTCTGGTCATTTGCTTTGAAGTCTACTTTATAGGATATTAACATAGCCACTTCTGCTTTCTTTTGATGTTTGAGTGATGTGTCTTTTCCATCCTTTTGCTTTTGATCTGTCTGTGGTGTTATATCTGGAGTGAGTTTCTTATAGACCACATATAGTTGGGTCAGATTTTTTTGTACATGCTGCCAAATCTTTGTGTTTTAATTGGTGGATTTATAGCATTTACTTTTTTAAAAAATATTTTATTTATTTATTTTTAGAGAGAGGAGAAGGAAGGGAGAAAGAGAGGGAGAGAAGCATCAGTGTGAAAGAGATCAGTTGTTTCCAAACCCACAACCCAGTTACCTGCCCTGACTGGGAATCGAACCGGTGACCTTTGGTTTAGTGGTACGACACCCAACTAACTGAGCTACACTAGTCAGGGCAGCATTTCTTTTCTTTTCTTTTTTTAAATTGATTTTAGAGAAAGAAAAATGGGGAGAGAGAAACATCGATTTGTTGTTCCCCTTATTTATGCATTCATTGGTTGATAACTTCCAAGTGCCCTGACCAGGGATCATACCCATAACCTTGGCATATCAGGACAACACTCAAACCAATTGAGCTATCTGGCCAGGGCTGCTGAAATATCTCTATCACAATTGCTTTAAAATCTTTGTCAGGTAGTATCGACGTGCCTGTCATCTATATTCACATCTATTAATTTTCTGTTTCATTCCGCTTGAGAACTTCTTGGTTTTTGATATGACAAGTGACTTTCTACTGAAATCTGTATAGTTGGTACAGACTATACAGATTCAAGCCTTCTGCTTTAACTGGCTCTCTCTGACACTGCTCAGGAAAGGGCTGGCACATTTAGTGACAGGTCGGAGTGGAAGCCCAGGTTTTCCACATTATTGCCACTAACCCGGAGGGCAGGTGACAGACCCTACTCTCAGTGGGGAAGAAAGTCCTGACCCCTTATTTGGCCTTTCCTTGCCACCAGTCCAGCGAGGGGGGAGGAGGGAAGGTCCGTGGCTGCATTAGAGACTGACGAGGATGGATCTGGACTCCTCACTCGGTCTTGCCGCCATGTGTGGGGATTAGGCCACAGTTGTTCTGATAGCATTTGGCTGCGGTGGAGGGACTATTGTCCAAAAGTTTCATTTATTGCTAAGCTGCTCTTTTCCTGGTCCTTTAGCTTCCGGAGCTACAAGCTTCTTTGTTCAGTATCATCAAGAAAGAGCAAGTCTGTGTCTTGGCATTTTTACAAAAGTTCTGTGATCCACTCTGACTGGGCCACCATGGGTGATGGGCCCATCTACGGTTTTGGTTAAGGAGACAGAAACATACTGATTTGCATACCCGTAGATTTGGGGGAAGAAAATGATCCCAGATTAAGTCTCTTAGCTGAGAATGGGAGAGGAAAGATGGCTTCCCACAGGAAATTCAAGGTTCCAGTCCCGGAAAGGAAGTCAGGCGGTGAACTGCAGAGGTCTGTACACCAAGAATCTTAACCTGAGGCCTAGAAGGGCAGTCAGGGCCCCCAAGCCTGTTGCTAAGAGATGAACCACAAGAGCCAGGTTCAGAATCAAGTTTCATGACTGGGAGAGCTTTCCAGCATTGGTGACTTGTACATGGCATCCCTAGGAACCGAAAGGGCCGCCAGGTAGCTGGGAGTTTGAGGCATCATGTCACCAGAGCCACTCCAAGCCTGGCAAACAGGGGCCTCCGATGGCTTGGCTCTGAGATACTTCCACCTTTAACTGTGCCAGCAGGAAGTGGGACACTTGCACAGGACATCTCCCGAGAGGGGAATTCTCTTTTAACTCAAGTCTAGCTGCGGAGCACAAGGGGGAGATAAACCTAGGCGGGGCCAAAACCAGGGGCAGTCGGATGTGCTGAGAGACACCTGATGGCTGAGTGCACCCTTGCAGGCCCTGTCCTCTGTCTGTGGTATTGTCCAGGCTGGGACCACTGTCTGTTCTTCTTCCTATCCGACTTTCTTCTAAAAAATGCATTTTGCCATGACTGGGATGGCTCAGTTGGTTGCCGCATCATCCCATAACCGAAATCTTGTGAGTTTGACTCCTAGTCAGGGCGCATGCCTAGGTTGAGGTTACAACCACCCAGTTCCAAATCAATGCTTCTCCCTCACGTCAATGTTTCTCTCTTCCTCTCTCTCTAAAAGAGCAATGAAAAAGTTGTTTTGGGGTGTGGATTTTTAAAAGATTTTGTTTATTTTTAGAGAGAGGGGAAAGAAGGGAGGAAAAGGAGGGAGCGAAACATCAACATGTGGTTGCCTCTTGTGCACCCCCTACTGGGGACCTGGCCCGCAACCCAGGCATGTGCCCTGACTGGGAATCGAACCAACGGTCTTTTGGTTCACAGGCCAGCACTCGATCCACTGAGCCACACCAGCCAGGGCAAAAGTTTTTTTTAACAAAAATATGCTCATTTTATAACACCAAACAATATAAAAAGTTATAAAGTGGAACCTTAGTCTGTGCTCAGACCCCCCCCTCACCAGATCCACTCCCCCCTGGGGAGGGTTGCACCACTGAGTTAGGTGCTCCCCCTTCAGAGGTCCCCCTACATGCGTGTGAGTAAAAGTGTACATTAAACTGTGCAAGAGAGTGAAACTGGAAATCACAATTCCCTCCACCAACTGGGAGGCCCGTTCCCCAGAAGCAATCATTTCAAACCATCCTCTCTTTAGCCTTTCCCGTACTACTTCCGTAAGGCCAGAAAATACGCTAACATCATTGTACCTAATTCATCACGTTTAAACAGTATCTCTCGCCTCCTACAAGGAAAGATGAGGAGCTTGCTTCCACTGCTTCCCTTTTCCCCAGTCCCTGCCAGTCACAGACTTATGTACTCCTTTTATTATTCACTTTTAGGGCTTTAAACAGTAGATTTAAACATCTATTTCCTAATTTCTCTTTGAATTGTTTTTTGTACAAGGATGACTATTTAATTCTTGCACTTGATTGATAGTTTAGCTGGGTATAATTTCCCCTCAATATTAGTTAGGATTGTGTTTGGCTGTAAATAAAAGGCCCAAACTAGCAGTGGCTCAAAGAAGTCGAAGTTTATGTCACTGTCATGGACGAGACAGCAGGGGACTAGGCTCCTGCCAGTTTTCTCCTCTGCCCCACATAAGATGTGGTCCTTGTGCTCCTGGTGGGAGAAGATGGCTTCACACTGCCTCTCCAGGCAGCGGGCTGGGGTGAGGGAAGGTATAAAGCCGGAATTTAGTCACGTGGCCACACTCAGCTTCAGGGGAGGTTGGAGATGTAAACTTGATTCAGGCTGCCGGTGTGCTTGGCTAAAATCCCAAGATTCTCCTCCTGAGGAAGAATATAGGGGCACAGGTGTGGGGACAACCAGCAGCCTCGCCAATCCCACCACCATTTGCAGGCTTCACTTCACCTTCTGCTTGCGTCAGGGGTCGCCGATGACGTACCCGATGACAATCTGATTTTCATTCCTTTGTGCGCAGTCTGTTCTTTCCCACAGAAGGTTTTTAATGAGAGAATTACGAATGCAGAGACCTTGGGACCTGAGAGTGCAAATCATTTTCTCAATGTGCGGCTGCGTTAGGACGATCCCAAGTTTCTCTCCCCAGCTTACAACCTTTTCTCACCCTTCAGACCCAAACCGATGTGGTCACGTACTGGTGTGTCCATCTGGTTTTCCCACAGGCTCCCGGATTCCTCATGTGTCAGTCTGAACCCTCCAGTCCCTCTCGCCTCGCAGAAACTCCTCCGGGTCCCTCTCTGGAAGAACAGCCCAGCACCCCGTCCTTTTGCCCAGTCCAGAAACCTGCCGCCGCCAAATGGCTTGTGCCTCTTTAGGTCACTCCCTCTCCGTGGACTTCCTTCTGCCTTTCTTCCCTTGGCTAATGCTCGTTCATCTCCCGTAACTCAGCTGAGGGGCAGCATTTTGGGGGAATGTGATTCCTGGTTTCTTTCTGCCTTGGTCCATGTTGGGTGCCCTTCTCTTGGGTTCCCAGGGTACTTGGAGAGTCCCCATCTCCCATCATCATTGTGACAGTTTCTGATCATCCAAACCCTCATCTGGACTGGGAGCTATTGGATGGTAGGGATGGGATCTTGTCTCTGACTCCCAGCATCTAGCGGATCATTTGCCCCCCAGGAGGGGCAGCTTCCATTTTTGTTGTTGTTTGGCTCATTTCCCAGGCATCTCCTGCTAACTTTGGAAAACTTCCTCCTTCACTCCATGTGGTCCTGAGGAGCTGTCCATCAGGCTGCTCCCTCCACTTACATCTCCTCTACAGAGGTGGACATGTGACCCAGGTTAATCAGTTTCCCATCCCCCAGGAACAGTGATCAGACCAACAGGTGTCGCTAAACAAGCAGAACCAATCGGAGGCTTCCTTGGGATTAATTATGCTCATGGGTAGTAGGGCCTCTTCACGCTAGGATTGCTAGTTGAGATACTACAGATGTGGGGCTGTGGGTGGCCAGCTTCCCTCCCTGTGAAGAAAGTCTCTTTGCAGAACAAAGCCAGGCAGACAAATGGAGATAATCCACGGGCAGAGATGGAGTTCTGGTGGCCTTGAGTCCCCACTAATGAAGAACTCCATGACAGTTTAATGAAAACATTAATAAACGAAGCAAACCATCTTCAGTGCCTTTTGCCCCAACCTTCACTCTGAGCATGGCAAGATGCCTGCTCATCTATGCTCTTTGGAGAGGCTGGCACCATCCCTTGCCTGCACTATGGTGTCAAGTCCGAACTCGGCTACCCTAGCAAATGAGATCTTTACACTCTGACCCCAGCACGCCAGTTTCCTGTCCTCTTCCCAGGCAGCCTGTGTCAGCCACAAAAAACGCTCACAGTTCCCTGCACGTGCCCTGGTGTTTCCCACTGCTGCCTCTGTGCATGGCTTCAACCTGGAATGCTCTTCTCCCCCTCCCCACCCCTCCCCACGAGTCTCAATCCACTACCCAAGACCAATAGCAAGTGGCGCCCCCTTCAGAGCCTTTGTGCCCCACCAAAGGAGAGCCCAGCCTCTTTCTGCAGCCGTGGCCTCCAGGTACACCCACCACACTGAGCGGCAATGGCTGTTTACTCCTCTCTCCTCCCTCCACTAGACAGAGTTCCTTAAGGGCAGAGAGCTGCTCCCTACCCACCTCTCCCAACACCCACAGTGGACGGTCAACTAACACGGTCAACTAACACATGATGAGTGAGTGTGGGGGCGCTTACAAAGAAGCTCATTTCCTTATTTGTAAAACGGTGGAAATGGACTCTTCTGACCCCACACACACCCAGGTTTCAGGTTTCAGAAGACAGGCAAGTCTTATCATGGCGCACCAGGGCCCCCTCTGCGCCAAGAGGGTGGAGAGTGGGAAGGCAGGGTGGAGGCCACCTGATCGCCCACTGTCTGCTCTGGGGTCTGATTCAGTTGGTGATGGGGCCAGATTGCCTTGGAGAACTGACTGTGCCTGCAATGCACGCAGCTTTGAGGAGCTCTGCTTCCTCCCTCACTTCCCACCTCTGAGAAGTGACAGAACCAATAAGGTCAAAGAAGGGAGGTGCTTGGAAATACGCTGATCCTCCGTTCACGTGGCAGGACAGCTCCTCCCCGGAGGTGCAGGGGGAGTTCTGGGGGAGGCACCGTCTCTGTTGCACGTACACACACCCTCTGGCTGCTGTGCAAAGCTTCCCACACCAGTGGGAGGATCTGGAATCCAGAGTGGCTGTGTGACCTTAGGCAAGTCACTTACCCTCTCTGTGCCACAGTTCCCTCACCTCTATAACAGGGATGCCTGTAGTACTTACCTCATAGGGTGGCTGTGAGGAAAAAGTAAGTTGATATTTGTAAGGCACACAAGTCCTATGTTTAGACTTTAATAGAATTTCATGTGTTGAAACCCAATCTTGGGATCCCATAAACCTTTTTGTCCCTAATAAAAAGACCCTTCAAATGATCTGTTAGTGGAGTAGGGGATGGGATGGGGTGGGGTGGGGAGGGTGGGGGGGTGGAACTTCTTGGTCTTGGAACCTCTTGGAGGATAAAAAATATATAGTGAAATTCCTCAAGTGTCCACAAGAGGGCACCCAATTTCCCCAAAAGCGCCCACTCCATAATGGAGAGCCTATGGGACTTAATGACTCTATTTACTTCCACTTAGGTGTCCGCACCGGTACCGATTAGTCAGACCCAGGACATAACTGTGTGATCATGGCTGAAGGTGCTGCCCAGCATCTTCAACTCAGGCTGTGCGCACCCCAATATACACCTCCTCTTCATCCTCAGAGACCCAGATATCCCCCCAACCTGCAGCACTGACCTTGAACCTGCTGCCCTGAGGGCTGCATGGATATTTGGGGAAGGGAGTGTGGCCCAGGGCCACGGTTCCCGCAGCGCGCTCTGTGGGGGCCCAGATAGGGCAGAAGGCACCCCTGAGCCCCTCCCACTTCACCACACCCCGACACAGAGAAGTCAGGGACCAAGCAAAGATCCCTGGACTTTGTAGGAGACCTGGTTCTATGCCTGGCACGGTCACCTACCATTGTCACCTGCTCGTGTCCCAGTTCCCTCCTCTGTAAGCGGGGAGAGCAGTGCCGCCCAGCCGGGCAGGGAGTGGCAGACCCACCCCTGCAGGAGGCGGGACCGGAGCCTGGCAGGCGGGAAGGCCGGGGGTCCCACCAGCCGTGGGTGGGAGTAAAGAATGGTTCCTGGCGTCGCCTCGCGGTTCAGCTGGGGCAGCGCGCAGCGGGCGACCAGTGTCCCGCTCACAAGGCGGGGCCCGCATCGCCGCGGCCCCTGGGACTGAACTCAGCTTCCTTTCACGGACCGACCCTCCTTCCCAGTTAAGGCGCCTCCCTGAGCCACGCATCTCGGAAAGTTCTGGGGAGGCAGAAACCCCAGGCTGGCTAACAGGAGGAAGGTCGAGGGCCCAGCGACCGGCAGCGACCCCAGGCGTCATCCTCAGTGCGCGCTCCGGGTAGGAGGTGGCCTGGCCGGTGGGGACAGCCCGCTTTGCAGGAGACTCCGGGGTAGAGTCGGGTGCAGCTGGCCCGCCGGCGGCGGTGGCCACGGGGCGGAGCCTGAGGGCCAGAGACGCCGAGTGCGGGGCCACCCCAGTGGGCTCTGCCCGGAGAGGCGCCGGGCCCTCGGCGGGAGGGCCCCGGGCATGGGGAGTGGGCTTTGGGGCAGGCCAAGGGCGCTGCGGTCCCTGCGCCCTCCCTCAGCTCACACGAATGCGGGTCCCTGCCGGGACACGGGCACCAGGGCAGGCGCTGCCCAACCTGGACCAGGCCCCCAGACTGCAGCCCTCCTTAACCTGCAGAGAGAGCAGGCCCGGGCACCCCAGTTTGGGGGCCCTCTGCCACTGATAGCTAAGGGTTGTGGGGAGGCTATAGGTTGATGACAGAAAAGGCACCTCAGGTCCCATACACTAAGGGACTGAAGGCCAAGAGGTGGTTGGATTGAGGGAGGGGACATTGGGAATAGAAGGTGCTGGGCGCGGGGGGGGGGGGGGGGGGGGGGGGNGGTGGGTGGGGGGGGGCTGGAGGCACAGGCCTCTGCCATGCCCCACCCCCCACGGCATTTTGTGAGGGTCTGTGCGCCCTTTCCAGGCGCAAATGGCCTTTGTGTTTATGCCATTAAATCACTCTTCGTTTCTTCTTGCAGATAAAAATTTCACAACAAAATTAAGGAAATTACAAATTGCTCCTAATCTTTCGCTCAGAGACATGTAGTCTATCACCCAGATATAGGTTATATATATCAACTACAATATTTAAATTTGTATCCTGTTTTTAAAATTAGCGTTAGCAAGATCATTTTCCCAAGTCATCAAATAGCTTATAAAAGCCTGACCTGTGCAGTCTGTATCGTATGTCACTGGGGGCGCAGATAACAACTTCTTTAGCCAGCTCTTTACTGACAGAATGGGTTGTCCATCTCTCCGCCTCTAAGTCACACTCCCGCCCACATCCCCGCACATGAACCTGTGCCAATGGATGCTTGTTCTTGTGGGATGAAAACTAAGAGTGGAATCATGGCGTGAAAGACACAAATGATTGTTTCAAGTGCACTTTAATTCTGAGAGATGTCCTGGCTCCTTGTAAACATCCATATGCGACTCCAGAGCTAGGAAAGCGAACCCTGGAGTCCCGCCCCCACTGTTGCCCAACTCCCGGAGGTGACACCGCTCACACTCCTGCAAGGAAGGTTCACGGCTCCTCATTTGCACTGACAGACCCACACACCCTGAGGTGTGCGTATGTGTGTGTGTGTGTGTGAGACAGAGGGACAGCAGATCACACTGACAGTCCTTCCTTCCTCTTTTTGAAATCAAATAAATTGTTGTAAGAAAAACAACGAATGTGTACATTCACTGTAAAAACAACAGCAACAACTAATCAAATGACATTAGGAAAGAAAAATAGAGTCGGGCTGCGGGGCCCCAGTGCCTGTTCCCGCCTCCCACTGTCTCCACGGTCACAGTAGTAAAAGCCTGGCCCACTCCCTGTGAGCGCCAGGAGGAGAGGCCCTCAGACCCCTGAAGCTACAGTGCTGGAGGGGAGACCCCAGGGGGCTGTGGCAGACTGGGTGGAAGCTCTCATCCAGACCACGCCATTACAGCCTGTGACTCTGGGAGCGCAGGGGCCCCAGAGTTCTGGGGACGGGCTGGCCTCCTTGGTGGGACCTGGAGCAAAGTCTCACAGGTCCTCTGCCTGCCTGGAGGTCTGGCCATCCACACTGAGCAGATGGAAGGGTCTTTCCTGCCCAGACACGGCTACCCCTGACCCCAGAGGCTCTGCTGGACCGAGCCGCTCTCCTCCGTGAAGCTGGGCAGGAACCGTTCTCCTCATGCCCTCCCATGGCCACCCCAGAGCCCAGAGTCCCCCTCCAACCTCCTGGGCCACAGAGACACTTCCACGCGGACCTCCAGAGCAGAGGGAATTCCAGCTGCCAACCAGCAAGCTGAGAGAAAACACAGGCCTTAGCGTTTGTGAGCAAAGAAGGGTTACAGGGAACTTCAGATGACTCAGTAGTGCGCATGAGATCACGTCACAGGTTCCTGGGGACGGCTGCACCACTGGGCCACCAGTAAAGAGGATCCCCAGGCCATCAGACTCAGAACTGTCCTCAAGCAGTGGCGTCAAGGGACTGAGGACAAAAGGGATGTCCAGCGCGCTGGTCAGCTCAGGAATGCCCCTCGGAGCTCCCGGTGTCAGTGTGGGTGGGCGTCCTTCCGACAGGCAAGTCTGGGTGTCTGACATGCTGCAGGGGCCTGCGCCTCACGGCCCCCTGGGGCGCCACCCTCCATGCCAGTGCCACAGACAGTGCTCTGGGAGGCCCTCGGGGCCCCCCCAAATTAAGGAAATTAATGGCTATACCTAACCTGCCCTCCAGGCCAGAAACCCTTTCAGAAGCCTCCATCGATCGAATCATGTTACCCACCATGTTGCAAGTGCCTGTCCCCAGGTCTGGCTCAGGATCAGGGTTCTGTCACCTAGAACCGCAGCTGGGACAGCATCGTCTGTGGCCTTTGGGGTGGCAGGGCCCTGTCACCCAGGACTTGTATTCTGGTGAGAAGGCAAGGTCCGTAACAATACAGAGAAATGTAGTTCTGGGCACAGGACGAACACTGGCCTTGGAGTCGGGTGTCTTGGTTCCTACTTCTCTCTCCAGTAAAATGAGGCAGTGGCGTTCCGATGTAGGCTGCCCTAAGAATTAGAAACAAATACCCTTGTAAGACAGTGGAGCCCCTTCCCAGTGTAGAGGAATGGAGTCTGGGGGGACTCCAGCTGTCCCTCCGGCTCTCCCCAGCTCCAGAACCCCCGGCCCTCCCTCCTGCACGCCAGCTGGGTTTCCTCACCCAGCCAGCGGTGACAGAGTCCCAGGATGGCAGCAGACCTCACACCTTCCTCGCGCACCTCGAACCCGGCAGCCCCGGGGAGGGGAAGCGGGGAGCCTTTCAGCCGCTCTAGACCGAAGCAACCGAGGATCCTGCGCGCCCGGTCCCTCCCGCCCTACCGAGGCCTGCGCTCCGCCATCTCTGGTCCTCGGGCTCCGCCCCGTGGCCACCGGGCCAACTGCACCGGAGCCACCAGGCAGGGCGGCACGGCTCTGCCCTCTAGGGTCCCGCGAAGCTGGCTTTCCTCACAGGCACCGGCCATCTCTCATCCCGGGCCACCCCGTGTCGGTGCCAGGGCGCACGCTAAAGGTGACGCCTGGGGCCGGTGCCCACTTATGCCTCCCCAGCTGTGGACTTCCTGCCCTTCCAGAACTTTCTGGCTCCATTTAGGTTTCTCTGTGTGTCTGAGGTGGGACTCCCCACAACCTGAGTGTCCTTAATTGGGAAAGGCGAGCAGACAGGATGTTTTGTCTGCGAGTACACGGTGGTGGGGCCAGGGCCAGCGGACCCCTGAACAGAGGTGTGGCGAGCGGCAGAGCCCCGCCCCGGATTTTAAACTTGAAAATCCTAAATGCATCCAAGCAAAGAGGTTTCCAGGTGTGTAAACCCCAAAAGAATGCGACAACCTTAGACTCTCCCTGAAAGAATAGTTTGAAGATGTGCTCGGGAAAAGATTACGAATTGGAAAAGAAGAGAGACGTGGGGTAAATAAAAAATACAGGGCAAAGCAATCAGTATCCTTACAGTTAGGTCTGAGTAATTGTTGATAAGTAATGGGGGAAAAAAAAAGTAACCAGCTGGAGAACACACCCCAGGCTGTCTCAGTGTGGGGGCAGGCCACCGTCGCGCGCGCTCCGGGGAGAGGATGACAGTGGCAGTTTCTGAGGCTTTTGTGCGGGGCAGGCCACCGTTTCTCTAAATCTGTGCAATGGAACAGACTGTGAATCTGTTAAGATGAATGACACATGTGTCATAAATATGTACGTATGTGTAAACAGGGTCCAGCAGAAGGAAGGCTTGCCTGAGTGTGGCGGGTGGGGTATGTGAGTGTCTCGCACGAGGTGGACAGCAATCTGAGCATGTCACCTAAAATGTCGTATGGCGTGCTTGAGTGTGACATCATTATGTTACAGAATTGCACGCTTACGATTCTGTAATAGAAAAGGGGTGTTATTTGTGTTGGACCCTGTATATACTTGGATGTCTTTACATATATGTGAAGATATCCAAGATATACAACTAGGTTCAAAGAGAAACAGAAGAGACGAAAGTCGCAGAAAGACGTGTATAGAATGCTTGCTGTTCTAAGATACATATTTAAGATTCGTACATAGTTCGCACACGCAGAGCCATGTGGATGATGCAGCCAAGGGCACTCGGCGGTTGCGCCCTGGGCATTTACCCAGACCAGTGAGAATGTGCGCTCACAGAAAGTTTGGTAATCGCTCATTCTCGGAGATGGGCTCTAGGACTTCACCATATGTCCTCTCTACATTGTCTGTTTTATATTTTCATAATAAAAATGAAAATCTTACTACAGTAGGTGCTTACTTTATGAAGATCATGAATAGCAAGTGAGCGTCTTGGGATGAACTTCCCAGGGAGAGGATGGCGCAAGACACCAAAATCGCTCCTTCCCCAGCAGCTCAGACGGAAGTGATTAGCCCCACCAATGAAAATGAGACTAGGTTATCAAAGGGGCGATTGGGATCAGTTTCACACAATGGGAGAGTGACAAAGCAAGATTTCTGAACCAGACTGTAATATATCATATTTTTATATAGTGTAATTTCCTATGTAAAGGTGTGGTAAGATTAATGATGTACATGTCTTCAACAGTAACAAAAGTGTGGGGGATGGTAGACCAAAAGGCTTCACTGCTTTGGGTGGCCCGGCTCTTCCAGCACCACGCAAAGGCATCGCTAGGTTTAATTCTTTTCAAGGTTCCTTTAAGGAATATTATTAATCTTCATTATCTTTATTTCTGTTTTTCTTTTTGAGAGAGAGAGGGAAAGGAAGGTAGAATGAGAGGGAGAGAAACATCAGTGTGAGGGAGAAACATCGATTGGCTGCCTTTGGCCCCGACCAGGGATTGAACCTGCAAACCTAGGCATGTGCCCTGACCTGGAACCAAACCAGTGACCTTTCACTTTGTGGGACAAAGCCCAACCAGCTGAGCCGCAACAGCCAGGGCCTTCACCATCTTTTATATTGCATTTTTGGTGCATATAAAAATATAGGAGGCAAAATAGGATTTAGAGTGTAATGTTAAAAATAAATGAATCAAACACCAATTAAGACCGAAATCAAACACCATTAAGCCTTAAACGCTTTTGCATCTGTCCGTGTCCTCCCTCCCTGTCCAGCTCCCTCGGTCTCCCCCAGAGTTTACCGATATCCTGAGTTGTGAGTTTATCACTGTAATTCCTTGTCTAAACATTTTCATTCCAGTGTTCACATACTCTTCTCTGAAGTATCACGTAGTTGTGCTTCTCTTTGAGTTTTGGGGCTCTTTTCAAAGCTCTTTGGGATTCTAGCCTATTGAGTTCAAGACAGGATGTCTCTGATTTAACTTTCTCTGGGTGGGGGAGTCTGCACCCACAGTTCTCCTTGAGCCTGGAAGCCGTCCAGGGCTCATTTCATAATTAGCATCGAATTTTTCCAACCCCAATGGGCAGGACGGCCTGTGAGTTATCAGCCAGGACAGATCAGAATCTCCTTGCAAGTTCTCCTGCTTTGTAGAAATATATAAGAAAATATTTGTATTTCCTTTCAGTGTTGACAATATGATTTCTAGTCTCTAAAAACATACTTTCTCCTCCATGTAACATTCACAGAATATTTTAGGAAATAACTGACTTCAAGATTCTGTCCAATATATATGATTCCATTTACATAAGGGACTTAGAGTCCACAGATTTA
This sequence comes from Sturnira hondurensis, assembly GCF_014824575.4. Classification (NCBI taxonomy): domain Eukaryota; kingdom Metazoa; phylum Chordata; class Mammalia; order Chiroptera; family Phyllostomidae; genus Sturnira; species Sturnira hondurensis. Next base: position 3,465,164 of record NW_028094263.1, on the reverse strand, counting down.
CGGAGACCAGAAAGCAGAACGGTAGCTGCCAGGGAATAGGGACTTATTATTTAATGGTTACAGAATTTTAGTTTGGGAAGATGAAGGAACTTCTGAAGATGGGTGGTGGTACACTTAAAGTTTAAGATGGTAAGTTTTATGTTATATGTATTTTAGCAAAATTACACATTACTACTTGCATTTAAAATTTTAATTATGGAGAAGGGTCATAACAATCCTCAAGTAATAACTGAGGAAACCCTAGGAAAAGCCAGCCATGGCAACCATGTTATTTAATTGTGTTCACCCTGGAAGTAACACACTTTTAAAAGTAAACAAATGGTCACTATTGATAAAATAGGGACAAAAAGAAAGAAATAAAGAGCTCACAAGAGAGGAAATGCACATTTGGGGAAAAATACTACAACGGTTTTATTCTTTTTTACTTTGCATTGAGGTATGGTTATACATGGTCAAGTGCACAAATCTAGTCTCTGAGTTTAGAGCATCGGTGAGTTGAGAACACTGCCAGCACCCAAAGGTGTGATTGGAACCTTTCTCAGCCTATACCCCTGTCTGGGAAGGTCACCGCAGATTGGTTTTCTAGCAACACAGGACTTTCTATAATTGATGTCATTTATTATGTGGCATAGCCTCTTTTGCTTAGTCTTTTTTAAAATATATTTTATTGATTATGCTATTACAGCTGTCCCATTCCCCCCCTTCACTCCCTTCCACACTGCACACCCCCATTCCCCCACTTTAGTTCATGTCCATGGGCCCTACATATAAGTTCTTTGGCTTCTACATTCCCCATACTATTCCTACCCTCCCTGTGTTTATTTTCTACCTACCATTTATGCTTCTTATTCTCTGTGCATTTTCTCCCTACCTCCTCCTCCCACTCCCCTGTTGCTAACCCTCCATGTGATCTCCATTTCTGTGATTTTGTTCCTGTTCTAGTTGTTTGCTGAGTTTATTTTTGTTTTTGTTTTAAGATTCAGTTGTTAATAGCTGTCTGTGAGTTTGTTGTCATTTTACTGTTCATATTTTTATCTTCATTTTCTTAGATAAGTCCCTTCAACATTTCATATAATAAAGTCTTGGTGATGATGAACTCCTTTAACTTGACCTTGTCTGAGAAGCACTTTATCTGCCCTCCCATTCTAAATGAAAGTTTGCTGGATAGAGCAGTCGTGAATGTACGTCCTTGCCTTTCATGACTTGGAATACTTCTTTCCAGCCCCCTCTTGCTGTAAGGTCTCTTCTGAGAAATCAGCTGACAGCCTGATGGGAACTCCTTTGTAGGTAACTATCTCCTTTTCTCTCACTGATTTTAAAATTCTCCTTTTAATCTTGGCTAATGTAATTACAATGTGTCTTGATGTGTTCCTCCTTGGGTTCAGCTTCTTTGGGACTCTCTGAGCTTCCTGGACTTCCTGAAAGTCTATTTCCTTTGCCAGACTGGGGAAGTTCTCCTTTATTATTTGTTCAAATAAGTTTTACACTTGTTACTCTTCCTCTTCCCCTTCTGGTACCCCTATGATTCAGATGTTGGAACGTTTAAAGATGTCCTGGAGGTTCCTAAGCCTCTCCTCATTTTTTTGATTTCTCATTTCTTCATTCCTTTCTGGTCGGATGTTTCGTTCTTCCTTCTGGTCCACTCCATTGATTTGAGTCCCAGTTTTCTTCCATCATTATTGGTTCCCTGTGCATTTTCCTTTATTTCACTTAGCATAGCCTTCATTTTTTCATCTAATTTGTGACGAAATTCAACCAATTCCGTGAGCATCCTGCTTACCAGTGTTTTGAACTGTGCATCTGATAGGTTGGCTAATCTCTTTGTTGCTTAGTTGTATTTTTTCTGGAGCTTTGATCTGTTCTTTCATTTGGGCCATTCTTTTTGTCTTGATGTACCTGTTATGTAGTGAGGGGCGGAGCCTTAGGTGTTCACCAGGGCGGGGCAACCGTGTAGCTGTGTTGTGGTGCAGTATGTGGGGGAGGGGTCCAAGAGGGAACAATGGCTCTTGCTCAGCTCTCTGCTGGATTTCAGTCACTTCCCCCACTTCCCACAAGCAAAGTAGTGCCTTCTGGTGCTGATTCCCAGGTGGCTGGGTTTGTGTACGTTCTAGGACCCTGTGGGTCTCTCCAATGAACTCTCTTATGAGTCTGGGAGTCTCTCTCGGCACCTCAACCCCCACAGGTGTTTTCAATCAGTGTTTCAAGGCTTTATTTGGGTTGTGTGGTCTATCTTACTTCCCAGTTGCCCCTGGTTTATCTGCATGCAAATGTGGGACAGCCTGCTCCACCAACTGCCACCTTGCTGGGTCTGCCAGGAGACCCCTTGCCATGAGTACTCTCTGCCTTTGCCCAGAGATGGGCAAAGCCCATCTCTGCCCCTCCTACTGGTCTGGGTGTTTCTTCTTTAACTCCTTGGTTGTCGGAATCCCATACAGTTTGATTTTCTGTCAGTCCTGGTTGTTTTTGTTTTTAAATTTTTGTTGTCCTTTTGGTTGTGGGAAAAGGTGCAGGGTGTCTACCTACACCTCCATCTTGGCTGGAAGTCTTCTTTTGCTCAATCTTATGTCTCCAATTTCATTACTGTTATCCAAGTAGCAGTATTTTCTTTGTTCATTGCTCTATTGTCCTGATTTCCATTGTATAAACATACCACAATTTACCTATTCATTCTCCTTGCGACAGACAGTTGGGACGTATCCCGTACTCCTTGGCAATAATGAATAATGAATGTTGCAAATACTCTTGTTTATGTCCTTTGGGGAGCACGTGCATTTCTGTTGGAAGTGTGGCTGAGAGTGGGATTGTTGGTCCCGGGCACATGAATTTTAGTGTTTGAAGGTATTGACAGTATCCCAAGAGGTTGTGACAATTTACGCTCCCACCAGCGATGTGTGAGAGACCTATTGTCCTGGATCCTTTCCAGCACTTCATGTCATCAGCCTTTTTAATTTCAGCATTCAAAAAGAAAGAAATAGTAATAGACAGAAAACTGTACTTGAAAAATAATTAAATAAAATTTTAAAAATTTTTTTAAAAAAAGAAAGAAATTTTGAACATCAAGACAGGGACATTAGGTACAGAGTTAATGGAAGAATGAGTGAACAACACATGCTCCATACTGATACACTTGGAAAGGTGGGTTAAAGGGGCAATTTTCTCAGAATATAAAAGACAAAAATCCACTGGAGGAGAAAAACAATTATTGTTTGGTTACTATTAAAGAAACAAGAATGGGTGTCTAGGACGACTGAAGGCAGCTGTCCTAGTGAGTGTGTGGGGTGGGAGGTCAGGAGGTGAGAGACCCTCTGCAATGACAGTACCACAGGGCCACGTCCTTTGTAAAACTTCTCAGGGCGACGGCCTGTGCAACCAGGCTCGAAATCCACTGCATTAGAGCTAATAGTTTCGTGTTCAGTCATTCAGCTAAAAAAAAAACCCCAACAGATGTAGACACTGCTTCAAAGGTTTTTATTGCTGTCTTATGGTGTATTTCAAAGGTTATAGATGTAGACCTCCTAGGGTCCAGTGGGATATTATGCATACCTGTACACACGTTTGTCCATTATTTTCTCATTTTCCAACAATGAACAAGGCACTGTTTTTAACAGGGGTGAAAGGGGGTTAAAAAAAATAACACATTGTGTTATGTTGTCGTTTTAAAGAACTACAAGGAGAAACTGACAGCCTCGAAAAGGAACTCGGTCACCACTTCCTCTCCCTGTCATGGGGTTTTAAATTATTCTGCCTTTCAGACACCCCTGCCTCCTCGACTCTCGGCGCTGCCCGCCACCCCCTGCCCCTTTCCCATCCTCCCCTCGGTTCGGACATCCCTTTCCACGAGCGCATCCCAGGGCACAGCCCCGCCCACTGAGATGGAGGGGGCGGGGTCGAAGCTCTTCTAGAGGCCGTACAGGGTTGGGGCGCCCTGGGCCTTCCTCTCTGCAGGGGCAGGAATGCCCGGGTTGGGGGGCACATCCCGGGTTGGGGAGTGCCTGGGTGCCTGTGTTGGAGGAGGGACCCGCGTTCCTGTGCGCGGAGGGGGTGGTGAAAGGACTCCGGCAGCCCCCCTGGCCTGCCGCCCTGGTCCCCCAGCCCTCCCTCTCAACGTGTTTCCCCACCAGTGGATGGCGCGGTCCCGCGCCACTCTGGGCAGAGGCGATCAGAAACAGCGAGGGCGTCCAGTCCCTACCGCTCTACTGCCCTACGGAGGCCCGCGCTCCAACGACTCTGGTCCTCGGGCTCCGCCTCGCGGCCACCTGGCCCCCTGCACCCGAGCCCGGCAGCAAGGCTCTGCCCCTGAGGCGCCTGCGAAGCCTGCGTCCCCACGCGCCCAGGCCACCTCCTAGCCCGGGGCCACCCGGTGTTGGTGCCAGGGCGTGCGCCGAGGTTGACGCCTGGGGCTGGTGCCCATTTCTGCTCCCTCTGCCTTTCTCTTTGACAGCCTGGATTCCTGCCTTTCCGGAATTTTTGGCCCCTTTTAGCCAGGTTTCTCTGTGCGTCTGAAGTGGGTCGGGTGGGAACTTCCCACAGCCCCACACTCCTTATTGGGGAGGAAGATCCGTCAGCTAACCTGCATGGGGATGCTTTGTTCTGTCAGGGAGACTGATGGTGAGGGGCACCAGAAAGATGAGGGGTGCTGCCCTTCCCCCTTGACCAGTGCCTGAGCCCCCCTTGTTTTGTGAAGACGCTTTATATCCTTTTCTTGGCAAAAACATTGGGGAACTCAAGACACGGGCTGTTCCTGCACACCCGCCCCTCCCCCACTTCCTGCCCAGGGAGGGTTTGGACTGCACAGGAGGCCCCAGGGTCCGGCCAGCAGAGCCGTGGTGACTCCTGCCCAAGTCATCTGAAGCCACGCTTGTCTGGTGGTCCACTGCTTGGACAATCACAAGTCCACCATCCCCTCTGACAAAGGAAGGAGACCAAGGTAGTTGTGCCATTATCCTCACAGCCACCTGAAAGGGAACACAAATCTCCTGGCTGTCAGGCCAGTGCTGGTCCCTGCTCCCTGTCTCATAGGTAGTGAGGGGCTGGGCTGGGCTCTGATGGACCAGCTTGGAGGGAAGAGGCTGCCCTGGGCCTGGAGTATCTGGCTAAGTATCAGGCTAAGGGGAGGGCAAGCAGGGTAACCTGCCCTCCTCTCCTCCTACCTCTCTCTCTTTCCAGGAGCCCTGGACTCCTGGAAATGGTGAAACAGTTTCCCCGCCAGCTGAGACTTCTCTGCTAAACTGGCCTGGCTTCCTGCTGGTCTCCATTCTTGTTCTTTCCAAGAGGGCACAGTGGATGTCCCCACAAACACACACACATGCACACACACACATGTGTTTCAGAAGCACAATACAAGAAATCTTCTCAGGCCCATGCCTGTGACGTGGGGGACCCAGGATGAGTACAAACACAGGCCCACATATACTACGTTAAGTACTTAGACTATAAACCAGACTAGCAGATAAAGTATGTTCTACCTCCCAATTGTAACAAAAATGTAACTTCGTTATGACCTCAAAGTCCAGGTTCAAGTTTAGAATTCTCAAAACCCTCCAAGTCCCTCAGCGATGCAGGGAGACTTGGCCCTGGGCCAATGGCTGAGCCCTGCCTGCCAGGCGCCGGGGGCACGCATACCAGCAGGCAGTCAGCCCCAGCAAGGCTGCCTGGGAGATCCCCGCACTGCTGCCCGGAAACCAACTGGTCTGTAATCCCAGGGTCCCCGTTTCCCACACTACTGTCTTCAAGGGTCCGGGCCCCACATTCCCTCAACCCCACGGACTTCCAGCCCCGTGGGGAGGGGCACTGCCAGAGGAACACCAGAGCTGGGCCCTTGGAAGCAGAGGCCCTGGCGGGGCCACCTGTCTGGACCTAAGGGAGTCCTCTTCCTATTCTCCCCCCGCCCCACCCGCCTTTCTCTTTGGAAGTTCAGAGCTAGGGCACAAAATCACATTCAGGGTTCCTTCCCCAGGTCGATGGCTCTGGGCGGGGGTACAGAAGTGGAGGGGGAGGGCAGGTAGCGGGAACTTAGGGGAAAGGTCTCTTGGGAGCACTCTGTGTGGAGGCAGGGGGTGCGGATCCCGGACCAGCTGTCTTGGGGGATGCGTTCCCTGGCAGCGAGGAGACATCACCAGTGGGGCCTGGTCACCTTCCCCAAACCACCTAGGCAGCTTTGGGAGTGGTGGTGGGGGGGTCTCCCGGAGAAGGGATCTCCCAAGCCAGCGGGTGCTCTCGGAACAGCAAAGGTGGGCAGAGGCTGAGTGCACAGGCAATCTGCAGGAGTGTGGGCTGATTAGTGTCTGCCACTGTCATTTATCACCGCGGAGCTGGGACCCAGCCACTGCTGGATTCCTGGGGGCCTAATGCTCTGAGCAGACAGTGGCTGCGGCCGCCTGCCAGGTGGGCTCAGGAAAAGCCTGATTTGGACCTTTCAAGAGGCTCTGGCGCCCTCTTGAGGATGCTTGAAGAATCTTACCACGTTGGCTCCAGATCCAGGAACTCTGAAGCTGACTCTCAACCCCATTCTCTCTCCTTCCTGCTGCAGCCCCAGTCCTTCCAATGTCCTACAGCCCAGCCCACCCGTCATTTTGAGAGACTTCTCATATTAGGAACCACACCCAGCATTCCCAGGGTCCTGGCATTAAGGAGCATAGCACCAACCATTTGGACTTTTCCGTATGAACCATGCCTCTGTACACATCAGGGTCTGGAAACACCTGCCGTACCCTGGGCCTCTTGTGACGACATACGTCAATGAGAAGTGCCCTGTGAGCACTGCGGACTCTGCACATAAAGACTCATCGAACCCCTTACACCAGCACAGCCTCTGGCCACGTGCGACTGAGTCCCTAGGGTGACCCCAGGGCACCCCCCCCACAGTCCTGCCCAAGAAAGCCTGGTGTGGCCTGGAGAACTTACCCTCTGTCCCAGCCAACACCTGACAGGAGGCCCCTGACTCCCTTTCTAAGACGTGCACTTGTGACTCCTTCCTCTGTCGCTTTGAGGCACACATGTGACCTCTACAGCTCGGGAGTGGAGCATCTTTCTCCAGGACCCGAAGCCTTTCCCGTGGATGTAACCACCAGGAAGGCCAGGGCCTGTCTCCCAGGCTCCTCCGGCAGGTGGGGTCCTGACTTCCATGATGCCAGCCAGCAGGACGCCCCCTGCACCTCCCTGCCCACCCAGCCTACTCGCATTTGCACCGACCATTTCCCACCTCTCTGAGTCTGCTGGAGACCCCACCCTTCCCCCTCTCCCTCCCTCATTTTGCCTTTGAACACCAGCTTTCCCTGGCTGTCGGTAATCACTGAGTGAAATCTGCCCTCACCACTTTGAGTGTCCAATCGCGTTTATCTTCGACACCTGGCTCCTGCACGGGTTCCGTGCTCTTTCCCCTCTCAGGTTCGTTACAAGTACACACACACACACCAAAACTAGTCGTCATTCAGAAGACTCGAGGAATCAGGGGTTATAAGTATTTTCGGCCCTTTTACCCCTTGCAACTAGGCATCCTCATCAGCTATTCAACAGCTGAATTTTAAAACACACACACACATTTCTCTCTCTCTCTGGGTGGAGTGGTTTGGGGTGGAAGGCCCACAGTGGGTGAGGTGAGAACTGCCCCTCCTGCCTGCCTCCTGCCCCCACTGCCACCACATCAGGCCCAGGGGTTTCCCTGGCTCTTCAAACTGGGATCTTTGCTCATCCAGAGAAGCTGGTCCCTGGCTTTACAAACCAGTGTGTTCCATCTCCTGCCTTTCCCAAGACGTGGGGCCTTTAAGCCCACATTCCTCCCCTTGGCCCCAGCCTGCCATGTCCTGCAACCAAAGCTGGGGGGCCCAGGTCTGCGCTGGGCTGCCTCCACCCGCCCTGGTGAGCAGTCCTCCTGTGTGCCGTTGGACTAAACCCAGACAGGCTCGGAAATGGAGGCCCCCATTCCGGCCCCGGACCAGACTTGAGCACACACCCCCTCCCCGCCCCCACCCACCACCAGCCACAGCCAGTCTCCCAGTGGCCAGGACGTGGTCACCACCCACCCACAGCTGCGTTGGGCCCTTCACACTGTGTCCACAGAGCTCGGCGTGGCTCGAGCACCCCATCAGCGATGACTCACCCTGACCCCGTGGGGAGGGTTTGTAAGAAGACAGCCCTCCAGCAGGAAAGCCTCTCGCCCGCGGGGGCCCCAGCGAGAGCGAAACCACCCCGACCATTTCCCGTCGCTGACTTGGTGCCTGGGTTGGGAGAGGCTGGTCTCCGATGGCACCAGCCGCAGAGCGCCTGGTTCCTGTGAGCAGGTGTTGCTAGTCTGTCTCCATTTGAACCATAACTTTGAAATTGGGACTATTTGAAACTAATTCTTGAAATGTGTGGAAGCTGAACACAGGCCGGTCCGTCAGGCTCTGTGTTGCCCTGAGTGGAGACATGGGGGAGGAGGGCCGTGCGTCTTGTTGTTGTTGCTGCTTTTTAAATAGCTTGAGTGCGCCCTGGCTGGTGTGGCTCAGTGGACAGAGTGCCTGCCTGTGACTCGAAGGGTCTCCGGTTCGATTCCCAGTCAGGGCCCACGACTGGGTTGCAGGCCAGGTCCCTGGTAGGGGCATGTGAGGGGCGACCACACATTGATGTTTCTCTCCCTCTCTCTCCTTCCCTTCCCCTCTCTAAAAATAAATAAAATCTTTAAAAAAATAAATATCCTGAATGCGTGTAGGCTGTGGCTTTTTTGGAATGGATTGAGGTTATTTCTGGTATATAGTGTCAAAGCAATTGTGTTCGTTTAAACTTTAACACTCTCCAGAAACTGGCAATGTGGCCCACCACCCCTCCCCCAGGGCTGGGGAGGGGGTAGGAGACAAGGACCAGGACCGGAAGGGCGATGGTCGCTCAGGGTCTCCCCTGTTCTTGCCAGACCCCAGCGAAGGCACGACTTGGTCTCGAGAGACACCTGTCAAAGTGCAGCAGGGCCTGGGCCGCTCTGGGGCTGGGGCGGGGTCCGGGGCTAGGAGACTGGGCCACCCCAGCACAGCCTCCTCCAAGCTACACGAGCAGCCAGACGAGGGAATGAAGGGTCTGAAGGCAGTTTTGACGTAACAGCTGGGCTCAGCCTGGGTGGTGGGGGAAGAAGAGAAACCGTGTCCAGTTGGTCCTCTTCTCTGGCCCCTTCGAGTTGCTTCCTCCCTCCCACCCTTCCCTGACGGCTCACTAGTCTAGGGTGGGGGACGTGGGAGGTGGGGGCCCAGACCTGACTGTGGACACTGGGTGTGGGGGTCAGCACTCTATGCCAGAGGGGGAGAGGGACCATGCAGTGTTCTGCCAGGTGGAAGAGTTTGGATTTTTCTCTAGGTACTTACAAGCAATGGGTGTATCCGAAGCAGGTACAAGGTACCATTTTTCTCTTAAAATCTCACCCTGAGAGCCAGCATTGCCCTGGGCATAACTGGAGGCTCCGAGGCTAGAGGCTATGGCAATAACCGAGGTAAGGGTTCACGGGGCCCGGCTGAGGCCAGGCGCCATTGCAGGAAGGGCCAGAGCTGAAGGACACTTGAGGTGTGTGGGCAGGATGTGAGGTTTGAGGGAGCGAGATATCAGCTTTCGAGCCCTGGCGAGTGGAGAGCGGTAGGCCTTGGCTGAGCCTCAATGCACTGTGTTCAATGAACGGCCACAGGCCAAGGGTGGGGACAGTCTTTATTGGAGCCTGGGATGTCGCAGTTCACCTTGTCGGAGGCAGACGGTGTGAACGTGAGCAGCAGCAGTGGCAGACACCCAGGCCCGGGCTACAGGAGGGGTCCTGCTCGCCTGCGAGCAGTGCACAGGCACACGCGCGCACACCCGCTCTTCCACACAGACTGGCACTCACACGCACGCCCACTCACTTCCGGGGGTTGGAGGCCAGGTGTCCTGCCTTGCCTTTCGGAGAGGCCTCATTTGCCCTGAGGGGTCCTGAAGGAAACCACTAGGGCCCAGGCTGAAGGAGCTGGAAGCCGCAGGTGTTGCGCAGTTTGGGAGGAGGGTATTCAGAAGGATGGGAGACATGGCCAGAGACTGAGCGAAGGGAGCCCCACTGGGCCAGGGCTCGGGGAGATGCCGGACAGGGGCCGAGGAGGGATGGGTGGGAGAAAACGCTGCCCACGCTCCTTCACTCACCCACCCACACCGCACAGGAAGCCTGGGGAGCATCCAGTGGCCTAGGAAGGCACTGAAATGGGGAGCAGCTCCTCGAGGGCCTGGAGTCTCCCCCAAATACCCCAACAGGGAAGAAAAGGGGTGACAGAGCAAGAAGGGTCTTACATGCCGGTTATGGGGGCAACGAGACTGGGGGAGGATGAATCCTGCTTCTCACCCAGAATTTGGGGTGGGCGATGGGCTGAGATGCAGCCCCTCTGGCCAGCAGAGGGGACAGGGCTGGAGCAGGGCTGACCCTCTGGTCTCCAGGACAGTGAGCGGGGAGCCTGGCTTTGCCCGTGTGTCCGTGTGGTGCCGGTGGAGGCAGGAGGGAGGAGCCAGAGCCTCCTGCCCCTGGGGCCGGGGCTACCACAGCACGGCTCCATCCAGGTTCCCGTAGCCGGGCTCAGCCCGCAGCTGCCAGTACGTGTTGTTAGTCACCCACCACTCCTTCCCACTGCCATCTGTCTGCCGCCTGCGGGAGGAGAGCCACGGGAGGAGGAGAGTGAACATCAGAATTGGGGCCGGTTGGAGACCTCGCCTCCCAGTGCCAGACCCACTCAAGGCAGGAAGAGGCCAGAGGGGAGGGGAGGGGAGGGGAGCTTCCCTGGCAGGGACCCAGCACGAGGGCAGAGCAGACCTGAAGAAGCGAGCCTGGTGGACGATGTTGTTCTCCTCCATCACTTTGCGCCTGTCTCGCTGAAGCTGCTCGATCCTTCTCTTCTGGGCCTCCGCGGCCTGTATGTTGCCCTCCTCCAGGTACCTGAGCATCCAGATGGCCATCAGCGGAATGCTCCCCTCAGTGGCCCCCAAGTCCAGGCCTCTGTCTCCTGCCCAGCTCAGCCCCCAGACAGGCCCCATCTCCCTGAGGCAAGTGAGGGAAGGAAGGACAAAGCCTTGACCCTACTTGGAACCCACTTGGGGGCGGGGGGAGCCTGCGGTTCCAGGGCGGTGCCTGGCCAGCACTGACCTCTGGTCGGGACGGAGCCGTGTGTCCGTGGAAGGCAGGGACCGTTTCAACTCCGCCGTCAGCTCGTTCAGCTCCAAGGCAAACTGAGTGAAGCCGAAGTTTCGCTCGTGGTCTGGGGGCATTGAGTCTGGGGAAAAGGCAGGGGCTGGGCAGGCGGACTGGGCCATCGAGGCCCCAGCCCTGCCCAGCCCTCCCCCATCACCCCACTTACTGGGTTTCCAGATGCACTGACCCCCGGGCAGGGACCCCCGGAACAGGCCCTCATTCCACTTCCCGAAGAGCCGGTGGAGGACACGGCCGCTCCGGCTGAACACGGCACCCTGCACCTCGTGGATGCTGGAACTCCAGTACTTGGCCTGGGGTGGGGGCAGGGGCTGGCGGCTCAGGCAGCCGGTCCCTCCCCCTCCCCCCGTGGGAGCTGCCGGCTGGGCCAGGCCAGGCAGGGCTGGAGGCGGAGGCGGTGCCCACCTTGCAGAAGGTGATCTTGCAGTGGCAGGAGCTGTCCTTCGTGTTCCGGATGAGGACCTCCCCGTAGTGCTCGATCCAGCGCTGGCCACTCAGGATGTTGTGGATGCAGGATGTCACCTTGTTCCACTCAAAGTGGTCCCCAAACCTGAGAGAGAGCACGGGATGCAGGTGGGGGGCAGCTGGCCAGCCCTGGGAAATAAGAGCCGCCCTGAGCTGGGAGCCCCGGGTCTCTCAGAGCAGGTCACACGGGTCTGCAGAAGCAGCCCAGAGCCCTGACTCTGGCTCTTCCCCAAAGGGCGACGTATTTATAAAGCAGAGCAGCCCCCCAAAATACCCAGGAACACGTCCCCACTCACTCATAAGGCCCCTGAGGCCCTGAGCCATGGGGAGAAAAACACAGACAGGGGCGGTGCCCTTGGGTGCCCGGGACAGTGATGGCTCTGTTCTACAGTCCTGTTTACCACCCCCCTTCCATCAGCGTCCTCCGTTAGTCTTGTTTTAGAGCGAACTTGAGGTTCTGAGGCATCAAGTCTTTCTTCCACTTGCACAACTACAAAGCGGCAGAACCAGGACTCCCAGCCAGGACTTTCGACCCCCACCCCCGGGCTTGCCCCCACTACCCCGACATTGGCCTCTGGCTAACTCCTGGGCCTCACTGGGCAAGCCGTTCTTCTCTGCGGTCCCCACCTACAAAATGAGCTGGATGAGGGTGTCTCAAATGTGATTGATTGGTGACCCGTTCTGAGATCAACTCAGGTTTTGGTGTGTGTGCATCTGTGCCTGTGTGGGAACCGGTGTGTGCACACACTGGCTTGGAGTCTGAAATACATCTCTTACTGGAAGTCATGGTCAAAAACCTGTGAAAGCCACGTATCAGATGACCTTGAGGAGCCTTCCCAGCTAGATGTGCTAGATGTGTCTAACCAAGTTAGATGTGTCACCTTTCTCTACTGGAAATTGGCACAAATGTAGAAGCAAAGTGTACAGACACTGCCCCGCCCCCAGCAGCGTCAGGCCAGGCCTCTCCATCCTGTCCTGTCCCTCCCTGTCCCAGCCCAGCAGACCACGGCCTGTGGCCTGGGCCTTGCACTCACCTGGGCAGGCTGACGTTCACTGTCCCCACAGGTACGATCTCCAGGGATTTCCCCCAGAACTTGTTCTTCCACTTCATGTCTGGAGTTGGGTTGGGGAGGGAGAGGGACAGCAGTGATAAGACAGAGTGCCTGGCTCCGCCCCATCTGCCCTTCGCCCTCAGGTCCGCCCCTCAGGCCGCCCCCCCAGGCTCCCTCCTCACCTTGCCAGAAAACGAAGTTCTCAGACTCCGCGTGGCATGCCGAGATTGGGGGGTGGTGGGAGACCTTAGTAGGCAAGGATGTCCTCTTGAGGCTGCCCTCGAGGCTCCCCAAAGCCCCTTACCCCCACCCCCACTTCCCCTGTGAACCAGAGATCAGGTAGTTCCAGGTCTCTTGTCCCTGTAACACTTGGCCACCACCCAAATCTCATCATTTTCTCCTGCGCATGAGGTGCCTACGTTCTCCCTCCTCACTACCCTCTGGAGCTGTCCTTGCCACCCCAGTCTCTGGCGCGCCCCAGAACCTCTGCTCAAGCCCATGAAGCTGTCCAGCAGTGCCAGGTGGGGACTCCACCTTGCCCAGCCTGAAAGCCCACCCTCTCATGAGGACCCTCTTCCCTCACCTTCTTCTCCCCAAAGCTGCCTCCACACTACACTCTTGGAAAACCCTGACTTTGTGCTCCTGGGAACGGCTCTGCCTGCGGAACCTTGAACTCCTGTATCGCACAGCCTGCCTACCTTGCCTCTATGCCCATTCCCTGCTGCCTGGAGCTCCTGCCAAGACTCCTAGCTGCGCCCGCCAGCCGGCCTGTCAGCCGGGGCTTTGCCACCTTCCCACCCGGCTGAGATGCCTCCACCACTCCCAGCCCCGCCCCCCAGCACCCTTGAGAACCCGCTGCCACCACTGGCCACAGCTCCCAGCACTGGGCTCCTCCGTGCTGCCCCCAGTCCCTGCTCTCAGGAGCCCCCCACCCTGCTGTGCGACCCAGATGAAGCACACGCTGAGAAACTTCTCCTTCGACATCGTGTCTACACCGGGGACCTCACATCCCCAGAATCTTCTGAGGGCCGACACCCGAGCCATCCCCTTCAAATCATACTCATCCCCCCCATGATCAGGGGGAGACCAGAGCTGGCAACTCCACCCACTGTTTACAGGCTCCCACCTGACCCACCACCAGCCCAGGGCCCCTCTCCTCCTCCACGATGCCTCCCACCCCTTCCTTCGGGGCCTCACTGCTCCCATCACGCCTCCCTCTGCACTGCAGTCCTTCCCTCTATGGACCTGTCTCTCTGAGTAGACAGGTCTCCTGCTTCCTCCACCTTAAACAGCGAGCCTTCCCAGGGGTGTATGTGTTTGCTTGTGTGTGCACGAAGCACACACTGGCAGCAGCCATCCCCTCGGAGGGGGGTGGGGCCATTCTCTGCTGTGTTCGCTATCGGGCTGTGAACCCATCACCCTGTTTTCAAAAACATTTAAAATCTAAGCAAACAAAAAAAAATAGCCTCGACCTTTTGTCTCCCCCTCTGGTTGCCACCCTCCTTTCCTCCCTTTTTCCCTCATGGTAAAAATTTTTGGAGAAATATCCTGCATTTCTTTCATTCTCTCTCTCTCTTTCTTTTTCTTTTTTTACTTCCAATTTACACTCACCATAATCCAGCCTTGGCCCCCAGCCTTTGTCTGAAATCTCCCTCACCAGGAAGCCAGTGACACCCCCGAAGTCCCGTGGCCTGTCCACCTCTCCCCTCTCACTCCAGGGCTCCTCTGCCTTCCCTACCCACACTCTGACCCCCTCTGGGAGCAGTCCGGGACGCTGCTCGCCATCCAAGTGGTGACCCCCCATCTGTGGGCCCCCTGTGAGCGCTTTCTCGGGCGCTCCAGGCCCACGTGCCCCAGAGCTCACCAGACCAGGAGTCTCCCCAGTTCAGTTACCTTCCTCCCAGACGCTCCACCTTGCTCACTGGCACCGCCCAAACCCCCAATCCTGGAACTCCAGGCCACCCCAGACTTTCCCCCTCCCACCAGCCACTTCCCCACTCCTTACTAGTAAGAAGATTCTACTGACCACTGAGTCATGCCAAGGGCAATACACAAATAGCTCTTGAATCCCCCGTCCACCCCATCCAGCTGCCACAGCCTAAGTGCAGGTCCTCACCAGCTCTTAGAGAAGGGCCTGAAAGGGCCTCCTAATGGTCTTCTGTGACCGCACACGGCTGCCCGAGTGTTCCTTATAAAGGGCAACTCTGAGCATGTCACTCTACCACTCACAACCCTCCAATGCTGTGCCCCACCCCCCACAGCCTTTACGACTTGAAAACAAACCTGCCCTCAGCTGCACCACCTGCAGGGCCCCTCAGGGCCTGGCCCAGCCTCATCTTCCGCCCCTGTCCCTAACCCGGTCCCAACTGCTCCATCCGTTCCTTTACACCGTCTGGAATACCCCATTCTACCTAGCCTCTTGTGTTCCTGGCAAGCTCCAGTTCATCCTTCAAGAAGTAGCTCAAGATCACCCCCTAGTGCCTTCCCAGGGGAAGCGGAACAACCTCCTGTGAGCTTCCAGGATCCCAGCTCTAGGACAGGGCACAGTAACTCCTTGTTTCAAGTCCCACCACCCACAAATCAGGGAGCTCCTTCGAGTAGAGCCCTCCAAACCTCCAGCATGTGGCCCAGGGCCTGGTACCGAGCCAACCGCCCTGTGCTGTGTCCCATGCCCTGGCCCCTCTGCAGCTCGGGTGCCTCCCTGCCCGCCAGCCTGTGAGACCAGCCCCCTTCTTTCGGGGCCCACACCTGCTCACTGATGAAGCGGAAGCCTCGGTCAGGCCGCTCACACTCATAGGTCTCCCCCAGGACCGGGTTGAAGGGTTTGCAGCCTGCTCGGTGGTACGTGGAGGAATAGGCAGAGACAGCAAAAGCGGCGACGTACACCTGCGGGGGCGGGGCCGGGGAGAAAGCCACTGGGGGTGGTGGGGACCCGGGAAGGAGACATGCCCCCACTGCAAGCAAGGACTGGGGCCCTGGGTTGGAGCTTTGGCAGCGAGGTAACGGCCGGGCCAGGGCTTTCTGGGAGGCAGCCTCCCACAGTCAGAAGAGGCAGCCCGCGCCGGGCCGAGGGCGGGTGGGAGCCAGTACCATGCGCTCGCAGGGGTCGTCGGTGCGGCTGGCCCGGTCCAGCAGGCTGCTGTACTCCAGCTCCTCGCACAGCCGCTGCAGAGTGTTGAGCGGCTCGTTGAGCTGCACGGGCATCGACACCTTCGACAGGTCCTTGCCGATGTTGTTGCGGAGTATGTTCCACAGGCTCACGTCAGCTCCGGGCCCACTGGCCGCCGGCAGGCAGCGGCGACGGGGTGGGCCTGCGGCTCTCGCTGCAACACACACCCCTGCAGCCCCGCACAGCCGCGTCACTCTCTGTCATGCAGGTGCGGCAGGCCCACAGGCTGGCCCACAGCCCTGCTGCCTCCTACCCCAAGTCCCAGTCACTATGGGGCAAGGCGGCCGGGGATCTAACTCCTGGCCAGCTCCCAGGGCATTTAGGTGGGCAGCGGGAAACCTCGTACCCTAGGAGCCCTTTCTGAGTCCCCGCCCTTGCCTCCTGTTCCTTCCATAAACAGAAATCGGTGTCGGGGTGCAGATCACTCCGCCCATGTCATAGATGAGGAAACAGGCTCCAACGAATGAAATGACATCCCCAAAGCGACACATCCGCAAAGTGGCGAAGAGGGATCTCTTCCTCCTCCCTGTCTGTCAGGCCCCACCGACCCTTTTCAGAGGACTGGAAAGGAGGCTGGCCGCAGGCCGGAGCCTGTCCCACCTGGAACATTCTATAGCTTACCGCTCAGCCTTCCTCACCTCCTGCAGTCACCTCTGGAGGCAGCACCCAAAGCCACCAGTCACCACAAGGGCTTGCCTTCCCAAGGGGCCTGGGCTATGGACACCAGCATTTTTCCACCCATCTCCAGCGCCGCCCGCCCCCGCCTCCACTGCCCAAACACCTGGCTGGCACCTTTTGGACAGCGCTCCGTCCCCCTGAGGTCCAGCACCTCCTCGGACAGGCTGGTGGTGATTTCACTGATGCACGACTCCTCCTCCTCCTCTGAGCCCTGGGCCGGGACAGATGACAGGCCGGGCAGACTGGGCCTCCCCCCGGCAGCTGGGCAGTGCCCAGGGCCTGGCAGGACTCTGCCCAGCTAGCCCTTTGGTGGGAAGGGGAAGAGAATATATTTGGGGAGGTCTGAGCCCTACGATACTGCCCCGGAAGGCCCTGCGTCACCTGCCACTTTGGGAGAGAGAGGGCCTGGCCCTTCAACTGGGATGGGTGGCTGGGGGTGGAGCTCGGGGACTTTGGAGACACACAGGGAAAGGCAGTTGGGGAATTACTAAAATTCAGGGGGTAGGGTTCAATGGAGAACTGGGTCTGAAATGGGGTCACAGGAAAGTGTGGGGGGGGGTAGGGAGCTGAGGCTTTATCGCCAACAAGGACAAAGCAGAGATTGGTGACCAGGGCCACTCACATCCAGCCTGCTGGACATGTTCCCAGAGAGAGCGGCGGAGGCAGTGAGAAAGGATTGGGGAATCCATAGATTCCAGTCTCTCTAAACTCTACCCTGATATTTGCAGGGTCCCCTCCTCTTGCTGCCAGCTTCCCGCCTCCCTCACCTCATTCTCAGAAGAGCTGGCGGAGAGAAGAACCTCGCAGGCATCAAAGAACTCTGTGTGGGAATCCGCGAGGGACAGGACGCTGCTCTGAGACAGCTGGGGGGTCAGCTCTTGCCCCTTCATGTACAGAGCTTCCTGCTGCGGAAGCAGGACGGATGTCAGACCGAGGATGCCAAGCCCGGAGATGGGCGGGCTCCCCCTGCCTGGCAGCCCCCTGGAGAGGAGGCCTAAGCAGGACAGAGTGTGAAACCTGTCAGGCAGGGGAAGACGCAGCCGGGGCGGAAGTAGAGGCATGAACGCCAGCCTGGGGGTAAGGAGACCCTGGTTCCACAGTAACAGCTCACGCTTCCTGGGCGCCGACTCTGAGCCCAGCTCCAAGCCCTCTGTGGGTGTTAAACTCAGTCTGTCCTGACACCCCACGAGGTAGGTGCACTTAGGACCCTCACTTTGCAGATGAAGACCCTGAGGCTCGGGGCCGCAAAGTTGGCTCCACAGAGTAGGGCCCCGGAGCCTTTGCTGGGAACCCCCGGGTCCTGGCTCTGCTGGTCCCCAGCATGACAAGGCTCTGCTGGGCCTGACAAGGGGACTCTCTGAGTCTCAGTTTCCTCCTCTGTGAACTTGAGGGCAGGAACCACTGCCTCTGAATTCAATGAAAGCCTTCTGCATACTGTGAAGTAACATGGCCACTGCCAATGTTACATGGAAGAAGTCGGAGCAGGATTTCTGGGCTGTCTGGGGTCTGAAAACCACCCATGCCTTCACTCCTCCCGCCAGGACAGAAGGCCCCGCAGGGAATGGTCCCCGCAGCCCATCCGGGCTCCTACCTCCTCAGGGTTCAGGGAGCTAAAGGAGTCAGCCGTAGTGTCCGAGGAGACGGACAGAGAGTGGAGGCGCCTTGGGCCAGCTGAGGCCTCAGAGACCTGCAGGGGAAGGGTGAGGGGACAGGCCACCAGCAGGCTGAAACTCTCCCTGCCCTGCCACGCCCCCTTCCCAGCCCCCATCTGCTATCACCCCCAGGCCTGCGCTGGGCCAGCCACCCTGTCCCCAAGCCTCACCCCCGTCCTGGACAGCTCGGAGCCCTGGTGCAGGTCCCTCAGTCGGTCCCGTTCGGTGGTGAGGGCAGCCAGGACGCTGCTGAGCGAGCTGTGCACTGTGGGGGCGGGGCAGGCGTCAGACCCTCTGCCCCCCCACCCACCCGCCTGCTCCAAGCTGCCCTCCTGCTCCCACTCACCCTTTTGGGCCAGGGCCCAGAAACTGCGCTGCAGGTGAGCATAGTCTGGGGGTGGCAGCCCCCGGGGTCCTGAGTGGTCCCGGGACTCCAGGTACCGAGATAGGTTAGGAACAGAGCCATGGAGACGACCAACCTGTGGGTGAAGGAAAGAGGTGGAAGGGGTCAGTCCCCTTCAGAGCGCTCTCCCCCCCAGGACTGGGGTCTATGCCCCACCTCACCCGTCCAATGGTGTCATCCTTGGCGAAACTCTGTGTGCACCACATGCGGCTGGTCCGTTTCCCCTTCTTGGGTCTCTCAGTTGTCACTGAGGCCTGGCAAGTTGAGATGAGGGGAGTTTCACTCTCAGGGTGGAGAAAAGGGACAGTGACCACCAAAGCGGGGAAAGAGGCAGATGACCATGGGAGACAGCGTAGAGACAAGGGACATCTTTGAGGAAGAAGACTGGTACCCTGGCAGACAGGAGGAAGGGGTCCCTCCGAAGGGACAGAGAGACAATCCGGAGGCACTCTGGACATAGGAGGAGGGGCGACTAGGCAGACGTGTGCCGCTCCTGGAAACAGCGGTGACATACGTGGGACTGGGGACTGTCCCAGGGAAGGGATGGGATGAAGGTGGCAGGCAGGAGTCCGCCCCCTGCCCGGGGCCTCACCTGGTGTGTGGGGATCACCGGGGCCGAGGGAATCCGGTGCAGCGACTCCAGGCTCTGGAGCAGTCTGTGCAGCTCCTGGAGCTTCCCCTGACACTCAGAGAGCTCTGCGGGAGGGGCGAGTAAGGGGGTGCTCCCCACCCTGGCCAGGTACCCGAAGTCTGTCCCCCAGCTCTCCTTCTCCCTCCAAAGACGACACCCAGCAGCCAGGGAAACCCTGACACTGTCTCCCTCTTCCCCGATCGTGAGCCCAAAGCTGTTCCCAGGTCCCAGGTCCCACCCTTGGTCTGGCCCTGCAATGGTGTCCCGGGAGGCCGGCACCCTGGTCTCCATGGTTCCCACACCACGAGTTACCTCTATGGCCCCACTCCTTCATCCTCAAGGGTGTGCCCTCCCCTCTCCCAGGCCAGGATCACAGCCCCGACTCCAGGAACCCAATTCCAGAGCACCCTTCCCAGGCACTATCCCTCCCTGGATGGGCATCTGGAGCTCTTTCTCCGTGAGGCCACGCCCTGTCCACATGCCCAGGGCACAAGCCCCGCCCCCTCTGTAGGACTGGGGCTCCCAGGATGGGGTGGGGGTGGGGTGCAGGGGGGCAAACAGCTGGGGGGCAAACAGCTGGGCGGCAGAGGCTGTCTCTCCCATCAGACTGCGGCTCCCTGAGGCAGGGACGGAGGTAACATTTTAACAAGTTCTCCTTCTTTGGCTGCAGATGCCCTCCAAACCTGACAGCGCAGGCTCTACTGGCCGGGGCAAGCCAGGGGCCCCTCACCGTGAGAGCAGCGGTCTAGGCCATCACTGCCCCTCAGCCAGGAAGACACCTTCTCCCGAGGTCCAACTCCAGGTAGCGCTGAGGCACTAACCGTGGTGGGAAGCTGGGCACCGGGAACCTGTGCGGTGGTCAAGGGTCAGGAGGGATGGCGCCCACCTGGCTGGGGCTCACTGTGCCCTGAGGCCGCCATGTTTGAATCCCCACATCTCCTGCCCCAGGGCCCACCTTACCTTCCTGTGAGTGTTGCCGAGCACGTCCAGGCGTGGGGCCAGGCGATGGGCACGAAGCTGGGCCACCCAGCTCTGGAACAGGTCCTGAGACTTGATCTGCAAGAGTGTTGGTGAGGGCAACAGACACACGGAAGGAGGGCTCCTTTCCAGGGCCAAGACGCCAGGGCCCTGGCCCCCAGCAGGCAGGCTCTCTCCCTCAGTGTCCTGCTCACAGAGGGGCCCCTGCAGGGAGGTGGGGCACAGCTCCCCCAGGTGTCTGAGCCCTCCGTTCTGTGTGTGTCCGCCTGACCACCAGTAGGGGTGGTTTGCTGTTGGCCATTGGACAAGAGGGAAGCTCCCCTCCTGTCAAACTCAGGGACAGACCCTCAGCCCCTGTCCCCCTCTCCCATGGGCCCCAAACCACCAACTGGCTCCCAGGGATGTCACCTTGAGGTGGTAGATGTTGTCTTCGGTGTCAAGGTCAATGCGCTGGGCCTTTCTGTTGATGGACATGACAGACAGTCTGACATCAATGGAGCCATGGAGCTTCCCCTTGGTGATCTGGGGCAGGGGTGGGGGGAAGAGCTGGTGTTAGACCTCTGGGCCACAGAGCCATCGTGTCCCGCAGGTTCGCCCTCAGGCCCAAGTCACAGAGCTAACAGAGACCTCTCTGTCGTCCACCTGCGTACAGAACTCAGGAGCCATATTCTAAGCTCAAGGGAGCCACAGAGCAGGGAAATCTACCCCTGCCCTCGGGGGTCTGCAGGCTGAGGAAGGAAGTGCCTGGGTTCTGGGCCTTCAGGTCCTTATTCCCAGCATACTAATGGGACAAGGCGGAGGAGGATGCAGCTTCCCTGTCTTAGGCACTTTTGTACCCGGCACTGTCCTGGGGGCCCTCACCAAGATGGCAGTGACCCTACAAATAGGTGACCGCACTGTCCCCATCTTAGAGATGAGGGAGCTGAGGCCCAGGGAAGACGCTTGCTCAAGACCCCACCCCCAGGAATGGCGCACTGGGATTCAGGCCGGGATCTGGGGGACTCCAGGAGCCCCTGCCTGCCCAGGGCATTTGGGGCCAGACCTTTCCCGAAACCCCCACCAGGCACTGACTCACATCTTGCCGAGTAGTCGCGTAGTGAAGGATCCCATCCTCAAGCACAAAGTACCTCTGTGATGTTGCCCAGGAGAAGCAGGACCCAGTGACAGGAGTAGAGGGTGTGGGGAGAGAGCAACTGTACACAAGGACTGTTCTTCTCCTTTTCGACACCGCCCCCCCAGCACTACCCAGCAGCCCCAGCGCAGCCCCATCCTGCCTGCCCTGCATCTGGCCCTGCCCTCCGCCCTGCCCAGCCTACCTTGTGCCAGCCCTTCAGAGGCCACTTCCTCTTCTTGAGTAGGTGGCCTTCCTGCCTCTCGGGCATGGTACCCTCCACACCTCGCTGGCCCCTGGGCTCCTCCACCACCTCCCACAGCTCAGAGGCCTGCAGTCCAGGACAGAGTTAGGGGTAGGGGATGCAGCTGGTGAGGCCCCATTGGGCCAAATGAAGCCCACCCACTGCCTGTTCCCCGTCCTCAGACCTGCTGAGCACCACCAGGCTTGGCAGACAGAGTGCTCTCAGACGGCAAGGGAGGGCCCCTCTCTTGGAAGTCCATGGAGAAGGGAGCGGCCACTCCCTGCTGAGGATTCAGAGCAGGGTGGAAGGGGAAGGGTGTCACCTTGTCCTCAGGCGGTCCTGAGAGAGAGAGAGAGAGAGAGAGAGAGAGAGAGAGACCGACCTCATTAGCACAGAACCCGCTATCACCTGCCCCACCTCCGATCTCTCCCGCACCTCTGAGACCAGAGTTCATTAACACATCTTCTGCTCACCTGTCCTGCCTCTCCTGCATCTGGCCCCGCCCCGCCTTGGGGGGGCCTCCCTGCCTCCACCCTCCTACAGCCACTGTGTGCTCCTTTACTGAGAAGCAGCCAGTGCCGCCATAAAAAGTTCACCCAGCCCCACTCTGAGCACACATTCCTGAGCTCCAGGAAACACTAGGTGTGTTTTCTGGAGGATTCCCTGGGGGTGACCAGAGAGAGGGGAGGCAGGGGAGTGAAGAAAGAGGCTCCAGAAAAGGGCCAGAGGAATTCAGAGACTAGGCAAGCAAGACCTCAACCCAGCTCCTCTTCCTTTGAGACCCTGCACCCCCCTCCCTTCATGGCTTGGAGACTCTTCTGCCACAGCATGAGGCCCTTGCAGAACCCCCCAATCCCTTCACCCCAACTCCCCACCAGTAGACCCGCATTTCCTCTAGTTCTTGGGCTCCCATCTTCTACATGGGGAAACTGAGGCCTGAGACAGCCCTCGCTGCTCCCTGTGCCTCCTCCCATCAAACAGCCCCCTAGGATGCCCACCTTGGACCCTCAGCCTCTCCTGAAGCCTCACCGTGCCCTTTTTGTCATCCCAGTCCTTGGGGCTCCTGAAAAGTACTGGCCACCCAGACAGAGCAGGGGACTGAGCCGAAGGAGACAACGGGGAAGGCAGGGAGGAGAAGGGGTGGCCGAGAGCATGCCAAGGTCTGCACAGGTCCCGCAGCAGTGCCCACAGGCGCCCTTGGCACCAGCCCTGGCCATTCTGGCTCCACCGGGAGATCAATAATGCATGAGGCTGTGTGTGTTGGGGGGGGGAGAGGAGGGAGGGGCCTGGAGGGGTGAGGTTGGCCTGAGGCTGGGGGAACAGCCTCAGATCTTCTGATGGAGCCCGTAAGCACCTGAAGAGTTGAGGCCAGAGGGAACAGGGACACCATGGAACAGGCGTGGCTGGGAGGTGGGGAGAGAGGGGCCCATGCTACTAGAGGCTGACCCGGGGGAAAACTCCTGCATTCAGCCACTGAAAGTTCCCAATCTCTCCCGGTGTTTGGGCATGCCTGTGCCCTTTTCCTGGCCCTGTGGGGTCCTGGCCTCTCACCACTTGCAGCTGGAGGGGAGGCTCTGTCACTAGAGGGTGTGTGGGGTCGAGATAAGCCAGGTTGGTGCCCTGTCTCTACCTCCATTCCCGCCCCCTTCTCCGGAGGAACAGACCCCACAGCTTCAGGTGGCAGGAAGCCCTCTGGGGGAATGTCAGCTTGGCCCCTTACCCCAGGGTCCATTGACACCAGTGCTCCTTGACCCACACAGCCACTCTGCCTCTGAGTCACCGTCTCTGAGTCGCCCGTTCCCTCCTCACCGAGCTGAGCAGCGGCAGCAGCTGCTGCAGGAACCAGGAAGGAAGGAGACAGCGGAGCCTCCCCCACCAGCCGGATCTCCCCACCTTCCCCCTCCCCCGCTCCTCCTCCCGCCAGGCTCCGGGCAGCCGCTCAGCTCTGCCCCCCTGCTCCCGGGAGGACTCAGGGCTGAGCGGCTCCCCAGTGCTGAGGGAGCCTGGGACTCGGGGCAAGGTCCCCGCCAGGCACAGTTCCAAAGGGACCACAGAGGACTGGGGAGTTGCTGGCTTAAAGCCAGTGGTGATAAAGGGTTTTACTTAAGACTAGTGTGGCCTTGACCCTGGTTAGTACCCAAGTCCATTTCCTTATTAACTCCTGCCTCTCATTTTACATCTGAAAATAGATTGCAAAATTTGGAGCCAGCAAAGGTATCAGGTTGATGGGAAGGGATGGATGCCCCTTTTCAGTGGTGCCAAGAGTACAGTCAGCAGGGCATTCAAGGCACAAAAGGGCCAGCAGGTGCCCCCCCCCCAAGAGCCTGTCACCAGTCCCATGAGGTGGGGGGACCGAAAGCACCTATGCGGTAAGGCAAACCCCTGGGTCTGCACCAGGAATGGGTCCAGGGCAGGAACCAGCTGGCTGTAACAGAGCAAGGGGGAGCTGACTCGGGCACTCCCCCTCCCCCCCACCCCCTCCCCCCACCCGTCCTGAGCACCGCTGCCTTTCTGCAGGAGTGCTGTGTTCACTTGTTCATCCCAACTACAAACCAACTCTTGAAAGTAGGTTTTAATGGCGAAGCCTTAGGCCGCACCAGCAGGTAAACGATGCAACGTGGGTCTCTTCTTTGATCCAGAAATGGTTTAAGGGCACCTCCTCCGTCGTGCCCGCGTGGCCTTGGCTGACCCTTTGGGGTCTCCTCTCAGGAGAAGCTTGCTTTCCACCATCCGAACTCTCTCTGCACTGCTTCAGCCACCCAGGAGGGTGCCGTTGGCACCTGGAGGTTCTGGGGGCCGGGGACAGCACTAGGGAACACGGCCAGACTGGCTCTGGCATCCAGGAGCCTCTAGGGCCTTTTAATTCATTTTGCATTGATTGAGCATCCCTGCATGCCTGGCCCAGAGCTGGGCACTGTGGGCAGCTGGTGCAGGACCAGGCCACTGAAAAGCTGCTGCCGACTGCCACTGCCGGGGCGTGCCTGTCCAGGACCAGGGGAGCTGTGGCTGGGCCTCAAGGCCAGCAAAAGTGCAAGACAGCCACATCACCCCCAGTGCATGCTCCAAGGACAAGGGTGGGCTTCTAGTTAAACATCCTCACCCCTTCATTAAGAACTTTTGTTCCCCAAGACTTGGATGAGACCTACTTGAAAGCTTCCAAACCCCCTTGTGGATAGAGAATCCTGGTTCCCGGCCCAGCTCCGTTGCTCAGAACCACCTGGGACATGCTAGCTACTGGGCAAAGCTGGCAGCTGCCTTTGAAAAGACAGCAGGTAAGAGACCCCATTTGTGGGAGCAGGGACAGGGGGGTAATAGACTTGGACATGGGAAGGGGAAGAATTTTCCAATTGGAAGTAAGAGTCTGAGATGACCCTGAGGACAGGTCTACAGGGAGGATAAGCTTGTAAACAGCAAAACAGACCAAGTAAAACGCATTTTTTTAATCACAAAGCGGCATTCCCAACTTTTCCACATGGCACACTCAAAGGGTGGAGAATTAGCATCCAAGCCCAACGGGGACCTTAGTGAGGAAGATCCAGTGTTGAAATCCAGGGCACGGGCTTCAGAACAGAGCGAGCCTGGTTCAAGTCCCTGGTCTGCCATTTACCAACCACTTGACCCCGGGCAGGCTCCTCAACTTCTCCGCCTGAGAACGAAAGGACTAACACCTAGAACGTGGTCAGCACACACTCTGGTGTGGCAGGTTCTCCGCAGACGCTGTTCCTAGTGCAACTGCTCAGTCGAGCTGTTCTGACAATGCAGGGACAGGCTAGGGGACATGTGCAAGAGATAGTGACCACACGACAGAGGGCACTGTCCCCATCTGTTCAGTGCTCTGCCTTGAACCTGGAGAGCTGAGACTTTGCTCTTGTCGAGTCAAACACAGTGATTAAAAGTCTCCGTTCTGAAATGAAATCCTTCTTCATCCGAGGAGGCCGCTGGCAGCAGAAGTCAGGGAGGACATGCCACGTGCCACCCCCAGCTCTTCCACGTCTCTGGGAGGACAGCACAGCCCGTGGGGCAGAGTGCCTTTACGGGCAGGCTGGGCACAGCAGGCTGACTACGAGTCCAGAACAGGGCTGGGAGGGCCAGGCGGCCCCGCGGGTGGCGGGCCCGAGTGCCCCTCACGTTGCTGTCTGACATACTGATCCAGCAGCGCGGTCAGTTGCAGGGGCTGGTGCTGAAGCAAGGAGCAGGTCCGGGCCACCAGCAGGGTGAGCCCGCCTACCAGCTCCCCCCGCACCAGTGCCAGGCTGGGGAGCTTGGAGTAGTTGATGAAGCCCTGCCTGCTGAGGACGGTGTCATCCACGCAGCCGCCTGGAAGGACACGGGGTCGGGTGAACACCCTCAAATGCCTTTCTTTTCCAAAACACTCCAACGCGAGGAATTGCTCTCCACTAACCTTTTCTACCTCCCAGCCCTCCCCCATCGGGTTCCCACTTGTGCCCCAGCCCACCCGACTGTTTGGGACTGATCCCCCCCCTCCCTAACTCTTCTCTAGAAAATCCTCACATCTATCACCACCTGGCCCAGCCCCCACTGAGTCCTTGTTCCCGAAACTTTCTGGAAGAACTAAGGACCAGGTGTCTGTGTGTGTGTGACGGGGGTGGGGGAGGGAGGGCTGTAAACAAAAGTGCCTGCCTCTTCCCACGGCAACCTGGTCATCGGTATTCCGAATAAAAGCAGCACCTCCAGGAACTCTTAGCATCAGGCGAGTCTGGGAAGCGCGGCTGCCCATTCCTCAGGGCCCTTTACCTGGGCTGTTGTTTTAAGTATCTTTGTCTAGATGGGTTTCAGCACCAACCCCCCTCACCGCTAGACTCGAGGTGTCTTAGCTCCCCCGAGGTAGGGGCCTCTCTGCCTTCCCTGACCACCCCCCATGCAGAAGTGGTGCCGGCAGTGGCTGGCACAGGCAGACACAGGCAGCCCTCTACAAACTGTGCTGCTGACTCCGGCCCCATCTGTGAGAGGATGTCCTCTCCGGGGTTCCCACGGTTTCACCTGCTCACACCCAGCAGATGGTTCCAGGCTGCTGTGGCACCCACCCCCCCCTCCCCCAACCGGCAGGGGAGCTGGCTCACCTAACAGGGGCAGGAAAGGCACACCCTTCAAGATTCGCACCATCTCCTTGACTTTGGGCTCTTCACTGACCAGCAGCATGGTGTGCCCCACAAAGAGGGGCAGCAGGTTCTGGTACTTGGAATCTTCCAGAAAGGGCTTCAGGATCTGAAAGAGAAGGAGAGAAGGACTGACGGGGGGCAAGTGGCAGGAAGGGCCACCCACCTTGGTCCCAGGCCACCGCAGGCTGAGGGTACAACCAGAGGTCTCCCCAGCCCCAGTGGCAGTTTAGACACCAGACCGGAGCGCTGCCAATGGAGAGGGCATCAGAAGTGCCCTATCCGAGGAGAGATGCTGGGGCCTGACTTGGCAGGGGCGGGGGACACATGGGCAGGGCCCACGCAGAGGGCGGCTCCCTACCTGGTTAGGGAAGACCTTCATCAAAATATTGTGTTTCCGCAGCCGGTGTCGCATAAGCAGCTTGTCCTCCGCACTCAGAGCCACGTTCTGACAGACAGCTATCATCCGGTTGTCTCGGAAAACTGCAGCTACCTCCCGGCGCAGGAGCCGAACGAGGCCCGTCTCCTGTGGTCAGGAAGGGAGGGCCAAGGGGACATCAGCTGCCGCTTCTCCCTCAGGGACCGGTGCTGGGCTTCCAGTGGTGCCCAAATGCGGGGAAGATCAGGGCGCCAGCAGATGAGCCCTCGACGCTGAGAGACCTGTCCCTTCTCCCCCTCCGTCCTTTTATTCCCACCACATACTCTCAGTAATGTGCGTGTTGTTTTGCAAACCCGAGGACACTGAGTCCCCCGACCTGGTGACCAGTCTGACCCGGTCACCATTATTTTGACAGTAATGTTGTCAAAATTACTTCGGTTCCTCTTCTAATACTGTACCCATGTTGAACTACTTAACCAATTATAAACACAAGATAACTCTTTTGCAGCATTAATTCAAAATAGAGGCATTTTCACAGGACAAGACAGTGTTTCACCAAGTTGTGAACCTGTGAAGCTGAGAATATATGCAGACCCCATAAACACTCTGTAAGAGATTTTTTTACCACAGCAATAATTCTAAAATTTATTTGAACAGTAGAATACCTAAAAGCAGTGATGCTTTCTGCCAAATTCCATGAAAACATTAGCACAAACAAGGTAAAATAATGAAAGTCACCCTACCGTGCTGAATCTGGACTCTCGATCTGCCCGTCGAATACAGTAGCCACTAGCCACACGTAGGTTTATATTCAAGGTAATTAAAATTAAACACAGTGAAGAAGCCAGACCCTCAGTCACACCAGCCCATTACAAGCGCCCAGCAGTGATGTACGGTCAGGGGCTACCGCACTGCACCGTGGGGTGGAGAGCATCACCCCGGGAAGTTGCTCTAGATTCTTTCCTAGTTACGAGGCAGCAGGATGCACTGGCCTAGAGGGAAAAACCTGAGCGGGGAAACTCCGTTCAATGACTTCGATGTCATCTGAACTGCGGTCTACCAATCAGTTTTTCTGTCTGTCAGTTTGGGCAAAAGCTGAAGCCTGCTGGAAGGGCTCCAGACACTGAAAGGTGACTAGCCAAGGACTCCGCAGGGCTCCTTTCAGGGAGCTCTTTGCTTCTGTGGGGAGAAAACCCAGACGGATGGGTTCTGGCCGACTGTTAGTGCTTGAGGAATCGCTGCCAAATGACTCTGACCACCTCGTGCATAAGTGCCCGACATCGGGCCTTAAATGCCACAAGCTGCCGTTGCTGCTCACCGCCCTGCGCCCCAGCCTCCAGCAGGAGGGTCTCTAAGCGGCAGCAGCCAACTAGAAACTAGAAGCTATTAGATACCACAATTACAGGAAGCACCACAGAGTCATGAACTCGCCCCTGGTCTTTCTGTTCTTTTTAGAACAGAACCTCTCTCTCTGCTCTGGGAAAACACAGAAGCTTCAAGTGCTTTGGGATGGGACAGAGACACTCTCCCCACCTCCCGGCCCCGCCAACTGAGATAGCTTCCCCGCATGTATTTTTGGAGACAAGGTAAGAATAAACAAAATCCCGGAGGCCCATCCAATCCACAGAGCCCAAAAAGCCAATGCCAAATCAAGTGCAGGTTTCATTTTAAAGTATCTAGACCAGCCCTGGCCAGGGAGCTCAGCTGGTGAAGCATCACCCCAACACAGCAAGGCTGCAGGTGCAACCCCCAGTCAGGGCGCATATGAGAATCAACCATGACTGCGTAGGTAAGTGTGACGATGAACTAACACTTCTCTCTTTCTCCCTCTTCCTCTCTTAAAATCAATAGATAAAAATTATTAAAGTGCCTGGGCCATGGGGTCAAAGTAAAGAGCCAGCGATGTGCATGACTGTGTTCTGGAATTTTACTTCCTTATGGCCACAGACACAAGGTCTGTATACCTCGTATACAGATACTGCCACCAAGTAACATGCTGAGCCTTCTTCTTACCTCCTGCAGAGGTCTGGGGGGAGGTGCCAGGCACCTCGGATTGACAGCAGGTTTGGGGGGTATATACTCGGTCACAGCCATCAGTTTCTGCCGCTCAAAGTGCATCACACGACGGTGGCGGGTGACGGCCTTGGAACCACAGCGGACGATCTGGAGGGTGGGCAGCCGGCCTGGGAGGGGAAATGGCAATGCGGTCAGAGGCAGCCTCTTGGACGCCTTAGTCTGCCCCAGACGGAGAAAAAGCCCATCCCCTGAGTAGACAACCATGGCTCACAGAGCTAGACTGAGTGCAAGAGTGGGATGAAGAATTCCCTGCTGGAGCCCCGGCTGGCATAGCTCAGTGGATTGAGCAGGGGCCTATGAACCACACGATCACAGTTTGATTCCCAGTCAGGGCACATGCCTGGGTTGCAGGCCAGTTCCCAGCGGGGGACTCACAAGAGGCAACCATACATTGATATTTCTCTCCTTCTCTCCTTCCCTTCCCCTCTAAAGATAAATAAATAAAATCTTTAAAAAAAAAAAGAATTCCCTGCTGGAAATCCCGAGTCCCCAAGCCTTCACTTCGAATGGCTGACTTTAGTTACTTGACCCTTTGAGGCCCCCATTTCTCCAGCACTCTTTTAGGCGCAGAGATGGAGGAAAAGGGTAAGAACCAAAGAGAAAGAATTTTGAACACACTAACAAAGGCAGGAGAGGGAGAATAAACTCTTAAATGGTCAGAGAGTAAAGATGTCAAGAGCCAGTCTGTCGCTACTGCTCAACTCTGCCATTGTATCATGAAAGCAATCACATATCATAAACGTGGCTGAGTCCCAATAAAGTTTTATTTACAAAACATGGTGACAAGTCCTGCCATAATTTTCCAATCCCTTGTCTAAACCAATGGTGCTCAAAGTATGCCCCACCCCCAACTGTAAGCAGCATTAGGGAACTTCTTTTTTTAAAAATATTCTATTTATTTATCTTTAGAGAGGAGAATGGAAGGAGAGAGAAACACCAATATGTGGTTGCCTCTCCTGTGCCCCCTACTGGGGGGCTGACCTGGCCTGCAACCCAGGCATGTACCCTGACTGGGAATCGAACCAGAGACCCTTTGCTTCACAGGCTGGTGCTCAGTCTACCGGGCCACACCAGCCAGGGCAGAATTTCTTAGAAACACCCATTCTTAGGCCCTATCTTAGACCTGCTGACTCAAAAACTCTGGAGTGGAGCCCCACCCCCCCACCACCCACCCCCACCCTGTGGCAATGATGCTGAAGTTTGAAAACCACTCCCCTAAGCACTGCTGTGAAGCCTTCTCCCATGATTTGAAGGGGGCACCTTTAGAGCTCCCCCAAACAAGTCTCCCTTTCCTCGCTCATCTTGTTTGCAGGCATCACCTGGGGGCACCCCTCAGAAGACAAGGGAACTGAGTGCTCATAAGTACTGAGGCAAAGTGACCCCTTCATCCTCAACAAAAGAATGAAGACCACAGCTTCCCACTTTTGACCCTTCCCAAGACTGGGACGGAATCAGATAGAAGGGTTCAGACGGAATCATTAATCGGGGAAGGGTTCAGATAGAAGTTGGCTGTAACGGTTAGAGAGCATGAAGAGTTTTGGGGGTGAGAGGTTTCATCCCCCAGGGGCCAAGATTCCTAACCTAAGAACACAGGCTCTGGATCAGATGGACCCACATTTTAGTCCTTCTTGGCTTTGACCATGACCAGTCCCTTGACTGGTCTTAATTTGAATGTCTTCATCTGTGAAGAGGGAATGTGAATGCTTTCTTCATAGGGTGCTTTAAGAACTAAATGAGATAGTACATGTAAAGCATTGATCACTGTACCTGGCCTACACTGTGTGCTCAAAATCATTCAT
This sequence comes from Sturnira hondurensis, assembly GCF_014824575.4. Taxonomy (NCBI): domain Eukaryota; kingdom Metazoa; phylum Chordata; class Mammalia; order Chiroptera; family Phyllostomidae; genus Sturnira; species Sturnira hondurensis. The sequence goes on along the minus strand of NW_028094263.1, from coordinate 3,434,237 downwards.
TACACAAATACCTACTACATGCCTAATAACGTTAGGCATTATCAACATGGTTCTGCCATTACGGAGTTTAAAGTCTAATAGAAAAAAAACAGATGGACAATTATAGACTGTAATGGGCTAAGGGATCGATAAACAGGGTGTAAGTCACGAATTTAACAGGGGAAACCACCTTTGCAGAGGGTGGCGAGGGCAGGCCTAAGTAGGTGACATTTCGGCTGAGACACTAAGGAGACACAGTGCTAAGGTGGGGGCGGGAGTGGTCTAAGCAAAGTAGACTGGAGGCGAGCAAAACCTTGATGGTGGGTTACATAAACCCAAAGAAGGCAGGGGGGCTGGGGCGTAGACAATAAACACTGTGGTTATGGTCGACGCTGCTGCCGTGTTACTATTATTACTAGAGTCTGGAGTCTCAGGGAATTAGCTTGGGGAAGCAGGCCAGCGATCTAGCTGGGGAGGCGGGTCATCGGGAGCTGTCAGGGGTTAGATTACGGGAGAGGACCAGTAGTAGAGACGGGGAGACGAGGATCAGAGAGCACCGGTCCTAACGCGCCCTGAGGACCTGGGCCGCCCCTTACCCGCCTGGGGCAGGAGAACGCCTCGCAGAATCCCAACCACGGCCACAGCCATTTCCACTGCCACCGGCAGAACGGACGGGAGCCGAGCGAAACGGAAAGAGCTAAGGATTGTGGGAGACCTGAGGCCGGAAGCAGCAGGCGGATACCCTCCCCCTCGTCCCCCCACCCCCGGCCCGCCCCGGAACGGTAATCCGCATGCGCAACGAGTTCCAGCTCTCCGGCGCCCCGTCTGACTTCGGTCTCCTGGCAACGACGCTAAACCGCTGAACTGCTCTCGGCATCCGCAAGCACCAGCTTCCCCCAGTTTGCGGCCAGCATACCCCCTCTGCTGCCCTCAAACTCCAGACCTTCCACTTCAATTTACTTCGGTCTTTTACCCCCCTTCCATAATTTGCTCTGAATCAACTCCTTTCCCTTGTCCCCCAAGTTCCTCAGCTTCTCTCTTTTCATACCATTCTGGGTCCCGCCATCCCCAGGAGCTGTTCAAGCTGCTCTGCTCTTCGTTCCAATCCCGCCCCGGGCCAGCAGCCTTTACGGCATGCATGCAGGTGAGTAGGGAGATGGGATGGTAGGTGGAAGAGTTGGATAACGATAGGATCAGGCCTGTAATAATTGAGCCCATCTTTTCACAGCTAATTTTGCCCAGAGTCTAGAAGAAGGGGGCGTGTGCATTACCGAAGCCCTTATCACCAAGCGGAACTTGACCTTCCCTGAGGATGAGGATCTGTCGGAGAAGATGTGAGTGCGCGGGAGCGAGGAGGGTGCTGGAAGATCGAAACACCTGGGATGACCAGTCCCCTGAGCTACACTGATTTCTCAACTGATCTTTGACCCTGTTACTCCACACATTCAATCAGTGCTAATTCCAATTGATTTTCCGTCCTTAAAAATCAGTCTATTTCTTTTCCACCATGCCCACTCAACTGCCTTAGACAAAGCTGTCATCACCTCTCCACAAACTCGTAATTAGTCTCCCTGACCCTAGTCCAGCACCCCCCCCGCATTGTTTCCAAAGTGATCTCTTTACATGACAAATGTGATTAGGCACTCCCAGATATAACGTTCCAAAATGACCTGTGCTGCCCATTCGGCCTTATATCTTGCCCCTCTCAAGTATGCAGTTCCTCTTAGGACCACACGCCCTCACACCTTAGTGCCTTGCTAGAGTGCGCAGTGCTGATGGGGGTGGGGGCGGCAGCAGCAGCAGCAGCAGCAGCCGCTGCCGCCCCTGGGAGCTTGTTAGAAATGGAGAATCTCAGGCTCACCCAATCAGAATCTGTATTTTTAACAAGATGCGCAGGGGATGTATGGGCACGTTAAAGTTTGAGAAAGGCTGAAAAAGTACATACTATTCCTTCTGTTTCAAAAACCTTCTCTTCATACCCCTCTCACATTCCTGGCTAACTCCTGTTCATATGTCACTTCCTCCAGGAAGCATTTCCTGATTTCCCTACTCTGGACTCAGTGCACAGCCCATGTGCTCCCTTAGTCCCTTGTCCTTGGCTGTCATCCATTTGTCATAGATATTTGGCCCACTTCCCCAATGGTGGTGGGCAAGGACTCGCTTGTGTGTCACTAGTGGGCACTCAGTATATGTTGTGGAATTAATAAATGGGTGGATGGAACAAGTGATTTTCCCTCCATGGACCACTCAAACGGGCGGTGAGGGAGGATCATCCTGCGGAGGTTGTCTCTTCTCTGTCCCCACTCCTGCCTCCACCATCCAAGCTGACTCGAAGGCTTCCTTTGCCTCTGAGTCTCTCCAGGAACGATAAGCTGCTGTCCCAGTTCAAGGGCCCTGACTCCGCTCTCACTCTGATCCCTCCCAGTGCTACTGGGAGGTCCAGCTCTCCAAGTCAGCCCAGTTTCATGATCTGCGCCACCTGATAAGTCCACTCAGGTGTTCCTGATATCTGATATCTAACTGATCAAAGTCAATTAGCCATGCACCCCTCCTTAAACCCTTTCCTCCCTCCTCCCCACCGTCCCTGCTGAGAGAGCACAGAAGGGGCCCTCTGTGACACCACCCGACTGCCCGCTCTCCCAGGTTTCACACTATTGCTGAACTGCAGACCGTCCGCCTGGACCGCGAGGGGATTACCACTATCTCGAATCTAGAGGGCCTCCGGAATCTTCACAGCCTCTACCTACAAGCAGTAACTTCTCCTCTCGTTCCCTTCCTCCCCACTTGCTCCCTGTGGCCAAGTCTGTGTGATCTGAAAGGAGCCAACCAGATCATCTCGCCCATTCCCTTCATCAAAGCCGTTCCCAAATGAACTGGGAATCCTCCCGAATTGAAAGACCAGTCCTCCCAAAACAGATCCTAAGCATGTTCTGGAGTCACTGTTTTTCATTTTTTTGTCAGACACTTGTCTTTGTCTAGTTCTTCTCGGTGTCTCCCTGAAATCTCTCATGTTATATAGCTCAAGCTCTTTTCCTGTTTTAAAAAAGAGGAAGAGGGAGCCAGAAGATCCCTGTGTCCTTCAGGAACCTGAAGGCTGTCAGTGGTGGTGGGTGGGTGGTTGACCTTCAGCCTCCCCCAGAGTGAATCTACCAGCTCCCTGAGTCCTGCCCCGCTGAAACTTTACAAATCAGAGTAAGATGTGTTCATTGTTCCCTCTGTGCATGCAAGCCCCCACCAAGGCCTTTCTCCTTTCCCTGTAGTGCCTTGGTTTGCTTCGCTGATTCCAGGTCACTCTTTGCTTGTGGGGTGAGCAGGGTGTACTTTAATCAAGTTTAGCCAGCCCCAAGTTTACACCCTGAACCATCCATCTGCAGATAATAAATCGCCCCAAGGTTGTGGAAACAGGTCAGTGACTGGGGTCATCATTCCCAAGTGCCAGACCTCCAGCTGCAAGAGTAGACATGGTCTTGGGACTTTGTCCCTTTAAAGGGTCCCCCACCCAGCTGACCTCAGGCTGGTCTGCCACCCTGGTTTCTTCCTGCAGAATAAGATCCAGCGAATTGAGAACCTGGCCTGTGTCCCCTCCTTGCGGTATGTGGTGCCAGGGCTCAGGCAGGGGTGGGGAGGGGGAAAAGGGGGTTAGCACCCCACACAACCAGTTGAAAACTCAAAGCCTGGCTTCTTGTCAGTTGGGGATCCTGCTTTCCTCACCCCAGAGGGTCCTGTGTCCCCACGTGTCCCCACTTCCACCTGCTTAGCCAGGGGCCCGAGTGCCGGATGCCCTCTTCCTTTCCTGCAGGTGTTCTGATTCAGCTCTTTCTCTGTACCCTCCCTTCCCCTACAGCTTCCTGTCTCTGGCAGGAAACCAAATCAGTCAGGTGGAAAACCTCCGTGACCTCCCACACCTCCAGTTTCTGGACCTTGCCGAGAATCTGATAGAAAAACTGAAGCTGGGTAGGAATGCTCTCACCCTGGTTCATAGAATAAGTCCCTGGCGGGCCCTCCTTCTTCTCTGCCCCCATCTCCCTGTGCTCACACTGACAGCCCACCCTCCAGGGGGGCCGGGGGCTGTATAGGGAGGCAGTGACTTCGGGCTGGAAGGCAGGTATGAGACCCTCATTCCCTTACTTTGGTACAAGCAGATGAATTCCCCCAGAGCCTTCTCATCCTTAACCTGACTGGAAACAGCTGCACCAGACAGGAGGGCTATAGGTAAGGATGAAGTGAGGTGGGAAGGAAGAGGTGATGTCTGAGCCCCTCCTCCCAACACCGCGCGGGTACTCTCTCAGCTGCAAACCTGGAGTCCTGGCCCATGGTATCTCCTCGCAGCCCAGCTCTCGTGGGCCCCTTTTCCCTCTCACCTCCCATAACTCCACCCCTGGAGCCAGCCCTTAGCTCTGTGGGGACTTCCCACTCAAGAGCCGCCATCCTACCGGGTGTGGGTGCTGTTGCCGTGTGTGCGACCTCCCAGGCTCTGCACCCAGGGGTGCCCTCCAGCGTAGCCTCTGCTTCCTGCCCTGCAGGGAGCGGGTGACGGGGGCCCTGCCGCTGCTCCTGGACCTGGACAGGCAGCCTGTGCCGGAGCGCTGGGACTCGGGGGAGGAGGACGGAGCCTCGGACGAGGAGTTCCCAGAGCTGCACGGCCCATTCCGCTCAGAGCAAGGTGATCCTGCGCCCCAAGGCCTGCAGCCTCCCCAGAGTGCACACCTGCCCCGTGGGATCCCGGGGGAAGCTGAGGCAGCAGTTATGTCTGGGAAGTGGCCCCAAGGCCAGGTCAGCATCTGGGCCAGAGGAGAACAATACAGCTAAGGCCAGGTGTCAGCCTGGGCACACAGGTGACTCGCCCTCCCCACCCAGCCTCAGGCCCCGCCCTGTTATGTGTTGCAGTCTGCTCAGGTCAGCCTTCACCCTCAGCCCAGGGCTGGCCCCTCTGCTGAGCCCAAACTCCATCCAGCACCCCCCGTCCTGGCCCCACAGGCTTCCTCAAGGAGCTGGAGCAGGACATGAGCAGGCACAAGGAGCGCAGACAGCAGGCGGCCCTGGCAGAACACCGTCTGAGGATGGAGACACAGCCCGTCCTCACTGAGCTCCCCGCCCTGCCCGGGAGGTCCATGGCTGGGGACAGCAGCCCTTCTGTCACTCCCAGGCAGGGGGAAGAGACACCCCATGAGTCCACTTCCTGGCCACCAGCTTCCTCTGCCACCAATAAACCATGCCCTCTGGTTTCCAGGGGCCGCCAAAGCACTGTCCAGGCAAGGAGCGGGGTCAGGGAAGCTGCAGCTTCCAAGGCCCCAGTGGCTGTGGCCCCCAGAACAACAAAAACTATGACCAGAGGGACCAAGAAGTGAAGTGCAGGCCGCCCCTGTCAGTGAAGCCGCAGGAACAAAGGCGGGGCAAGAATGAGAGCAGAGCGGGCCTACCCCCCTCCTCAGAGCCCTCCCAATAAAGTGTCTCCAGGCCCTGAATATGTCTTTCCTGTCACTGGGGGCACCTCAAGGGAAGCAGTGAGTAAAACACAAGAAACAAGACACATTTATTAAACTGAGGCCAAGCCGGCCGCTCAGAACACGGGGTGTAAAGGGACCTAGTCACATTACCCCAGGGGTCCAGCGCCCAGCCTGGCCCCTGAACCCCACGCTAGGCTCTTCCCAGCCTCAGACATAGGCCTGGCTCTCCCTCTCCACAAAGGCCTGGAAGAGGCCCCCCAGCTCCTGGGAGGGTGGGGCCCACTCCCCTGCCAGCATCCGGCTTGCAGCCTCCAGGCCTTCCCGCTCCAGATCCCGCTGCTTCTGCCACAGCTGAGGGCCCTGATCCTGCCCGGAAAAGGCAGCGATGAGTCCCCAGGGCAGGCCCCCCTCCCAATTAAGGGGCACATGTCTGCACAGCAGGAGAAAGGACAGACATTCTCCTGGACAGCTGGCTTTGAAGGGAGAGACCCCTCTCCCCAGCCCAGGACACTCTCCACTCGCAGGTCCCCTCACGTTTCCAGAACCCAGGGGAGTGTGCAGGAGATGAGTCATTCCCCGGGGGTTGCTCCTGCTGCCTGGGGTTACCTGCTCCCTCTCCATCAGCCCCAGGGCCTTCTGGTGTCCACGGTAGAGAGTATGCCGACGATCCACCTGAGTCTGGAATCGGGGCACGGTCCGAGCAGGGTCCTGTGCTCCAAAAGTGGGGGACAACACCTGGGGGGTCTGGGCTGCCCCTGGCCCGAAGATGAAAGGCTTGAACACTGACCTAAGAGGACACACATGGAAGGATTGAGGACCGTCACATCTCTCCACTTCCCCCGGCCAGCACGCTCTGCCCCTCCCCCAGCCTCTCCTCTCACCTGGATGGGTCCGGCGTAGCAGTGAGAAAGTGCACGCAGGGCTGAGTGGGATCCCGGGGCAGGATGGACACCATGCTGGCCGTGGTGCGGAAGCCTCCAGAGTCCATACAGATGCCACTCTCCTTGTTCCTGAGAATGTCCATCATCACCTCTGCCGTGATGCCCCCTGCCACGCAGACCAGGGTAAGGGCCCCAGGGCAGAAAGGCTGGCAGCCCTGTGCCCGCCCCTCCCCCCCCCCCGGACCTACACTGTCCACTGCCCCCGTTGGCTCTCTGACCTTGCTGTTGCTGCAGCAGCTCCCGCCCGGCCTGGAACCGAGCCTTGGCAGCTTCCATGCGCACCGGCTGCTGAGTCAGGGAGAAGACTTGGGCGAAGTCAAAGGTGCCCTGGCCATCCCACCAGCCCTGGGCCCGGGCGTGGGTCCGAAGNCCCCCGGACCTACACTGTCCACTGCCCCCGTTGGCTCTCTGACCTTGCTGTTGCTGCAGCAGCTCCCGCCCGGCCCGGAACCGAGCCTTGGCAGCTTCCATGCGCACCGGCTGCTGAGTCAGGGAGAAGACTTGGGGAACCGAGCCTTGGCAGCTTCCATGCGCACCGGCTGCTGAGTCAGGGAGAAGACTTGGGCGAAGTCAAAGGTGCCCTGGCCATCCCACCAGCCCTGGGCCCGGGCGTGGGTCCGAAGCTCTGGGTGTTCAGCTGAGATGTCTGTGCCAATGCTCAGCTGGTTGGAGATGTTGCGGGCTCCCTCTGTGGAGGAGAGTGGGTTTGCTCATCCATCATTAAGCACCCATTGTGTGCTTGACTAGGTGCTGAGAACAGAACCGGGAAGAAGAGAGACCTACCCTCGTGGAGGGGGGCGACAGACAAAACTATCACATAAGTAAATGTGAGCTTGCCGTCTGTGGGGAGTGTGATGCAGGGGCACCTGCTTGCAAATAAGGGGGACACCCAACCACCAGGGAGTCCAGGAAGGCTCCTCGGAGGAAGCAGCAGGCTGAAGCACAAGAGGACTTAACCAAGTGAAGTGGGGAGGTAAGTTCCCCAGTGGGTTCACTTGCCATTTCTCTGGAAGGCCCCACCACCCAAGAGGTTTGCACCTGGACTGGCCTTTCCCTGCCACCACCATCTTCCCCACCCTCCTCCAAGGCCTGCAAAAGCGGACACGTCTGGGAGGCAGGCCCCAGCTCCAGGTGCCTCACCCTGGATCCTCTGTGCAGCCCACAGCCTCCCTGCCGTCTCCAGCACCCATGCCTCGGTCCGGTCAGCCAGTAGGAAGGTGTTGTGGTAGCTGAATGGTGTGGGGTCCTCCCGGCAGCTGCCGCCCTGCCCGTGGCGCTCCAGCAAGCCTGTGATCACACGCAAGGCCTCTTGGGCCGAGCTGCTCCGTTCTAAAGCCAGCCTGGTGCAGAAAGAAGTCCAGGGGGCAGAAGGGTGTTGGGGTATCAGTGGCTGGGGGCAGAAGCTCCAGTGGACAGAAGAGACCCAGGGAGGTTGGGTGTCAGGCCCAAGTCCCATAGGAAAATCTAGCAACATTGCACAAGTATGCCCATGGTTTTCAAGCTGTTGCTGTGGGTTCCCTGGAAAGGCCTGAAACAGTCTCAGAGAGAGATGTGCCTGGAGCCCACAGCTTCTCCTCAGGCAGAGCTGCTCCACTCCTACTGGTTTGTGAACTGGGACTCCACATGTCGGTGTACAGTCCCCAGACTACTGGTGTGTTGAAGGGAGGGGGGTGGCAGGGGCCGCACCTGAGTAGATCCATGCCCAGCAGGGCTTCCCCCTGCCCAACCGGCTCCTTGGTCCAGACGGCCTCGTTGCCGATACAGACACCATGCTCGTTGGCGCCCATCTCAGCCCCCCACAGCCAAGAAGGGCGGCTTAAGATCACAGCATGGGTCTTCGACACCTGTTCCACCTCAATGTAGGTGCACTACAGGTAAAGGAGGAGAAAGGGAGGGTCTGCTCAGAAAGGAGGAGGTACCTGCAAGGTGCTGGGCCTGTGCCAGTCCACGCAGCCCTTAGAGGAAGGCCTTATTGTTTCCATCTTACAGATGGGGAGACTGAGGACGGCAGGGGTTGAAGTAATGGGCTAAGTCCAGGTGGTAGACTTGGACTTAAACTTGGACTTGGACTTGAAGCTCGTGCTCTTTCCAAACCTGGAGTTTTCCCAGGTGTGGGGAGCAGAGCGGAGAAAGGTCTTAGGCCAGTGATTTTCAATATTTTCATCTCATGGCACACATAAACTAATTACTGAAATTCTGGGGTGCACCAAAAATAATGTTTTGCCGATCAGACAAAAAAGGTAGGTGTCCCAGTCGGGGCACATTCCTGGGTTGCAGGCCAGTTCCCGGCAGGGGCCAGTTCCCAGCAGGGGATGCACAAGAAGCAACCATACATTGATGTTTCTCTTCCTCTCTCCTTCCCTTCCCTTCTAAAGATAAATAAATAAAATATTTTTTAAAAAGTAGGTGTAATTTTGATTCATTCACGCCAGATGACCAGTGTGTTGGCTGTTGTCATTTTTTTAAAAATTTGAAATCTAAGGGAAGAGTTCAGTGCCCCTCACTAAATAGTCAGGTGTTGCGTGTTTCAAAGATTCTTGTGGCACACCAGGGTGCCAGGCACACTGGTTGAAAACCGCTGTCTTAGAAGAATGCCACCTCCCAGCGGCCCCGAAGGCCTGACCCACCTGCAGCCGGCTGCCAGGGGCATGAGTGCCTGCTGGCACAAACACCACCTCCTGCACCTCGTCCCGGGGTCGGTCTGAGTTCTTGGCAAAGATCACAGCGGGCATGGCCGAGGCCGGGGGCACCGAGACAAAGCAGTCACAGGAACACGGGGTGTCAGGGCTCTGCGTGGTCATCTGGGGCAGAGGTGCGGGTGAGTGAGTTCCTCATGCGCCCTCTCCACCCTCCTGGCCAGGAAACAGCCCTGGGGAGCCCTGCTCCCAGCACGTGAAAAACAGACACTCAGGGGAGGCACTGCGGTCGAGCTCTGGACACTCAGCACCCCACGCGCCCACGATATGCGATGTGACAACGGAGGCAAGGCCCTCTCCAAGCTCCGGGCTTAGGCATCAGCAGGCCAGCGCAGACCTTGCTCCACGCCCCGCCCCACTGACAGTCGTGGCTCAATGGCCCTTTTACCCGGCCCCTCTCCAAGAGTCGCATGTCCCTATTCTGTCCACCCCTTCAGGCTTCCCAATAATGTATACTCCTCACCCCGTCTTTCTGCAAGATCCCCAGCTTAGTTCCGGATGCCAGTCCCTCCATTTAGGGTCAGGTCCGTCCTGTTGGACGGAGGTTCCCAGGTGACCTGGAAGGCCTTGTCCCCGGGGCGGAGCTAAAACTGAACACCTGCAGTTCCACTCTCTTCCACCAGAGTGCGCGCCAGCACCACTTCTTGGAGAGGAGCGACCTTCCTAGTCGTGCCTTTCCTCCCTTCCCCTACCCCGGCGCACTTTTCAGGCCCGAAAAAGCTGCGAATCAGTGCTCAACTCCAATAGGGTCACTGTGGGGCGCAGGAGCTAGGGGTGGAAAGGATCCATGTGAACAAGGAAGAAAGAAAACAGGGCTGATTTACTAGAGAGCTCGGATTGCTGGGGCACCTAGAGACTAAGAAAGCTACTTGTGCCCTGGTTTGAATTCCAAAGGCACAATCCCACGCTGGTGCCCCACCAACCTCCCCAATAAGATCTACGAGAGGGTTAGTGGTCAGGCAAAGGGGTGTAGGGAACACTCAAATTAATGCCTTTTTAGAAGGAAACATATGCATAAAACCCATCCAACCCTGAAAAGGCCAATTCTGCCCCACCGAACACAAACTCATAGGCAGATCACTTTGAAAGAAAATTTGGAAATTTCTACCCGTAAGATATGGGGCCCTCAACACATAGTGAAGCTGGAACATTTGGGAGAAGTCTTGGCCAAACAGGGGCACACACTGGCACAGAGGTGGACTCTGGCCTCAAATATCCTCCTTCCCGGGTCCTCTCCCTCTGAAACCATCTCCATAGCTAATGTGTAAGCCAGTGCACCACACACCGTTTGGCTCAAGCAGTGCTCCAGAAACTGGGGGTGCACTGCAGACGATCTATTTCTCCCACACCCATCAGCCAACCAACCAGGGCTGTTGCTCAGAGCCCTGGCCACAGCCCACGGGGCTTGTGGCCACTCCTGGGATGGGAATTGAGGCAGCGGCTGGGGCTTTCCCAGGAGGCAGGCTGCAGGGTGATGTGCTGGGTGATGGCTGAGGGAAGCCGGCCCCATAGGGCTGCTGGGGATCTGAAATCTGAGCTATTTCCCAAACACCTCCAGGTGGACAAGGCTGAGGTCCGAGAGGTTGCTGTCTCCAGGGAGATGGGCTTTACTTTCAGAATGGGGACTGCCACTGGAAGAGAAGAATGGCCTAGAAGCTGGGCTGGAGGTTGGGAGGAGCAGCACCAGAACACTACAGCCTGGCTTTGGGGTCTTGCTGCTGTGAGGTGTCTCCAGGCGGGTCACTCTCCCTGCCAAGGCCTCGGTTTTCCAGGCAGCAAAATGAAGGCACTGAACTAGATCAGTGGTTCTCACCCACGGGTGGGGCAAGGAAAGGTTACTTTTCAACCACACAACTCCCACTGCAGAACACAAGGCTTTAATACTCTGCTATCAGTGGGGTGGCAGACTGCCAGCGTCGGCATCGTCTGCAAGCTCGTGAGAATTGTGGACTCGAGGGCCCCACCTCAGGCCTCCTGAATCAGAAGCTGAGTTAACAAGACCTCAGGTGTGAAGTTTGAGAGGTGCTGCTCTCCTGTAGCCCCAAGGGGCATAACTGGGCAGGGCGTTGGGGAGGGAATCGATCGGGTATCTTGAAAATTCCACGGGTGATTCCAATATCCCATCAACCTGGTGGGAAAAACAGGACTGTTTGGTTCCCAAGATTCTTTTCAAACCTACGCCACTAGGATGCCGAGCAGTCGGGCTCACTGGGATTCATGTGGAGGTGAGGGCTGCTTCGGGCGCGATGTCGCGGGGTCGGGGGCGGGGCAGGGTATTGCGAGGTTGCCCTGGCCTGGCATTCCAGAAGCAAACTTCAAGGCTGTGCGCTAAAAGGAGCGCCGAAGCGGCCAGGAAGAAAGTCGGTTCACCTCCTGCACTTCCCCAACCTTCCGCTGGGGGGCAGGAACAGGCTGGAAGACAGGCGTGGGTCGCCCGCCGCAAAGCCGCAAGTGTCAGTTCTCGGGCTGCCTGCTCCTCTGCCACTTTCCCATTCCTGATTTCACTCATCCACCTTAGAATTCTACTCCCACTTCCCAGGAGAGGAGACGGTGGCTCAGAGGAGTCGCCCAGAAGGGCAGGCAGTCCACGTGTTCTGAGCTCCCTCCCTGCCTCCCAGCCCCTCAGTGATCGTCCTGCCGAGGGCTCCAGATCTGAGGGGTCAGAGGTGGCCTTGGGCTCCATCAGGGGGGCCAGGCCAGCCAGGCAGCATTGCTGTGGAGGCAAACAGCCGGGTGAGCGTCAGAGCCCCACCAAAGGCCCCCGCTAAGAATGCAGGTCAGCGGGAGGAGCTGGGAGGGGAGGAGGGGCAGCCCCAGCCCTGCCCAGACAGGCCCAGCCAGCCGCACCGCTGCCCTCCTGTCCCTGGGGGCAGCGGTGGGGGAAAAGGAGGAGAGGACTCACCAGGCTCCTGGGGTCTAAGTTCCCCAGAACCAGGAAGACAAAGGAGGCGCCCCAGGGAGTGGAGTGGGCGTGAGGTCGTGGGAAAACGTGCCTGTCCCCTCTCCTCCCAGACGTCTAAATGCAGGAGCAGAAGGAACAAATACCTGGCCCTCCAGACCATCCTGCTTTCATCTGACCCCTGAATCACTGATGCCCCATCCCAAGGTGGACTTTGTGAGCCCACCCTCTCCCAAACATGTGATGGATGGGCCAATCTGAAGCACCAGATTTGGCTGAGAAATTGGGTTAGGGTTAGAGTAGGGGGCTTAGAAATTCCACTAAAGGAAGGAGAACAATTTTGTTTAAAACACGTAGGTTGGGAAGGTGCCAGAATACGATCATTTATCCTGCCCCCCCCTGGAGCCCCAAATCCATCATGCCTTCCTGGCTTTGGGGCTCTGGAGTTGAGGTTCTTCATTCATTTGGCATGAATTAGGCACCAGCTGCATACCAGGCATTGGGCAGCCTGGGAAAGTGTGCACAGATGGGCATCTCTGCATACCCGAGCGCGCCCCACGGGTCCAGCGAGGGCACATCTGTGCGCAGTGCTGTTGTGTAACTGTGGCGGGTCTCTATCGGGCAGTTGCAGTAGGAGAGCCTTTCCCTCATACTTTCCAGCTGGGCGGGAGCCCATCAGATATCTTGGCTGCCTTTCATCGCCTTGTTCCTGATAGAGATCATTCTGGGTGAAGAAATCGCTGTCAGTCACCCCCCACCTCACTCGCAGCCTGAGGAACCGATTGATACACACACACCCCATGGGGGTGGGGTGAGGGTGCCAAGAAACTGACCATCTCTGGAAGGCAGGGAACCCGTGTTCTTGGCAGGGGAGGGGGGAGAGGGGGCTTGTTTGTGGAGGAGGAAGGAAATATCTAGAACTTCCTCATCTGCACAGGTGAAGAGCAGGGAGGGGCAGTGGGCAGAGTTATCAACCCAGTGGGAGCTCCTCCCTCCTTCCGCACCAGCCACCTCCAGGCCAGGATCAGACCCTTCAATCAGAGCTCCGCTCGGCCCCAAACAAAGGGAGAGGCTGCTCAGGGCTGCAGATCAAAGGAAGTGTCCACCCCACCCTGCAGTGGCCTGGGGCCCGGTCTTCACTGCCCAGGGACACCGAGTCAAAAAGGAAACCCCAGCTGGAAGACAAATGAAGCAATGATGTGGTCGATGACTTTATTATGGCATAAAAAACACAGGCTGTTTCTTCCTCCTCCTCCCCCCGCCCCAACAAAGTGGGTTCACAGCAGTTAAAGAAAAAAAAAATCCTACATTTCTCCTCTAGGGGGCTGCCTAGAAGGGGGCAGACAGCCAAGCAACCTAGATCTATAAAAGGGGGGAGCAGAAGAAAATCTAACCAAAGCCCTCACCCAACACCTTAGAGCTGGGGGCCTCCCTGGGGGGGACACCCATGTCGCCCCCCCCCGCCCCCGCCACCAACACCCATTCGGGAGTTCCCACTAGAATGGTCACTGGGAAACGCTGTCCCAGCAGCACAGGGAGGGGGCGGCTGGTTTCGATGGGTGGAGGAGAAAGGCATCTCACACCCACGGTGCCCTCCCTCTCTCCCCCTCTCTCCACCTGGTCAGGCAACCTGCAGGCACAGCCAGCCCTCCCCTGCCCCCAAACCTCTCAGCAAGAAAAGGGGCCTCTGGCCTGGTTAGCAGGAGGCAGTACCCCTAGAGGGGGTATCCCTCTAGTACCCCCCTTCTCCAGAGGGGGATACTAGAGAAAGAACATTACTTCTTAAACTACCCCAGGCCCATGGGTCTCTCAGGGAGGGTCCCCCTACCCCTTTTAAGGACTCCCTTCTACACAAACACATATTCCCACCCAGATCCCAGCCTCATTCCCCATCAAGTTCCCAGTCCTTGGACTGGGTTCCAGCATCCCCGAGGGAGGAAGAGGAGCTGTAGGCTTGGACCCCAGGACCTTGGACGGGGTGAACAAGACGGGGTCTCCCTGGCTGGAGACCCCAGGCTCAGTAGAGAAATACATACACACACACACACACACACACACACACACACAACATGCCCTAATATTAAATAAAATACCCTTTGCATATAACTTAAAAATCAATACACAACTAATCCTCAAATAAGGCTCTGCATGGAAAGAGGGCCAGGGGAAGGGGAGGTCAGGGGGAAGCTTATGGCCTCTGCCTCCAGCCTGGGAAAGCCCACTGGCTCCACGCCCTTCCCCTGGAGGTCTCAGCCTCAGCTGGACTTTTCCCCTCCCCCTTCCAGGTCCATGATCACAATCAGGATGTAGGTCTAGCATCTGGAGGGGACTCGAGACAACTTCCTGGACATCACCTCAGAAGACAGACCCCTACCCAGTGAGAGAACCACTCCTTCATATAGAAGGGGGGGGACCTCTTAACGCATGCTCTGCGGGAGGAGCAAAGCTGCAGGGGAAGGGGAAGGAGAAGGCGAGCAGGAGATGGCCAGGCAGACACAGAGTCCACGGAGGGGGACCCCCGGGACAGTCCTCTGCTGGGGTACCCCCACCGACTTCCAAATAGCCAAGGTAACCCGTTCCTTTTAACCCCGCAGGGAAGGCAAATAAATGACGGGGAGCCTAGGATGAGGAACTATATCGATTCCAGAGTGGGGTCTTCTGGCTGCTTTGAAAGCTCCCGTGGGGTGGGGGGTGGGGGTAACAGATGGGAATGTGGACTACTGAACTTTATTTTTTATAAAGACCAAGAGTTAAGGGCTGAATCCGAGTTTGAGAGGGAAGCGGTTAGTTCCTTCCATTCCCCATCAAACTGCTTTCTCTCATTTTAGAAGGGGACCCCTTTACCCACTCCCCACATCTAGTCTCGGATTCTGGCCCCCTTCCCCTCTTCCTTCATGGCTCCATCCGACTGGGTCTGGAAGGGTTAATTAATAAGAAGGAGCATCAAAGGAGTTATTTCTACAGCAACAACCCTCCCAGGCTGATGGAGACCCCTCCCCAAAGGGGACCCCCAGCCTCCACTACCCTATCTCAGCTCTCCGGAAACCCTAGGGGAAGAAGCACTATGAAGGGGATGAAAGAGACTGGGGCCGCTGGGCGGTTCCGGAGGCGCTTTTATGTCCCGGTTCCCAGGCGCTAAGAACGCGTCCAGACAGCTACCCCCAGCGCCCGGGCCGCCCCACTGCTCCCTGCTGCTGGGATGCACGTCTCTTCTCCAGCGGGTCCCTTCCGCCCTCCAGCCGCGGTAGGGATACCTCGTCCCATCCCCCCAACTCGGGGACGTGGGTGAAATAGTGAGGAGACAGAGAACAGAGGGGCATGCACAGTTCCCCCAGCCCAGCCAAACAGTCAAAAGCATCCTGTCCAGCCCGAGACTAAAACACCCCTAACTCCCCTCTCCTTGACCCCACACCACTTTTCCTCCCTCTCAATAAATAACCACTTTCTCCTCTTACTCAAGCCGCCCCCCAAGGACATCAGGCCAGGGGGGTCTCTTCTGATGTCCCCAGGGTAACCAGCGAGGAGGCAGCACTGAAGAGCTCAGTTGGAGGGAGCTGCGTTGCTGCCCTCGGGCTCCCGCTTGCCTTTGCCCCCGGAGGGTTCCACCGCTCCTCCGGTCTTGCCCTCGCCGGTGGCGGCCCCGGCAGCCTCCTCTTTGGCGCCCTCGTGGGTTTTCATGTGTTTGGCCAGG
Source organism: Sturnira hondurensis (assembly GCF_014824575.4). NCBI lineage: Eukaryota > Metazoa > Chordata > Mammalia > Chiroptera > Phyllostomidae > Sturnira > Sturnira hondurensis. The sequence continues at coordinate 3,418,584 of NW_028094263.1, read as the reverse complement.
TGGTCACTGCGCATGAAGACCCGGCTGCAGACCGCACAGGGGAACTTCTTGGTGCCGGTGTGGGTCTGGAGGTGGCGCTGCAGCTCATCGGAGCGCGTGAAGCGCTTGCCGCAGAAAAGCCAGTTGCACACGAAGGGACGGTCGCCGCTATGCCAACGCAGGTGCGCTTTGAGGTGCGACGTCTTGGCGTAGGCTTTCCCGCAGCCCGGGATGTGGCAATTGTGCAAGTGCTTCTTCTTGCCCCCATCGGGCCCGCACGGAGCCCCCAATCGCTCCGACTCCAGGCAATTGGGGCATCGGCACACGGTCTGACCTGAGCTTCGGGGCACTGACCGCCGGGAGCCTTTGGGCCGGGCCGCCCCATCCAAACTGGAATCCAGCCCCTGGGTCTCCGGGGCGGCAGCTTCCAAGGCCTTTGCCCCGTCGGGAGGCCCCAGGAGGTGCTGCCCTCCGGCGGCTGGGAGGAGGTGGTGCGGATGTGGGTGGGATGGAGGGGCACAAAGTTGGTGGTCTCCAACGTAGCCCCCCAAGCCAGCCTGAAGCGCCCCCGGGTGGCCAGGTGAGGTCAGCGCGCCCTGAGTGTGGGGGAGGTCCATCCAGCTGGTGCCCGGATGAAGGTCCCACCATGAGCCATCCTCAGTGCCTGGGTGAGTTGGCCGGAACCACGATTCATAATGGTGTGACATGTCCGGCTGCAGGAGCTTGGAAAAGGGTCCCGGGGCCAAGGGATTGTCGCTTTCCAGGTCCTCGCAGGTTACTCGAGAGGAGGCCCCTGGCAGTTCATAGCCCTGTGAGAAGTCTACCTCGGGGCCCAGCTGGAGGCTCTGCAGCTCTCCAGGCTGCAGCGGGGAGGGGTAGTCCCCAGCCTCCGGGCTCGTGTGACCCTGGTATGTTTGGAGAGGCTGCAGGTCCAGGCGCGGAGGGGAGGCGTGAGGCGCGTCCGAGTGTTGGCTGCCCAGAGAGCCGCAGACAGCGGTTAGCATTGCCGGGATGCGGGCTGGGGTGGGGGGCAGGGACGGTCAGGGACACCTCAGGTGGGACCTAAAGGAGGCAGGAAAGAGGCGAAATGAGCAAAATCAGCAGCTCATTTTCGATCCCAACCTAGATCCCTCCCTGCAAAGTACCGCTCTCCAAGCCCCCAAGTGAAAGATAGATGCACCTCTGGTTGGGGAGTAAAGATCAGTTAAGAGAATTTGAGAGCCCCTAGGAAGAGTTGAGGATGTGAAGTTCTTGGCCAAGGGCAGAGGATGATGGAAGTCTACCTTCCCCCTAGGTTATCTCTCCTAGAGGACCCGGCTTATTCTGGGAGCTGGGCTGGTCCCAGGCTGGTAGATGGGATACTCCTACGATACAGTGCCCAAACCATCCCACCCCAGCTGCCCAGGCCAGCTCAAGGACAGTGGCATTTCCCCCCTGCACACCTGCTGCCAGCCCAAGTGGAGGATCTAAACCCACCTCAGCTATCCTAGTTTAACTCAGGACACAGATGGGGAGAAGGAGTCGGTCTGTTGCTGAAACTTAAAGCTCAAAGTAATCTGACTTGCCAAAGCCCAAAGCAGATTCTGAGATTTTGGAGAAAGAGCCCTCAGTGTATCACTTAGTGAGAAAGAGCATTTCACTGCTCAACCTCACTCCTCCCAGCTCCCTGCCTGGCCCCCAGACTTTTCCTTCAGGCAGACTTCACCTTCCTGGGGCTCCAGTGCCAGTTTCTGGGGACTTCTGGCCACCAGAGGGTTAAGCTCCCTTCCCGCCCCTGACCCACACCAGGGCCAGCCAGCTTTTCTGTCTGCTACCTGTGCCCACCTTCAATGGAGGGGAGACCCAGATGTGAAGTTGGGAGGGGTAGGCGTCCCCAGAGAAGGGAGTCAGGAAGTGAAGAGCTGACCAGCAAGCTTGGGAAGGCAAAATTGCCACCCCTTGAAGGATGCAGGGTCAGAGAGGGGGAAGCAGAGGGCAACAGGAAAAGCCAGGATCACAGAAATTAAGAGAAAGGCTTGCCCAAAAAGATTTTATAAAGGGGTGCATTCTAGGCACAGGTCATGTTTAGGAGTCACACCGATCATGCTAATCTGTAGCCAAATGTTGAGAACCACCGCTCAGGTTCACTCTCTTATTTTTGGAAAAAAGAGGAAACTGAGGCAGTATTGGGAGAAGCGACTTGAACAAAGACATTCACGTATTCATTCCATCAAAACTATGTGCTGTGTGTTCCTCTGGGGACCGGGTCTTTCCACTCTTTCCCTAAACCATCGGGAACCTGAAGACAGCCACCCCTTTCTTGACCTGGGACTTGAAGGTCCCCCTCTTCTCACCACCTCTCCCTAAGGCCTTGAGGCCCTGGTGTCCCAGGTGTGGGGTTTGTGTCCCTGGGCCTCCTCGGATTGTCGCAGAGGAGGTGCAGTGGTGTCGGGCAGGGACTTCCCACAACAGGGCTCCACCAACCCTACTGCTTTCTGCCTCTAGGACCAGGGAGGTGGCCCTGGTAGTCGGGTAGAGGGAGGAGGGGGATCCTGGGGCGCCTATTAGGCTCCTGCTGCCTCACCACAAGAAAGGAACGAGGCGAAGCGGCAGGAACGGAGCCTCAGGCCCAGGCAGGGCAGCCCAGAGGGGGCTGGGCGGGAGCAGTGAGGCCTGGGACCCTAATAGCTCTTGGCGCCTGGAAATGGCCCCAAGGGCTAAGGGGTGTGGAGGCTCCAGGCTCCACGGAGTGGCCCCTCCCGACACAGGGCAGGGAGCCCAGTCCTAGGTTCCAGGGCCTGCCAGCAAGGTTTCGGGGAGGAGGACCGCAGGACGCGCAGCACTCCCGGCTTTGCGTTCTCCAACGCGGTTAGGTGGCTAGAGACACCCTCCTCCCCTTTTCCGCCAGCTGCCTCTCCCGATCACCAGCACTCAGGTGGTCGGACTTCCATACACCCACCCAGTCCTCAAGGATCAAGTCCTCCGGTTTTCCCAGTCGCTCTCGTTTCCCCAGTTTCCAGTCTCCTCGCTCCCTCCAGTCTCTCCCGTCCACCCAGTTTTCACTCCGCCAGGGCGCTGAGCCCTCGGATTCACCTTCCCCAATGCCACGGAGCTTGGGGCGAGTTCCGGGAAGGTATTCCCGAGGATCTCCGCAGCGCTCGCCCCTCGCCACCCCGAGCTGGGCTCCTACCTCGAGGCTGCACTCGGACTCCAGGCGCGGCTGGCAGGCGCGCAATCCCGCGGGTGCTCCCGGGCCCTGCGCGCAGGCGGGCTCTGCAGCGGCGAGGGGCAGGGGCCGAGGGCCAGCGGGGGCTGCGACCCGACCCTGCGGAGGAGGGGCGGAGGGGCGGAGGGCGGGAGCCAGCGAGCGAGCGAGCGAGCGAGCGAGCTTGCGAGCGAGGCCAGCTCCGCCCGTGACTCACCCGCGCACTCTGCCTTCATCCCAGCCCTGCGCTCCTTTTTCCCCGAAATCCGGGCCCCGCCCACCGCACCTGCGGCCGCCTTTAACCCTTGGGGGTTCGACTCGACTGGAGGCCTTGCCCGCCCGGCCGGCGACGAGGGGGCGGGAGGGGAGTGGGGGCGGGATCGCTAACTAGGTCGCCGCCCTCCCCCTCCCGCGCTCCTCCCTGGCCCTCCACGTCGTGGATGAGGGGCGCGGGCGGAGCGTTTCCCAGGTTCGGATACCCGCCCCGCGGCGGGGAAAGCTGCCCTCCAGCCGGCTGGGTCCGTGTAGGAACGCGCGGCGGCTCAGACCGCGGGGGGCGCAGAGGAGGGGCGGGCGCTGGGGTGACGCCGAGCCACTTTAGGGCGCCGTTTGCCTCGACGGCCCTCGGCCCACCGGCGTGGCCGCGACCCTGAGCGGAAAGAAGGAAACAAGACTGAGCGCCCAGGCTGTGTCCGCTCTACTCCCAGCCCTAGGCCGTGAGAACTTTATCTTGGCCGCCGCGCTCCTTCTCTATCCCCCCGCCACTCCTCTGCACCGCCACCTCCCTCCCCGGGCCTGCGCTCCCGCTCGCTTTCCGGTTCTCCCTCTCCGGCCGCCCGCCTTTCTGGGTGACCACCTCCTCTTCTCTCCCACCCTCTTCAGTTCCCGACTTCCCCGTCCCTAGCTGCCCCCGCTGCTCCTCCAGCCCCCTAGGCTGTCACTCTCCATCTGCCTTAAAGCCGCACCCCTGCGCCGCCGACGAAATCCACCCTTGAATAGCCCCACCATTCGCCCCCGCGCAGCCGGCCCTGAAAGCCGCGGCAGGCGCCCGAGTGGCCCTGGGCAGGGACGCTTCTGGGAAGGATTGAGCCACCCCTTGCCATCGCTGCTTCCCGATTATCCCCTAAACTATGAGAACCTTAGGTTCTTGACTTGGGAGGAGGGTCTGGGGTGTCTTTGAGAAAAACAAACGTGCGTAATGCATCATTCTGGCAAGATTTCGGGGCGTTCGTGGCTCTCACCTTCTTTCAAGAATCGAGCTGATCGAGATGCAGAGCGCCGGTCGGTAGCAGTGCCCCCTTCCCCCGGCTGCCCCCGCCCCGCCTGGCTGGCCTCTGCACCCCCGTAGTCCGATGCTCCTTTCCCGGTTGGCGTCTCTGCTATCTGCCGCGTTGACCTCCCGAAGTCACCCTTGTTTTGTAAGGGAATTCTGGCCAATTTTCGTAATTTTTTATTTCGTTGCGCCAGTTGGTTTTCCCTAAGCGCTCTGCCATCGGCTTTTAATTTTTTCGTGGCTTTTTTTTTGGGGGGGGGGGAGCGGTCTTTACAGTTCTTTTCGAACAGCCGAACCGGAATTCAGACTGATTCAATCTCGCTTCTGCAACCGCGATTCCACCACCGCTGGTTTGCCCGTCTTGCTTTCCCGTTTGGAATACACTCGAAGTGCGAGTGTAAAATGGTTACACTGAATCCGCAAGCCAAGTGAAAAATCGATCTTTGTGTGTATGTTTCCCAGGGAACACACACGTTCTCACGTCCAGAGCTGATGTCTGATTTCTCTGTGCATCGTCTTTTCTGTGACTGTTTCCTCGTCGAGACAATCTAGGTACACGTTTGGGAGAGTTTCCTGGGACTTAAAGGAATTGATGTACTTAAAATACCCAGCTCCTTGAGCACCTGGCGAGCGCACAGTAAACGAAAAGATGTCGTCGTCGCCGTCGTTGTTAACAATTATTTTGCAAGTCTCCCAGCACCTGTTTGTTGGATTAAAATATATTCACAAAGGTCTTTGGACTAAAAGTTGATGCACCTGAATTCTAGCCGCAGCCCTGTATTTGCTAGGCTGACCTGGCCTCTCAGGTCGTTCTGAGCCTCAGTTTCCTTCTTGAAATTCCGTGAGGTCAGCTGCCTTCCCCTCACCCCACACGGGGCACATCAGGGTGGGACTTTCCGATCAATCAGGTTTCCTTCCTCCTGACACTCAGGCTCCAGAGTGCAGATGACCAGGAACTGCTCTGGGGGGTCTCCGTGGCGCCGGCTACATTGACAGCCCTCTCCACCCTCAGGTTTTTATCATTCAGCCTGCAGGTGTGGGCTGCATGGGTTTGCATCCCAGTTCACAGCCAGGTCTAGAACAGGTCTCCAGGCTCACAGCACAGAGCCTGCGGCTCAGATTCCTGGGGTTAAGTTCAATCCGACCTCTAGCCATTCTTTGCCTCCTCCTGCCTGCAACCCTCTCTCTAGCCTGCTGGCTGCTCCCAAAGTTACTGCTCTTAAGGGGCTGACAGTTGCTCAGAGATCTGACTCTAGGTGGGCGACCAGGTTCCCTCCTGCTGTTATTTATAGGCACCAGATTGTCTAATCTTTCTGGTTTCTTCTGTTTCCCTGAAAAGCAACGGGGAATGCGACCCAGCCCCTACATGGTAGATATCCCACCCCACTTTCACCCCAGGTCCCCTTGCACCCCACCTCACCCCGACCCACAGATACTTTCCAGAAGCAAAGACCTTTCATAGTGCAGCTCACCAGCACGAAAGCGAACAGTCATGTGCTTGTGTTGGAAAGCCAGCCATTCTGATTTCCTGCCCTGTCTCAGCACCTGCTTCTGACCCCGAGCACACACTGCCTTCCTTCCAGATGACCTGCTGCTTGCGTCCCTCGGATTCCAGCCCCTTCCATTTTGCACAGGCTCGATGGTTTCCCACTGAGCAGCGCCCACGGTCTGATGTGGACATAACTGCCCAGTATCATCTTATCTCAAAGCCCGACCAGGCTGCCCACCGCATCTCCCACACCACTGAGACCTGCCCGGGACTTGGGCCGTTTCCACTCCTCTTTTCTTCCCCCAAAGGAGGAAATAGACAGATTTTGCCACAAGTGTCCATCTCCTGTTCCTGCCACTCTGCTTCTCCCACCTCACTGAGAGTCGGCAATCCATCTGGTACGTGGAGCAGCCTCGATAGTCCCCGCGTTCCTCATATCCCACGTTTATTTCTTGAGCATCTTTAATTCCTGTGAGCATGCTGCTAAGTGGTTACTATTATCCCCACGGTATAGATGAGGAATTCTGCTAGGGATCAAAAAAGTGAAATGATCTGGCCGGGGCGGCACAGCTGTTAAGAGGCAGAGAAGGGAACCGTGTCCGGGTCTGTCAGGCTCCCAAGCCTGAGTTCTGCCCACTGCCCCATCCGGCATCCGTGAAGGCCCTTCTAGTCTAGATCCTGACAGTGGAGGGGAGAGCATTCTTTTCTTTTTTTTTTAAGATTTTATTTATTTTTATAGAGGGGAGAGGAGGGAGCAAGGGAGATGTGTGCCCTGACCTGGAATCAAACTGGTGACCTTTGGCTTTGTGGGACAACGCCCAACCAACTGAGCCACACCGGTCAGAGCAGATGGGACAGCATTCTTAAACTGATCCTTAGATCAAAGCCATCTTGAATTGCTGGGACAAGTCACAGCTACATCTGTGGTCCCTTCCAAACCTCAATTTCGGTGGTGATTGCACTATGAGAATATCTAAGCTAGACTCCCCATAAAAATTGTGTGGTGCGAGTCCTCATTTCACTGGTAGGGAAAAAATTCCGGAACAGAGAGGCAAGTAGCTCAACGTCACACAACAAGTTCTAACTTGCTTCCACGCGAAGCCGGGACCAGAACCCCCATCTCCTCGTTCCTGGCTTCCTAGTTGCTCACCCTTCTCTACTCCCTACCCCAACCTCCCAGCTGTGCTTGGAAGACTGCACACTGGTGATCTTAGGACAGCAGCCCATTCCTCCTTTCCTTTCCTCTTCCACCCTGCTGTCCCAGGTTGCTGGGAAACTGGACAGAGCCCAGAGCTGGGGCCAAATGGTTTTCTTCCATTCATCCATTGTTCATTCAGCAAACATTTACTGAGGGTCTACCTGGAGCCCAAGCACTAGGCTGGACATTAATTCCATTCATTGTAAATCCTAGTATCATTAGCATCCACATCTGTTTTTAGTCTGTGAGGTGAACCTGGCTGAGAATAGTGCATCTGTGTGTGTGGGGGGGGGTGGTATCTGCAGGTGTGTGTGTGCATGTGATGCCTGTGTGCCTTCTGGGCTGGATGGTGGGGTGTCTGTCCTCTTTCTCCATGACAAAGGGAGTTCCCCACCAGACGTGTTCAGTGATTCCTCCCCCTACTATTTCTGCAGGCGTTTATCATGCATGAACCTCTGTGAGGTGAGTGTGTGCCCTGTATGTCTGTTAATATTTGCCCATCTTTCCTATCAGAATGAAGCCCCCTGTCATCTATTAACTGGTGACTCCACTCCACTTCTCCACCAGATCCCAGCCCGGCCAAGTCCAAAGCCCTCCAAAGAGATTCTCTCCAGTCTCCAGGCAGAGACCTCCCAGATCTCCCTGTTATCTCCCCCCCTCCACCAGTTCAGAGACAGTCAAGCCTTCCAAACCCTTCTCGATGACCCCCATTTAAGAGGAGACCTCCATCCCCTGAACTGGCCAGAGAGCAGCCCCTCTTACCAGTCCATGGAGCCCAGAGCTGGCAGCCGCAGCGGCAGTGAGGGGCAATCGGGGGTGATGGGAGAGCCAAGCTTTATAAAGAAGGCGACAGTCTGAGCAGAGGGGGAGGTGAGGGATGCTGGCAGGGGCGCTGCCAAGTCCTCACGGCCGCCTCGGAAGCTTTTAGGATAATCCAGGAAACAGTGGCCCCCAGCTCTCTTGGGGGGGGGGTGAGATCTGAGACTCTGAGGGGTGCCAGGAAAGGAGGGTTTCGGCTGGAAGAGGCAGCTGGGGGTGGGGGTGGGGGAGCAGGACTTCCTTCCCCAGAGGTTGGACGGGCAGTGGGAGAGGGACAAAGGAGTTTTTGAAGAACAGAGGAAGGGAGAGCTGGCGTGGCTGGGAATCTCCAAATTTTACACACACACCCCCCACTCTTTTGAGGTGTCCTCCATGGACTGGGTGGTATGACCTGGGACACATGCACACACCCCCCACGTCGGCCCCTGCCTGTGGAGCTCCGCCTCAGCGCAGTTGGCCCCTCCAGCAGGTCTCTCCTCCTTCTGCAGGAGCCTCACTCCTTCTCCCTTTTCTTTGTCCCCCGCCCAGCTGAGATCCCCACAGGACCCCGTGGAACCCACCTTTGGGGTCTGGGCTCTCTCATCGCAAACTGGGGAGGGAAAGCCCTCTGCCTGACTAGGATAGGGTGAGGCAGCTTGGGATAAACGAGAGCTCACCTAAGACCAGAGGCAGAGCCCAGCCAGGAACTTTCAGAGACGGCCCAGGAATCCCAGGGCCCCAGGAGGGTGAAAGAGCTGGGGACATGGCCTGGAAAGGGAGCAGGGGCCTGGAGGTAAATCTAGGTGGAGTCTTCCCCCCCCCCAGCCCCAACTATTTACATGAACTTAATTTTAGGGTGCTTGTAAGTTCAGGCATGCTGACTAACAGGAGCACGACCCGGAGCAGAGAAGGACAAAAGACCAGGAAGGAGAAAGGAGATGAAACAGAGTAAGACAGGCTCCCCAAAGCTCTCTGAAGCTAGGAATCCTGACCCACACAGGACAGCAGCCTGGAGATTTTTCATGTGTTCACCTTCCATTCTCGGCCACAGCTCAGTGCCCTTGGCATGAGCCCAAAAGCTGCCATGCACCCCCTCCACACATGCCCAGAACCCAGTAACCCAAGGCTTGCCTGCCACCTCCCCCAAGTCCCCCACAGGGTGAGTCAGGCAATCTTGGCCCTGAACTCTTGTCCTGCTCCTCCCCCTCCACCCCCAGAAACCTCTAGATAGGGGATTCCCAGTCCCTTCATTAGCTTTTCAGTAATTATCCCATAAAGGCCTCGACAGGTCCTTCCTCTACCCATTTCAGAGGTGAGAACATTGAGGCCCTTAAGAGCGCTAAAAAGCTCAGCAGAAATCCACCATTAGGTAGGAGAGAGTAGAGTGGTGGGGGGCTTAGGAGGCAGCACTGCACCCCTTCCATCCATCATCAGCCCAATTAAGAGGACAGGGCCAGCCCAACCCCCTGGGGGCACCCAGGCGTCAGGACCGAGGCAGGCTCCAGGGAGGGGCTTCCCTGTCCCTCCCTACCTTCCAGCCCAGAAAGTCAGAGTGAGGGGGGAGACAAGCTGAGGAGACCACACAGGTGGAGTAAATAATGTTAATACGGGAGCATTATCACTAGGGCATTTCCTCATGGATAAATGTCTCAAATACCAAAGGATGCCTCCAAATTATAGTTAATTACAGAGTTGATTTGCATAAATTATAAGGTGAGCATACAAATTCTTTCAATCGGTTCCATATGCTTAGGTAGCAGGTCCAGTCCAAAAGATGGGAGAATCTTGGGGTGAGGAGAGTTGGGGGGAGGAAAAAGACAGCTCTTGGGACGGCCCACACCCTTTCTCCAGCTCTGGATCAGTGAAGGGTGTAGGGAGACCCTGACTGGTTCGCGGGGAGGGGAGCTATTACCACAGCACTGACCCTGTTTGGCAGGAGACCCCCTTTCCTCCTCCATTTGCACCTCAGAGCAACGTGCTTTTTCACCACCAATGACGAGGCGGGAAAGCTGGGGGGGGGGGGCGGTGGGCGCCTGGAGCTACACAAGGAGGGTGGGACTCTGGACCTTGGTGAGGCTGAAGACCCAGCAGGGTTACTGAGAGATATAGCCCCTCTCTCTTGCTCTCAGCTCCCCTCCCCATCCACAGCGCCACCCCCCAACTGCAGCTCACTCCAGAGCCAACCCTCCGATCCCAAGTTTGATGTTGCCGCTGCCTGCACCTTCCAGGTGGCTCCTGAGGCTCAGACTCCCAGACTTTTGTCTCCAGTGCCTGGGCCCATTTCCTCTGCCCTCGCCTCCCAGTCCCCCACCTCCGCTGGCTGCTAAGACTCTGCTTCCTTCTCCAGCTCTCTAATTTGTCCCTCCCTCCCAGCCCCTACGCTCCTTCTCTCCATCTTTCTCCTCCTTCCCAGCCTCCCTCCCCCAGAGATCCCAGGTCCCCCCTACACTCAGCTCGCAACTTGGCTTTTCCTCCCACCAACAGCTCTCAGCTGACCAGGCTGCTCACCCTCCCACCTTCAAATTTTCCTACCTCATGCTGTCCCCAAAATTCTTACTGCACGTGTTCTGATTTTTAATTTTTTCCCCCACATACCTGCTCCAAAGGCAGAAACTACTGGATAACTGGGGTTGGGGTAGTGAAAGGGGACTGGGCTAAAGTCCCCAGGTATGTGTGGGTGAGAGTTTACCTTCGTCTTCACATCCAAGAGTCAGCAGGAGAGGGGTGGGGGTGGGGGTGCAAAGAGACCCTAAAATGGTTCCTGGTACTTAGCAAGTGCTCAGTATTTGTTCAGTGAATGAACGGACGAATGAATGAATGAACTGGGAATGGCGGCTGGTCTTTGAAAATCCTAGAGAAGCGCCAACTTGGTCCAGGAATTACTTCTCATCTGGACTGTTTTTCGGATCTCCTAGAGGTTTTCTGACGCTTCCGGGCCCGGCCACCTGAGCTGTCCTGCAGACCAATAACAGATGAATCATCGTGAAATGCCGCTCCTGCCTGGCACTCTCCATCTCAAACACGTCCAGCGGCTCCGTGGTGCTAACCATGACATTCAAGACCCTGCTCCTTGGCCCCCATCACCTTTACCATCATTACTTCCCTTGGTCCTTGAACAAACTCTCCAGCCCAGGCCAGCCTGCTGGATTCAATGTTCCCCAAATATGTCCAGCTTGCCTACTTTTAAAAAAAAGATTTTATTTATTTATTTGTCTTTAGAGAGAGGGGAAGGAAGGGAGAAAGGGAGAGAAACATCCATGTGTGACAGATACATTGAGTGGTTGCCTCTCGCACACCTGCTACTGGAGACCTGGCCCAAAACCCAGGCATGTGTTCTGACTGGGAATCTGAACCGGCGATCTTTTGGTTCTCAGGCCCACACTCATGTCCCTGAGCCACACCAGCCAGGGCCAACCTTCGTACTGTTGCTCCAGCTATTTCCACCCTGCCACCCCATCTCGGCTGTGGGAAAGCTTATCATCCCTCAAAGTCCCCGCTCACAGACTGCTTCTCTGCCGAGTCTGCTTGTCAGCAGCTTCGCTGGCTTGCTTCTCTGAACTTCCCCTGGACTTTCTGCCGTGCGATCTGCTTCCATGGAGTTGACTTATTTCCCTACCGGTTGGTCCGTGGGCTCCTGGAGGGCAGGTCCCGGGTCTTTTTCATGCCACACGGTTCTCAGCCCAGTGCCTTTCTTTAGAAGAGGGTGGATAAGCCACAGCTAAGTGAATTAGGAAAATGTTTTCCTGAAATCAAAGCTTCCAGAATCTCTCACCTGAGGAGGGTCATGCCTCCTATCTCAGAAGCATGGCTCAGGTTGGAAGACACAACAGAGGCCTCGAGACCCAAAGGCCCAGGGAGGAAATGAGCCCAGTTTTCCTGCCATTCCTCCTCTGCCCACCCATCCTCCCACCCCCAACCCCCACAGTGGCCCTGGTTGTGTGATGGGAGTAGAAGGACCCAGCAGGATGTCTGGGACATGCAGGGTTGGGGTGAGAGCTGGGTTAGGGGGTTGAAGCCCTCTGCCCCGTTAGCCTGCTTGGCACAACAAGTCAGAGGTTTGGCACAGAGGGAGCAAGAGCGAAGAGTGGGAGCTGGGAGAAAGGGCTGACGAGACAGCAGCCATGGCGAAAGGCAGAGGCATAAAAAGCAGAATCCCCTTGTCCCACTGTGGACGGTGAAAATTCGTATCATGGTGGCAGCATCCTGGTCATGTCATGCCTCAGCTCCAACGCATTTGAGCCCTGGCCAGTGTGGCTCAGTTGGTTGGGCAACATCCCACAAGGGGAAAGGTCATAGGTTCAATTCCCAGTCAAGGGCACATGCCTGGGTTGCAGTCTGTGGCCCCCCACATACACACGTGTGCATGTAGGGCACAGGGCATGAAGTGGGTCGGGCTGTGTTTCTCACGTCGATGTTTCTCTCCCTCTCCTTCTCCCTCCCTTTCCCTCTCTCTAAAAATTAATTAATGAATTAACACTCTAAAGCATTCGATAGCTTTCCATTGCCACCAGGAGGAAATCCATACTCTCTGGTCCGGAATCGAAGCCCCATATCCCACCTGGTCTCACCCCACCTTTCCCACCTCATCCCTTACACTCCCCAGGTTCCAGCCACAGGGGGATTCTACTCCGTCCTTAGTGTTCATGCAGTGTCATGCCCCATGCGGTTCCTGGTCGGAAATGCTCTCCCCGTCTGTCCGCCTCTGAGCTCCCATGGATCCTCTGCAGCCCAGCTCATGTGTCTCCCTCCTCTACCAAGCCTTCTCCAGTTCTCCATGTCACCCTCTTCTGTGATCCTTCAAAGCCCTGAAGTGCAGAGGGCTTTGCGCCGTCTGATGGGTGGTGTGCTCAGCTGTGTGCGTGTGTCAGATCACGGCCCCCTGAACAGCTGGAATTTCCTCTGTTCATCCTGGTGATCCCCACCCCCACACTAGCTAGTGCTGAGTGTGTGATAAATGTATGTGGCACTCCATCGAATTGTGCCCTTTGTCACAGCCATCCAGAGTTCGAGTCACAGGGGGCGTCGAGATACTGCACCGGAAGCATATCCTAGCCTTCCTCTTTCCACCCCCACTGTGCCCAGGGCCTCCTCAGGAGTCCAAGATCGGGCAGGCACATGAGGATCCCTGAGAGGCCCAGCATCCTGTGTCCCCGCCAGCTGGGCACTGCCACCAACCTGCAGTCAGGGTCAGCCAGAAAACCTCCAACTGGATCCCACGAGAGCAGAATTAGAGGGGAGGGCTGGGTACCAGGACCTGGCAGCCAACGTTGGTGGGTAGGGGGAAGGCGGGCAGTGCCCTGGAAAGGGGGCCGGTCTCATTGTTGTGGTCTGTCTGGGAGATTCCTCCTCTTTTTAATTTGCTTCCTGATTGAGGGGTTGGCTCTGCCTGCCCAGCTCCCCCGTCATTATCTGCTGCCGGTGGCTCAGGTGCTGGCGAGCCTGGCGTGGCCTCTAGGTTATTACCTGGAGCTCTGGGGGTGGCAGAGGCTGCCCCTCTGGCCGGGGTGGGGGCCTGTCTGGAGTTTGCCCTGATCCTACCACCCACAGGGGCAGCCCTCTTGGTGCCTGGCATGGTGGACATACTCACAAGGTAGGGGGTTGCTTTGAGCGTTTATGAGAGAGACAGCTGGTCCCAGGGGAACTTCAAAATCTAAAAGAAGTTTCTTGTGTAAAGCGCCTACAATATTGATTCAGGAACCTAAGCCAGGTAAGACTTAGAAGCTGGGACTGTTCCCTAAAGGCCAGTGAAAGGTACTGAAGTCAGACATCAAAAAGGACTTCCCAGCCAAGTTGGGAATCAGAGAGGGAGAGAGCCATGAAGGTTGGTGATGTCCACCCTGAGACCCTCCTCTTCTGCAGCTTTAGAAAACCAGAGGTCATAGAGGGAAAGGCATGGTGTGGATTCAGGAGCCTGGGGTGACCAGAACCCAGAATCTAGGAACTTCCTGCAGAGTCTGGCAGGGGGACTCAGGCTCCTCACTCAGTGCCCTGGAGCATCGGCCCCTCCACCTGTGCCCAGCGCCCTGGGGCACAGCCTAAAAACCTACAGGGAAGGGCCCCCTTGCCTCACCCTCTCTCCGAGTCCCCAAAGCTCCTGCCCTTTGCCCTATCCCCGGTTGGGCTTGTGGGCTTCAAGGACCAGAGATAATATCAAGACAAACAGGAAGTGCCCAATTAGAGACATGAAGTTTGTTGTTTTAGAGGGCACTCAGCGCCAAGCAGCGGGGCCAGGTTGGCCGTCCTGGAGCCTGGCGGCTGCCTGCTGCCCGTGCAGCCGGCTGCCCCTTCACAACCTCCCCCAGGACTGTGGCCACAGGGCTCCCTGGAGGGGACGAGAGAGATGGCAGAGAATGACAGGGAAGGGGTTAAAACAAGATTCTTTTTCTTCAGCAGCTGAACCTCAGTGGTGTCGCCTTTGATCCAGGCCGGACATCTAGTCGTTTATTCAGCAAATACCTGTAAGTGCCTACTCTGTCCTGGGGGTGTGCTAGGCACAGCCACCCCCGCCCCCCCCCCCCCCCAGAGCTAACACACGACGCACTGGAACATAAGCTCCATGGAGCCAGGGTTTTTGTGCATCACTCTGCTCACAGTGCTTGGAATGGTGCCTGGCACGCTACAAAGAATTTACAAGTTTGCAAAGTGGATGAATGGAAGGGTGGATAGGGGGAAGGAGGACGCAGAGGGAGAGGCCCTTGGAATGGACATAGGAGGGTCCCATGATTTTTCAAGTCACCGGACTTTTTGGTGAGAGTATTGATGACCTGCAGGTGCACTGCTGCTCCCGCCACCCCCCACCCCCCGCTGTCCACCTCAAATGAATCTTAGAGTCTCGAAACCAGCAGGTGGCCAATGGCTCATTTTCTGGCCCAGACGCCACCATGGAGGTCAGCTTCTAGGTTGCACTGGGAGAGAATGAGGAAAGAGCTGATCAGAAATCATGGGCTGTCCCCGCAGGAAAGCCCACGAGGTCACAGCAGGTCTCTCCTAGGCCCTGGTGAGCTGCCTTCTGCCCCAGCCCTCCTCTCCCTCCGTGAGGTGCCAGGTAAGGCTTTGGGCACGGCAGAGGCTGCACCGAGAGCCACCCCTCCTTGTTCCTGTGGCTCCATCCCCCTATCCACACCCAAGAGGTGAGATCCTGGGGCAGTTGGCATCTGACAGCCTGGCATCGACTCATGCCAACAGCTTGGAAGCTGCAGTAATTAGAAGGGAAGAGGGAGAGAGGGGGAGAGAAGGAGAGGGAAGGCAAGCTCAGGAGAGAAACCTTCCCCTGCCTGCCTCGGGGCAAACTACTTCAAACGAATTCGTTTCACTCTTGTGAAACTGAAGACAATTTCCTTTTCTGTCATAAAACAAATTATTGCTCATCAGGAGTGCTGGGCTCAGGACTGTCTCTCTCCTGAGGGTTTGCTCCTGCTCCCGTGCAGGGCCCGGGTGGGCAGGAAGATGAGGTGGGTGGAGGGAGGAGGCCAAGGCCCAGGGGGGCGATCCGTGGGGAAGAAGGAGTGGAGAGACTAATGTTCCCCTCTGGAGTGAAACAGGACTACACCCCTCTCATCGCCCTCCTCCACCCATCAGAGAATGGGTCCAGGACGAAGCCACTGGCCCTGGCCTCTGGGGAGGCCATCTTATTCACCCTCCTGCCTCAGAGCCAGCCTGGAGGAGGCGCCACCTTCCCCCTCAGGCACCTGCTCCTGGGGTGGACAGGTGGGAACAGGAAAGGGAGGCCCAGAGAAGTCGAGGGACCTGCCAAAGATCACTCAGCAAATTAATTACCGGCAGATCCAGGATCAGAATCCAGTGGCTCTTCCAGGCCCAGGCTGGGGGATGCCTGGGGGCTTTTGTTAGCGCCTCTTATGACTCTGGACCACTGCCGTGAGCCCGGGGCAGCCAAAGCTGCTGCTAGGCACGTGGGCTCAAGGAAGAGGAGACCGAGGGAGCAGGCTCGCTCCATGCACCGCAGCTGCCGCCAACCCTGGCCTCCACTGTGTCTGCCTGTATAGCAGGGCCTGTCCCCTGTCCCAGCCCTTGCTTTGGCAAACTCTTCTGGGGAACTGCCGGTCAGGCCCACCAGAGGAGACATCAAAACTCTCTCTTCCCACCCGCCCCTCTCCACCGCATGTTCGCATGTTCGCGTCTCTTCCTTTCTCTTCTTTGCCCTGCCCACCCTGGGCCAGAGCTCAGGGGAGACACAGTTCTTATTTACTCCTCAACTCGCCCCCGTTCTTTCCCGTCACTTCCCCTCATGATCGCCCTCTGCAAGTGAGGGAGGACACGTGGAGGCTCCTATCTCTGGGGTGTTTCTGATTGGGGTGAAGAGAGGTCCAGGCCCCATCGCAGGGAACTCCTGGCTTATCTGAACAAGATCCAACCCGCACGTCAGGAGAGACCCTGGCGGACTCTGGCTGAAAGAACAACGGGGGCCACATCAGCACTGGGGAGATGGGGCCGGGAGGAAGAAGCAAGGCCAGGTGGCGAGGGCTCCCTGGGGAAGGAGTGGGAGGAAGTTGTGAGGTGTTTGGAGTAGAAAATCCAAGCCACAGAATTCTTGGAGATGAGGAGGAAGATGGGCCCACGCTGGTGAGGTGCCATGATGGCTGGGAAGGGTCTAGAAGCCTGGACACGGGGTCAAGCAGGCAGCTGGGAGGGTCCAAGGCAAAGAGCCATTTCCAGTGATGTGGAAACCCAGAGCTAAGCCAGGGTGAATGCAGAATTGTTTGGGGACTGGCTGCCAGACTGGAGCAGCCAGACATCTGCGGGGAACAAAGGGTTGGGGATGGCGTCCAAGAGCGGAAGGGAGGCTGGAGAAGTCACCCTGCCTACGCTCTGCCCCGAGGCACCTGGGTTCCTTTCCCTCCCAGTCTGCTGACCAGCACTATTCTGCTCCGGGGAAACTGGGGCCTACCGCCTGCCCAAGTTTCCCATTTGATAGAGCCCCTGAAAGTTCTTCCTTGTGTCTGACCACAATTCCCCTGGTGGCAGGTGACAGCTTGGCAAGGAGAGGGGCAGGAAGGAGACTGCAAGCAACTGCCCCGTCCCGAAGGTGGTTTCCCTGCGGCTGGGAGGGAGATGGGGAGGAGGAGGTGAGCAGAGAGGGCAGGGCCGGGAGGAGATCGTGTCCGGGCGAAGACTCTGGCTCATCGGATACGCCACGCTGGGAATCCGAGAATCCACTGTGGGAATGGGCCGGGTCGACAGGAACAAAGGATGAAAGGGAGGTTCTGTGGCCGGCTGGGACACACCCACCCACCACTGACGTACTTCAGTGGCCGGTGACCTCAGCCAGGCCAGCAGACCCCATCGCATCACTCCGTTCCAGTGGGTCCCCCTGCACCCAGCCCCCAAACGAGGCCTGAGGACCTGAGGGAAGTCGGTTAGACACTAGAAGGACCTGCTGTCTTTTTGGCCAGCTTGGGGGATTGATTACCCTGCCTGAGATGGACAGGGTCAGAGGAGGGAACATGGTAGGGTGAAGAGAAGTAATGGGGCTTAGAAGGAAAGTGGAGAAACCATGATACTAGCGCCTCCTGACTTGAGGGTCCAGGGTTCACATCTCTGTGAGGATTCTGACAATGGCGGGGAAGAGCCTGGGTTGGCCTGGAACATAGAGGAATTAGGCTAGATGCCAAGCAGAACTTTCTTGCATTGGGGTAAAGGGTCCATGAAGGGCCCAACGGCAGAACCCCGCAGCCAACCCATGAAGTGTGAGTCATGCCTTCCATTCAAGGGCAAATCACCATTCGCCTCCATAGCCAGTCAAGGGCTCTGACCCTACTACCCCAGCCTAGCTTCCTGGTCTCCCAAGGAAACCCCCTGCCAGCCCCTCACCTGCTCCCTTCAACCAGGAGGAAGCGAAGGACCGTGGTGTTAGGATGGTAGCTGCCTCCAGCTTACTCTACTTTGGGGAAGGAGTGCGCCCTTTCTCTCTCCCTGCTCAGGGACTTTGGAAGGAAGAAGCTCCCTGGCTGGGGGTCTTATTTGCTCTGCAAAGAACTCACCACCGCTGGAAGCCCTAGATGGCCTCTCAGGCACAGCCACACTCGCCTGTGCCCCCACCGCCCCCCCCACGCCCCGGACACAGATGGTTACAGCTCCTCCTGCTCAGAGTTTTCCATGAAATCACACACGTAGGTCCTCTGCCATCATACACATACACCCTCTCACTTACCTGCACACCCTCAGATGTCATTACTCACTAAGAGGCTCATTCAGACCTGAGCTCAGACAGGTGCTGTGGACTCATCCTGCTTCTCATAGGCCCAAAGTGACCGCCAGTGTGTCCCCACATGCACATCCCCTCCCCTCGGGTGTCACTGTGGTGCACAACAGCCACACACACTCATGCTGGCTCAGAGACCCTCATACTCTTCGTCACGTGCCCCCGTCACAGTCCACATGCACAGCAGCACATGGTGCAGACAGCACCTGCCGCTGCCCGGCCCCGGGCTGAACACGGATGCAATGTGGCAGGCACCTCAAGGAGTTTGTCTGCAGGGTGACAGGAGACCAGGCTGAAAGCATTGTTGCAAAGCTGTGCATTAAGAGCTGAAAGAGGAGTAAACGTCATGGACTGTGGAGGCTACAGCCCAGGCTTGGGGGTCCACGGAGCCTTCCCATGGGAAGTGGTATCTCTCCCACGCCCAGGTAACTCCCTGCTAAAGGCTAACTGTTTTATAGACATTGTCTCATCTATTCTTCACAACCACTCTGCGAAGCAGGCACTAATACCCCCATTTTACAGGAGAGGAAACTGAGGCTCAAATAAGTGAGAGGCAAAGCCATGCAGCCAATAAATAATGAAACACGGATTCCAACACGGAGCTGCCTGAATCAGAGCCCAAGTACTTGTGGCCTCCATGAAACTGCTTCCGCCACACACTTGAACTTTCACACTCAGGAGGCTTAATTCACCTACTCCCTAGGGCCTCTCAGGAACCCTCCTAACGCCAGCCAGACCCTCCAACCCCTGACCCTCATGTCCACAAACAGGCCCACCTGCCAGACCTCTGCTCTCCAGTGCCCTCCCTCCCAGGAGACAGGACCACTTGTCACCAGAGGAGCCATAATTGGCAGGTGCCGAGGCCGCTGCCAGAGTTTTAAAACAGGCAGAAGGGAGGGAGGAGAAGGGTTCCTGAGGCAGGGGGCTTGAGAGCTGGAACCGGGGAGAGGGAGGGGCTGGCTCCAGTGCCCTCTCCTCCAATCTGCAGGTGTAATTAGCCCTGGCAGATGAAAGGGCGTCTTTGAAAGCAGGAGAGATCCTTGTCTGTCAGCAGGGCGCTCTGGGTGGCATCGGCAGCTTATCCTGAAACCACACACGGCACCAGAGTCGGGCTGTCTGGGCGCTACCTGGGGATGGGAGGGCAGACCCTGGGGCCTGGGGCCTGGACTCCCCGCTCCTCAGTGTCTCAGGCCTGGGCTCCCTGCCTCTTTGGGCAGGAGTGTCTCTGAACATAAACCCTCCAGAGCCTGGCGACGCCAATCCCAATAGGCTGACGCCCATCCCTAGAGCCTCAGGGGACAGGGTCCTCCTCCCCTCTCCTGCCAAGCTGGACAAGAGGCCAAGGACAATGGCCCTAGGCAGTCCTTTCATCCTGAGATCTCAAAGTGCCATCTAATTTACCCCGCCCAGGCTGGGGACTTCCTCTAGAGTCCCTTTGGAGGGGTGCGGCCCAAGGCCAGCAGTTCCCAGATCCCAGCTCGGATAGGAGCCCAGAGAAGAAAGGCCTTCCAGAGTGTTCATCCTGCTTGGAACCTGGGAGTCTAGAGAACCAGCGAAGTGGGGGTGCTGACAACGGTCTCTGAAAGGGGTGCTGAGAGGGATCTCCCCGGAGCCTGAGCTCAGCATCCAAAAGTGACATACATCCTGCCCCTCCCCTCGCAGCTGGGCTCAAACTCAAGCAAAGCCTGTATGTCACAGACGTGCAGAGTGAAAGAGGCCAGATGCATCCCTACCTAGGACACGACTCCGTCAATATGGTCTATGCTCTTTGAAGTCAGAACAGAGATTCTGCTACCCGTGGGGGGGCTCAGTAACCAGAAGGGGGCACAGCCAGGGCTTCGAGATGGGGTTAGTACGTTCTGTCGCTTGAGCTGCCTGCCACTTGGTGAAAGCACACTGCGGTGTTTACTTGTGATTTGCTCATGTCGTATGCTTATGACAGTTCTCCATGTGCATGTCATAGTTTATGAACATGTCCATTAAAATGCTTTTACAGGTCAGGCCCAAACTCGGCTTTACAGTTCCTTTAAGGGGCTCTCACGTGTGTCTCTTTTCTCCATTGGACCATCACAGGGCTCTCTCCAGAGCGAAGACCTGGAGGTGAAGCTGCATCGACACATTGGGTAGGATCCTGCACCCGTTCTCCACCACCGCCACCACCACCACCATCTCCACCACCATCTCCACCGCCATCTCCACCACCCTCAACACAGACACACTAATCAGTTCTACTTTGCTGAAAGCCAATGCATGCTTTGATGCCAAGGACACCAATGAGACTGCCAGAATCCCTGCTCTTCACTGCCCCACCCCCTCTATCTGCTTCCGAAATCCTTCCCAGTCAGGTCCCACCGGCTCTCCCCTCTGCCCCCACCCTGCCTGCCCAGGGTCAGCTCTGTCCCTTTCATCTCCTCTGTGGCAGGGCCTAAAAGACATAGCTGGGGAGAGAGGGGAAGCGATGTTCGTGGAGGAGCCTTTGGTCAAATGTCCTCATCAAATGGCATTCTTGCTTCTTTGTCTTTCCTCCACCCTGAGAAAGGCAGGAGGCACTGCTTTCCTCAGATGGCACGGAGGGAGAGGGCTTTGAAATGGACCTTCAGGCCAGTTCTTTATAGCTGGGGTGGCAAGCAAAGTCCTCTCAGAAGAGAGAAAAGAACCAGAAGGGTTTCTGGTGCAGATTTCGCTGAAGACTGAGCTGCCTGGAGATGGGGGGAGAAAGGAGATCATCTGGCAGGCCCCTGAGTGTGCTGGGTTTTCCCTGAAAGAATCCCGGCACCCAGGGAAAGAGCTTGCTCCCAACATCACATTCATTACCTGAATGGGAGCATGTCCTCAATGGCTGGGTTTCCCAGCTGGCATCCCAGAACTCACAGCCATACCAGATGTTGAAATTCTGCTTATGCTGCGTGACCTTGGGAGGGATCCGCTCCTCCTGCTCTGAACTCAGTGGGTGTACCACTGGCGACCTGGTCCCCACTGGTTTGATGGTCTCCATAACCTGGAGCTAGATCTCACCACCCCCCCTAGTTTTTTTGGCAAATCCCACCACCCTCTGAGCACATCCTGTCTAAGGAGCATTCCTAAAACATGCTGGAAAGAGGAATTTGTACTTTGCTGGCCTTCCTTCCAGCAGGCAGCGTCCATTACCCCAAGTATTCCCACGGATCTTCGTTTTGCTCACTAATTATGTCAGAAGCACTCAGAACAGTGTCCGACACGAGCAGAAGCTCTATCAATGTTTGTTGACGGCCATGACTGGCGTGGCTCAGTTGGTTCGGTGTCATCAGACAAAGCAAAAAGTTGCCATCCACTCCGAGTCAGGGCACATGCCTGGGTTTTGGTACTGTCCCTGGTCAGGACTCAAGGGAGAAGCAACCAATTGATATTTCTCTCGCACGCCAGTGTTCTCTCCCTTTTCCTCCCTCCCTTCCCCTCTCTCTAAAAATAAATAAATAAACTCTTTAAAAAAACTTCCTAAGAGGGCATACAGATGGACAATAGACAAATGAAAAGATGCCCAATGTCACTAATCATCAGAGAAATGCAAATTAAAACCACACTGAGATACCACCTCACACCTGTCAGGATGGCTGTCATCAGTGAATCACAAACAACACGTGCTGGCGAGGATGTGGAGGAAGGGGAACCCTAGTGCCCTGTTGGTGGGAATGCAGACCGCTGCAGCCACTGGGGAAAGCAGTGTGGAGAGACCTCAAAAAACTAGAAATGGATCTGCCTTTTGACCCAGTGATTCCACTCCTGGGAATATAGCTGAAGGAACCCAAGACACTGATTTGAAAGAACCTAAGCACCCACCCCTATTGTTTACAATCTGCAGTATCGTTTACAATCGCCAAGACCTGGAAGCAGCCCAAGTATCCATCAGATGAATGGATAAAACAACTATGGGACGTTTACTCAATGGAATACTACTCAGCTGTAAAAAAAGAAGAAAATGTCACCACTTCCAACAGTATGGATGGACCTGGAGGACCTTGTGCTAAGTGAAATAAGCCAGTCAGAGAAAGACAAATAGAATATGATTTCACTCGTATGTGGAATCTAATGACCACACTGAACTAACAAGGGAAACGGACAGACTCAGACAGAGAGCAGGGTGACAGCGGAGGGGGAGGCTGGGGCTGGAGGCTTGAGCGCAAAGGAAAAAGGACTCATGGTCATGGACTACAGTGTGGTGAGTGCTGGGTGCAGGTGGGTATAAGGGCACTAAATGGTAATGAAAATTAAATTTTGAAAAAGAAAAAACAAACAAAAAATATTTGTTGATGAATGGTTCTTATGTGTAAAAAGTCCCTCCTCCAGAACTCCACCTGGTATTCCTATTGCTGATATTTAAATACTCAGTTGTCCTAGTTGCTGAAGAGAGGGGTCACCTGCCATCAATTATGACTGATTGAACACCTACTATGTGCAAACCTTTGCGATATGTGCCCGTCTCTTCATAATTTAAGGGTCTTGGCTTATCCCAGTGCCTCTTACTGCCCCTCCCCACCTCCAGCTCCAGCCTTCACTCAACCTCAGCGGTCTATTCTCCAAGAGGTCCCCGAGATTTAATAAATATCTTGCGTTTTCTAGTTATATCGGCCCACTCTATATCTAATGCAGTTTTGATCTGAGAGAAGTGAAAAGCTCTCCATTTCTCTGCCACTTCGTGTGCCTGAGGCTCTGAGTCGCCTTCTCGGTGGCTCCTCGGTGTCTATTTCTTGGCTGGAGTTTATTCCTTCCTTGGTGTGCGAGCGCCTCAGGCACGCACTATCTCTCTCTCCTTCTCTCTCTCTCTCCTTCCTCTCCTTTACAACAAATAGATAAACTGGTGACTAAGAAAAGACGACGACAAAGCAGCGGCTGGCGTGGAGTGTTTTCTCTCAGGCATCAGGGTTGCAGGTCGCTCCAGCCGCGACTGAGGACGAGTCCCGACAGGTGCAGCTCCTCGCGGAGGTTGCGCAACGCGAGGCGCGTGCCCGGAGCCCCGTCCTGGGGCCGGTTCCCCGGGGAAGAAGACGAGGTAGGGATGCCATGCAGACCTGAAACGGCCTTCCAGGTCCCCTCCCAGAGACAGACCCCAGCCGGGCCTGCCCCTCCCCTCGGGGCTGGAGGGAATGTGGGGGGTGGGGGGCGGCAGGCAGAGAGGCCGTTTGCCGGGAAAGGCCAGCTTGGGACGGGGCGGGGAGTTCCCTGCGTCTGGGCCGTGGGGGGAGCTGCAGGCCGGCGGGGTGAGTAAGGCCCAGCGGACGCAGGAGGCTCAGTGGCGGCGGCGGCAGCGATGGGGAGGAGGGTAATTACGCAGGGAGCTCTCGCCACAGCACGTCCCCGCAAATGAGAGGCCCCGGGCCCCAGACACCACACAACAAAGCAGGAGGCAATTATTTGGCTCCAGTGGGAGGGGACAGCCCTTCGCCGGCCCACTGCCGCTGAGGCCCCAGCCTCCGCTGAGGGCGCGCGGGGTGGGGGTGCGGGGACCACTCTCACCAGCCCCCGCGGGCAGGGGAGGGCCCGAGGGACTCCCGCTGGGCTGCCCTGGGCCGGCCGGGGTTCGGTGGGAGGCCTTCAGCCAGCCTGCAGCCTCCCGCCAGGCCTCCGCGAGGCCTCGGCGCACCCCGCGGGAGTGAGGGGGTTCGGGCCTGGGGCCCGGTTTGCAGGCCTTTTGTGGGTCCTGGGGATGCCAGTGGCCGACATCTGAACCCCCTCTCCCCCAGTTGTGGCCACACAACTGGCAACGGGGAGGCTCTCAGACAGGTGGGGAAACCGCAGAGGAGGGAGCCAGAGCCAGGGAGATTCCGGGGCGCTTGGCCTGGCCGGGGATTCACACCATTGATATGCAAATAAAATGCAAATCTGGCAACTTTTTCCCCTGAAAAATCTTCAGATCTGGCCCTTTTGGAAGGAGAGCTCTTCTGGTCAGCCGGCGGTGTCCCGGCCTCTGCGGGCCTCCCTCTCCCGCTCCATCTGCCTGTGTTCGCTGCGGGGAAACTGTCAGCAGGGCCCCCCAAGAACTTGGATTCATCTGGGACCTTCCCGCAAAGGACTTTCCCGCCCTTAGATGAAAGAGCCCAAAGTACAGATGGGGAAAAAGAGGCCTTAAGAGATTCAGGTACTTTCCCCTGCGCTAACCGCCCACCTGGAGGACGGTGGGGCTCTCCGGCCTTCTGATAACAGCTCAGGATTGCCCGAGTGCCAGCTGGGGGAGGGGACAGAGTGCCGAACCGGGGCCTGAAAACCTGCTCTCTGGTCTCAGCTGTGCCTCTCAGGGGCCCGGTCAGCTTGATCAAGCCATTTCTCCCCTTCAAGCCGCGGTTTCCCCGAATACCAGCGGCCCATCTCTGGAACACACGCTCTTCCAGCTGTGGAGACTTCCCCTTCCCCAGGGCCACCCAAGGCTGGTGCCCAGAGGCCTCTGAGCCAACTGTCCCCTCTCCGTCCTCACCAGCTCACAACTCCCCCACCCCCCCACCCCTGTCACTACTCCAGGCCAGTGGGGGATGAACCCCCCAACCCCTGTCTTTCTGCTTCTTCAACACCTCGCTCAAAATTCACTTTGGGAAGCCTCCCCAGATTAACCCTGATGAGCTGTTGCTACTTTATCTCGGGGTCCCCTCCATCTGTGAAAGGCTCGGTTTGTCCCCGTGTTTATATGTTGCTGCAAGGGCTCCCAAGTCATTTTGAGAATCTGCATAGCGCCCGTATGCACCCCGCCCCCACTGCAGGCCGCAGGCCAGGGCTCTGTCTCCTCTTGAGGCTGTGGGCTCCTGAGGACGTGGGCTGTGCCTTGGGGACAGAGAGCTCCCATGGGGGGACTGTGCTCCGCCATCAGATTAGGATTTTTCTCTAAGGTCGAGGGCTCCGCCTCTACGACCTGCCCCAGCCTGGGCTCTGCAGAAACGTTCTATAGAAATAGCAGGGAGCCACCCAGACAGCTTGCCTCTCCAGTCTTCGCTGGCTTTCTCAGCTTTCTCTTCGGCCCCCAGCCATGGATAGGGCGGCGGCTTCTGTCATCTCTCTCTCCTGCCCAGGAGTGATTCTGCCTCTTCCTTCTTCAGGAAACTGGCCTGGCCTCTGTCTCCTCCTCCTCCTCCTCTTCCTCCTCTCCCAAGCCTCCTGCCTCCAGCATCTCTGCCTAGGGCCTCAGGGCAAGCATTTGCCAGCGCTAGGTTAGTGCACTCCTGGGTCTGGCTTCCAGGCTCGCCACTGCCCTGGGGTCCTGGGACCCCCACCTGGCTGGCCTTCCTCAGCAGAGCTGGCCTCCACACCCCCAGACACCTGGGCCCCTTGCTCCCTTCCCTCCCAGGCTTCCTGGCACTCACAATGCCAGGGCTCCTGAAGTCCTAGACTGCCTTCTCTGCCTGGAGCTGGAAAGGCTTGAGGGGAAGCCTGAGGGTCCACCATAGCTGTGGCTCCGCCCCGTGCTTCCCTCAGCTTCCCTCCTGTCCCCCTCAGGGAGCCTCCTTCCCAGGAAGCCCACCACTTTCTATTCATTTGCATACTCTAGTGCCATATCTATTAATGCAAATGCCATGCAAATCAGATGCAAAGGACAGCAACAGTGGATGGCCTTGACCGGAGAGGAGGCCCCCATGTCTGTAAGAGCCTGGGCTCTCTTTCCAGAAGCGATCATTTGTCAGGAAAACAGGCTTAGAGAGGAGAAGCAACTGATTTGTGCATTCCTGCCTGGGATGCCTGGTCCTCTGGAAAATTCCAGGGGCCACTGACCCGAGCTGTGTTTTTCTCTTCCTTAGACCTCCTCCAGCTGTGTCTCTTCTGTCACAGAATTTTAGTCATTTTCCTTTTCTCTGATTTTCCTCTTCCCTGGCACCTGCCACTCCCTGCCCTGGGCACAGGAGCCTGTACCAGAGCCCTCTACCCCATCCCTGCGGGTGGGCGATGGAGAGCTGGGGACCCTCACCTGCCCCAGTGAAAGAGACCTGCCAACCTGCCCCAGGCACCTACAACCCCTACCTTTAGATCGTTTCTGTGAGTGCCAGTGACATAGGCAGGTGCGTTCTGTTTAAAGACAGGTGACCCTGGGGCGGGGGGCAGGCGGAGCTGGCTGAAATATTCCGGCATTACTCCCTCAGCAGGAAGCAAGGACTTGAGATTCTGCCTCCCTATCCATTGGGGGTTGTTGGAGAGGCCAGGGAAAAGGCCTGCAGTGAAAGAAGGGACCTTTAGTCTCTAGAAATGCGTTCAGTCGTCGGGTGTTTATGGGACACTTACTAGGACCCAGGCACTGAGCTGGGCACGGAGGGTGTGTCGGAGGACAAGTCGGGAGGACAAGAGAGCCTGCCCTCCTCTGGCACAAGGGGCTCATTCTCTAGCTTGAACCAGCATCACGTGGGACGTTTCTTAATGGGAAGGGTCCCTAGCCCCTCTTGACTCAGTAGATCTATGGAGGCCCAGGCATGGGCACTTAGACAAGGATTTGCCTTCCTCTTTCTCAGTGGTGTTGGTGCAGGTAGCCTGGGGACCACACTTTAAGAAGCTCTGCTGGCCTGCCCTGGATTCTAAGAACAGCCTGGAGTTCCCTAGGGCCCCAGGAAGGCAGAGAGGGGAGGCGGGTGTTGAAAGGAAGAGCCAGCTGAGATAGGAGGGGACAGGCAGGGTCTTCTCCCCAAGGCCACCATATCCTGGAGGAATTAGGGCTCCATCCACCAGGCTTTCTGCTTGAGTGTCTGTCTCCTGGCCCCTCAGCTTCACTGAGGAGCAGGCCCAGCTCCCTCTCCTAACGCTGTTCCTTGAAGACACTCAGGTTTCCCAGCATCCTGTTGGTTCCCACCCTTCACTTCCCTCCCGGCCCCAGGGCATCTTCTCTGGAGTCCAGTAGGGAGAGATGGCAGAGCAGACCAGGCTCCCAAACCTGCCTGCCCCTGCCTACTTGTCCCAGAGGGCCTCCTGGAGTCAGTGGCCAGGCTAGAGAGGGGCTGAGAGGAGGGGGTTTGAGGAAGCAGAAACAGAGGTTGGGAGCAGAGGCCAAGGGAGAGAGGCTGCCCCGCCTTCCTTTGAGCGCATGTCCTCGTTTGATGCTGGGGGAGCTGAGACATCTCCTCTCCCGGAAACGCGGGGCCAGACAGATAAACACAGATGGAGGGAGAGACTCCGATGCTTTATTTATGGGCCCGGTGACAGGCCCTCTCCTGTCTCAGAGTCACTAATCTACCGGGCGGAAGAGACATCCCACCCCCTCGCCACTGTCTTCCCTCCCTCCTGGGACTGGGGCTCAGCCAGGCTCTGAGCCGCCCCCAGCCAGTCAGGCTTGGGCCTGTGGTGCCGGTTCCCATGGGCTAGGGAAGAGCGTCCAGGGGCTCAAGAGACACCCTGTGCCTTCCTCTCTTTCCTCTGACGAAATGGGCAGTGCACAGCTCACCCCTTGGGTCTCCGCTCGTGGCCCATCCTGGCTTGAATGGCTATCAGGACCCTTTGTCTCTGCCAAGAAGACCCACCCCCCCCCGCCCCCCTGCCCCCCCCCCCGCCAGATGTGCTGGGGGACAGGAGGATGGCCTAGGCTGTCTCAGCTTTCTTGCTGAGAGGTTGGGCAGTCCAAGTGTCTTGACTTGGAAAGTACCCGAGACCTCCTGGGCCGGCCCGGCTGGGGCCTAACCAGAGCAGGGGTTGGTAGGGTTTTCTCGATGTCCCCGCAGGGTCAGACCCAGAGCTGAGGGGTCCTGTCCCCTGCAGTGTTTCCTTCTAACGAATTCCCTCTAATGGCAATTAGCACCCACATATCGGGGGCCCTGGGGACCCGTATTAATTCCTCCTCTCCGCCTTCACCTCCTCCCCACCTGCCCACACCACACATGCCTGCTCCTTACACAGGGTTAAATTCCTCTGTGGCTATTGGAGAGGTGGCCAGCAGTCCCATTAGCTGGACGGCACGGACGTCTCTGGCCCTGCTAGTCTGTGCCCAGCTGCATAGCCCCTTCATCGTGCCATTTTTCATCCATGTCTACCCCGAATTTGGGTAAGGGGACAAATAAATCAGCTTTCCCAGGAGAATGGGTTCTTCCAACTCTGGGGTCAGAGGTCAGAGAGCAAGAAAAGGGCGGGAAGAGGAGGAGGAGAAGGAGGGGGCAGATCACTACCTGGCCGGTGGCTTTGAGGCCAGACACAGGGAGCCTTTAAAGCCCCAGAGATTCTGAGATTTGGCTCTTAGGATCAGACGCCGGCTGGCACCTGACTCACTGGGGCCACCTCTGGGACCTGTTTGACTGGCCTCTCTCTCCTTTTCATTTAAGTGACTCTGGGTCATCCGAGGGCCAGGGAGGAACTTCACCAAAATAACAAGCTTCCCCTCCCTGCCCCACTCACCCCTTCACTGCCTGCCTTTTAGCCCTCCACCTCCTCCTTCTTTTGCACCTTCCCCTAGCACCCTCCCCCAATGGGGGGGCGGAGGAATTTGGAACCCTGGCTCAGATAGACCATGGCCTCAGGCAGTTTCTTCTCTGGATAAATGGGCATAGCTTAAGGATAAATGGCGTCCATTCACTGGCCTCTCCTCCAAACCGTTTTCATAGTCTCCTCTAGGAAGCGCTTTTCCCAACAACTGCACTCAGCCCCCCTCCCCAGAGGCTGTTCTAGCACAACCGCAGGAATCCCATTCACTCGCTATCTGTCCTCATTCCTGGCCTCTGATGAAGGGTCAGGAACGCGTTCTAGCTTCCGCGCCAGACTCAGTGACCTTTGTGGTCAGGAACGATGTTTCCCCATCTGACCAACCGCTCCCTGAAAGTGTCTCCTCCTGGGCCTGCTTGCGGCCTGGGGACAGAGCCCTAAACCCAGGCAAGGGTAGCCAACAGCAGGCGGGAGGGGACGGGGACAGTGGGGGAGGCCCATTCATTCCTTCACTCCCGCAAACAAATCCGTCCCAAGGTTAAGTGCAGGGAGGCAGGGAGCGAGTCATGCAGCATATGGAGAGGCTTTCCAGTGGAAGTGACTTTTAAGTTGAAACCAAAAAGATGAAAGGAAGAAGAGAGAGCATTTTCCTTCAAGATTTTCCCAAGGGAGCTGCATAGCCCCTCCTCCTACTCCACATCCCCGGTCCAGCTTGCTTCTGCCAGGGAGGCCCTGTACAGAGAGGCCTGTGGGGTCTGTCCTTCCGGAAGGTCACGGTGCTCCCTCCGCCTCCCCTTTGCCCGACCCGCCTGCCTGAGGGCTCTGGCTCCATACCAAGTGTCAGTGTGCTCGGCCCCACCCAGGATCCTTACTCAGGGTGGAACTGGCCGGAGAGGCAGCACCTCCTCTTCCCCGAAGCAGCTGCCATGCCAGAGGCCCCCTTCCCCTCCCCAGGAGAGGAAGTGTGGGTACGTGAAGCAGCTTGAGGACCACTCTGAACTCAGGGGCATATCTCTAACCATGACGAAGAAGGTGCATGTGTGCTCAGCTTGGGTACGGTTTTACCCCCTTCTGCTCTCTCCCCTCCTTTAGGAGATTTTGCAATCTGGGATCTGGGAGACGTCATTGTGTCCATCCCCCTGCCTGTGCCCAACCCTCCGCCACCCTCCAAGCATCTCTGTTGGGTTGGAGGTGGCTATCATCTGGCAAAGAAGCTACTGTCCTCCTCCCTGACCTTCTGAAGCAGTGAGACACATAGGCCCCTTCTTCTCTCCACTCTGCCATGACTTCTGGGTCCTAACTCGATATCCATTTCACTACTGTGCTCTTGGCTCCGGGGCTCTGAGATGGCCCGTGCTGGCCACAGGTCTCCTTGCTCACTCCTGGAGATGATGGACGTCGTCTGTCCACCTGGAGTTCAGCCAGAGACCCACACACAGCCTCCAGGCCAGCTGGCTCCTGTGCCTCCCATTCGGAGGACTACCCCTCGATGTCTGGGCTGCGGGAGCCCCATCCTGTTTTCTGCCGGGCAGAAAGCTGCTGCCCGGGAAGGAGTCCCTTCCCTCTTGCCAGATTCCCAAAAAGCTAGCGAGAGCTCTCATTTACTGGGCCCTTACTGTGGGCTGGGCTTCACTCTTCCCAACCACCCCTGCCTACGGTGGGTCCTATTATCACCCCATTCTACAGAGGAGGGAGTGGAGGCTCTGAAAGAGCCCTTCCCAACCAGAACGCTGGCCCCTTTCCGTCAAAGCCAGCATCGTGGTTCTGAGGACAGCAGAAGTGACCCGCTGCGGACGAAGCTCTGCCCTGGGCAGTCGAGGGAGGAGCACGGGACAAACGTGGCATGGCCCTCTCTTAGGGGTGTTCGGTCTGGTGGAGGAGACAAAACCACTCTCCTTTGGAAGCTACTGGTCGGACAGAGAAGTCAAATTGTGCTGGAAAACCTGGACCTCCCTGGCACCTGAGCCAGCATCTGGGGAGGCACCTAGCAGAGGCCCCAGGACTGTGTAGGTGCCCCGCCCCCTGCTGACCCTGTCCTGGGACAAACGGGCATGGGATTGGTCCTCCTCCCTGAGTTGCTGGAGCCCAGGACACTAGAAAACCCCTCGCTCCTGCTGAGGGGCTCTCGGGAGACGCAAAGACCCGCTGATCTCAGGGCTGCAGCCTCACTTGGGGGAAAGTTCCCCCCAGGATGGCGCTTGGGCTCTCCCACTAGGAAGCTTGGGAGGGCCCAAATGCCATCCACCCGGGGGGGATGACTGGGGTGAACTCTGAAGGCATCTTGGAACTCCATCGTATCCCATTTCCTCTTCTTCATCCTGGCCAAGTTCTGAGGATTATGACGGTGTGGGCAATAAAAAGTGCTTAATTGGTTGTTGTCCAGCTGAGGGTGCTCCCCATTTCCCTCCGTGGGGGCGGGAAACCAGCTGAGTCAGTTTCACTTTTGTTATTGCCCAGTTTCCTGGTGGTTGCTGGGCACTGGTGGAGGCAGGCACCCAGTGGGAGTCAGCGACTGGCCCCTGATGCTGCTTCAGAGGTGGGCGATGCCCAGAAGCAGAGGGCATTGGAAGGACCTGAACCTTAAGTCACATCGCTCCTTTCCTGAGGAAAGAGGCCAGCAATGCTGTTGGCCTCTGTGGGAGTCCGGAGGGGATACAGCGATGTCCTTGGCCCTGGCCTTGGTGATAGCGCCCCTTATTTCTGTGGGAAAGGACAGAGGTGGAGAACAGGGACCCTGGAGCCAGGCTGCCTGGGTTGGAATCCTGACTGTGCCATGATCCAGCTGGGGGATCCTGAGCAAGTTACTCAATTTCGCCATGCCGCAGCTTTCTCCTCTGTAGAGTAGGGCTCAGTGCACAAAACGTGTCCAGAGCAGTGCCTGGCACATAGTAAGTGCGCAGTGCATGCTAGCTGAGCCCTGACCCGTGTGGCTCGGTTGGCATCACACTGGCAAAAGTTTGCCAGTTTGATTCCGGGTCGGAGCACATGGCTGGGTTACGGGTTCCATCCCCAGCTGGGGGCGTGTATGAGAGACAACCGCTCCATGTTTTTCTCTCATGTCGATGTTTCTCTCCCTCCCTTCCTCCCTCTCTAAAAATAAATAAAATATTTTTTTAAATATTTTTATTTATTTATCTTAGAGAGGAAGGGAAGGAGAGAGAGAGAGAGAGAGAGAAATATCAATGTATGGTTGCCTCTCATGCATCCCCCGCCAGGAACCGAGAACTGGCCTGCAACCCAGGCATGTGCCCTGACTGGGAATCGAACCTTGATCGTGTGGTTCGCAGGCCTGCGCTCAATCCACTGAGCTACACCAGCCAGGGCAAAAAATAAATAAAATCTTTATACAACAAAAACGAATGACAGCAGCTAGCAGTGTCTTGGCCCGGCAGTGACAGTGGGAAGGTCGGGTGTAAGTCAGGCTGAATCTGGGCACAGCGGGAGGGGAGAGCGGTGGCTGAAATGACTTCCACAGAAGAGAACATCCAGCAACATGGGTTTCCTAACATCCTCTCTTCTGGAAGCCAGATTCCTTCCAGAAAGCTGGGAGTTCGGTGAGACCCTGGGGAGAAAAGTTCTCTGCTTGCAAGGCTGCGTTTGATTTCACCACGAAGCCCTTTCCCACAGCCCACCTTGCCCCTCACAGCCTTCAGTTTCACCTGATTCCGGAAGGGCCGAGCCAGGCGCAGGCCCCTCGCCTTCCTGGCAAACCTGCTTGTGTCCTCTCCCCCCAGGGAACCTTTGGACAGACTGTTCCCTCCGCTGGAGACGCCCTGTCCCTCAGCAGCTCTCATCTCCTCCTTTCTGAGCCTGTCCTGCCTGCCTTCCGTTCCTCCAGCTGGAGGTTTCCAGGCACAAACCCACCCCTCCCTTCTTGTCCCAGCCCTGACACTCACCCCAGGGCCTGCAACCTGGACCCCTTCCCTCTGGCCCAGTCCCCAGAGGGTGTCCCATCTCCACCTCCCCCACTGGGAGGTTAAGAATTGCGTTTCAATGCTGAACCCTACGAGCCATCTGTGGCCCCTCCAGGTCTCAGCCACTATTATTCCCACTCCCACCCTCAGGCTTCTCATTTTGATCCAGGAAAGTGGCATAGTCACTGGGCTGCCTGCCACTTCTGACTGCACCTGGGGGCTTGGCAGACAGACAGCCACCTGTCTCAAGAGGCTCAACTGGATGCTCACAGGCAGTGGAGGCCAAGGGAGACCTTGGCCTACGGAGACCACTCTTCCAATCGGAGACCCCCGCCCCAGAAGCCCCACCAGCGCCGGACACTGCCGCAGCAGACCTCTCAGTCTCAGAGTCCAGGCCCACTGGGCAGCAGCTGATGCCAGAGGGGCAGGGCAGAGGGAAGCCCCGGAAAGCCCCCACCCAGTCGCTGCCTGTCTCAGAAATCCTTTGCCTCCGTTCCCTGCCAGTGCTCTGCAGTCTGCCGTCTCTCTGGGGGAGTGAGGCTCATGGGTGGGAGGTGGAGTGGGAGGAACACTGCTTGGCCCTTAGGGGGGCAGCCAAGATTTATGGGACTGGATTTTTACAGGCTGGGGAGAGGCCCCAGGCAGGGGCTGTGGAGCCTGACGCATAAAACCTCCTGACATGAAAGTCCCAGCAGTGGGCCCCCCCCCCAGGCCTGTGGGTGGTGAGGGATTTACAACTGTTGCACAAGGCCTGGAGGGGGCCTGGGGAGCTGCAAGGACACTTCAGAGCCAGAATAACTCCCGCCAAGGCCTTCACCTTTCTCCTCTAGGAAAAAATATTACTCACCAATAGAACAGGTTGGAGCTGCCAGAGAGATGGTTATCGCTACAAGGACCCCGCCCCACCTGGAGACCAGGTGCCTCCCAACTTCCTTCCCCACCCGGACTCTCCTCTCTGCCCCCAGTCAGGGAGAGGTGCCTGGGGCGAAGTCGGGGGAGCCCTTTCTGCAAGCTCCCCCTGCTCTGGAGAGAGTGGGGCTCAAGTTGCCATGGCCTCTCTTCTCAGAGGAGGACAGGGCGGCAGTGGCCTGGAAGTAGGGGTGGGAGTGTGGGCGGGTTCTGGCCGGTGAAAGGGCTCTGATATTGAGGGAATACTTTCAGAGTGTGTACCTGTGGTAGAAGCCTTACCTGAAGGGGGAGAAAGATGGCAGGACAGGGACACGGAAACACACACAGCCCCTGTGCTTGGTGGCCCTCTCTCATTTCAGCCAACGAGTCAAAAG
This sequence comes from Sturnira hondurensis, assembly GCF_014824575.4. Lineage (NCBI taxonomy): Eukaryota > Metazoa > Chordata > Mammalia > Chiroptera > Phyllostomidae > Sturnira > Sturnira hondurensis. Next base: position 3,384,903 of record NW_028094263.1, on the reverse strand, counting down.
GCTGAGCTGGGAATCTTAGGAGCAGAAGGTGCCGGGTGCCAACTCTGCATCCTGTTCTCTCCCACCAAACCAGCAGCCAGTTTTCCCATAGGCCAGACCCCTGGCTCCTTCTACCCATGGAAGTGTTATTTAGGGGGTCAGTGGTCCTGAGTCATCTCAGGGCTGGACATCACTGGGGACAGCTCAGCTGGTGTAAGAGGGTGTTTCTACTTTCTCCCAGACTCTGGACTCTGCACCCCACCACCCTGGCCCCCAGGTTCCCTGCACCTGCATGGAGGAGCCCGGATCCTCAGCTGGGTGGGGGAGAGGTGCACTGCTAACCACTTAAAAGGGCAGGTAAGCATCTGGGACAGGTGAGGAGCCAGAGCCTTTGAAATGGGAGGGGGGCAGGGCTTCTGCCCCGGAAGATGGAAATCCTGGGCTAGGGCCTTGTAGCTCCCAGGGAGAAGAAAGGGGAGGAAGCCCCATTATGAGAAGACACAGGGAGACAGTGCCTACCCTCTCTCCAGCCCAACCTTCCCCTCCCTACCCCCCAGTCCAGCCTCCCAAGCCCAGAGCTGGCACTGAGACAGCCAACTGAGTAATGTCTGGGGTGCCCAGCCAGGTGGGCACAGACTTGCCCACGGCCAGGCCCCACCCGAGTGGCCGGTCAGCACTTCCCAAGACAGGGCCAGAGGCACAACAGGGAGAGGACAGTGACACTGCCCTTCCAAGCAGGGCCCTGCTGTAACGCGGCCCGATAGGCAAGAGGTTTGGGTGGGGACCCCAACTTTTGGGAAAGTTGGTGAGGGGAGCAACTGTACTGTCCATACATCCTTTCTTCTGCTGATCTGTAGGCAGGCAGGAATAGAAGACAAACCTGAAGTCGGCACCCCAGCAGGGAAAGGAGAAAGCCAGAGAGGAAGGATGGCTTTGCTCCCTTGCCCCCCAACCTTCCTGCCACCAGCTCCAGACTACAGGGAGGAGTGGGCCGGGCCAGTCCGGACCTGCTTCCAGCCTGCCTTCCTCCCCAGCAGGTCGGGGAAATTACTCTCCTGGTAGCGCTTTTTATTTTTTGAAGCCAGATCAAAGGTGGGACCCAGCTGGGAGCCCTAGTAAAATCTCAGCAATGTGGAGCCTGGGAGTTTCTGCTGGGGAAACTGGGAGCTGGGGGCGGGACCATCCACCCCAGGCTCCCGCTGCAGGGGTCAGGGGGTCAGAAGCAAGAGGAGAGTCGGGAGCGGAGCTGCTGGGTGGGGGCCAGTCAAGAAGGATCAGCGACTTGAAGAGTTCAGCCTAGGCTGCCTTCTCGTTTGTTCGGTTCCCACAGCTCTTCTCCAAACATGGACTCACACACGTCTAACTCTCCCAGGCCCAGCGTCCAAGCCCATTGAAACCCGAGTCCAGAGTCCGCAGTAGCCAAAGGTCATCCCACTTTTACTTCCCTGCTCTGGGCTGCTATCTGCTCTAGGGCATTATTTTGTAGAAGCAGGAAGCTCCTAGATTGGATAACCTTGCTTCCCTCCTGCTATCAACAAAAGCACATTGGAATTCAGGCTAGAAAAAGCTTCTCCCTGTTTCTGTTCTGCTTTTCTAGTGGAGCCTGGAAGCTCAGACTGAGTCACGAGCTGCAGCACCGGCTCCTGCCCTCGGGTCTTTTTCTGGAGGCTGATCCATCTGCGGGAGGCCTTCCCCTTCCCCTCCAGTGCTGCCCCACCTCTCCCGACAGGAACCGCATTGGTAACGCTGTAGCTGGAAGGGGTCAATGGGGTTCTTCATTCATGCTGGGTTTTAGGGTGAGTATCTGCCTGGCACTATCAGTGACAGGCATGTCATGTGGGGGCCCCAGACGTGCCACAGTTCTTTCGTCATGAGTTCTTCAGTCGGGAAAGGCTTGGTCCGGATCAGCATGCTGTCAAATGTGAGGCGTGTCCAACAGAACAGAAAGATTTCACCAGAGCCTTGGCTGGCCCTGAGAAGGCCTCCTCAGTGACAGCTGGGAGGTTCCTTCTGTTACCCCAGACAACCGTCCTTTACCCCCGTTCCAGCTTCTCCCAGGTCCTGGGGTCCCTGGCAGCGGATCCGGGGGGCAGTGAGCATGCATGTTGATGGACACACACACACACCTAGGTGGGTCTGGATGGAGAAGAGAGATGCTGTTCTACAAATTCTGCTGTCACTAACGCACTATGTGACCTTAGCCAGCTCCGTCACCTCGAGCTTTGGTTTCTCCCGGCCATAAAATATGGGGTTAATTGTCCCTCGTAGGGAAGCTGGGAGGGTTAATTGGGCAATGGCTGTGAAGTATCTAGGAAGAGAAGGAGATCTATAAATATAAGGGATCATTAGAGGCTATTTCACAGCCGTTTTGTGGGCCCCGGTGTTATTATTAACAGTATTATTGTTATCGCCATCAAGGCCCACTTCCCGAGTCTCCGCCAGCTGGATCGGCACTGCCAGGGGAAGTCAGGCTCATGAGCCCAGCATCCCAGCCAGTGGCCTCACCGAATCCACACCGTTTACCCAGGGTGTCTGGGGGACCTCCAGGAAGCTCTTAATGGCGACAGAGAGGGGGCTTAGACAGGAGAACCCAGAAAAGAGAGGGAGACGGTGCCTACCCTGAGGAGATTCATAGCCCACCTTTTCTCCAGGGATGTTCCCAGTCTGCTGTCCTGGAGTCAGGAGGGGTGCAGAGGGGAGGAGGGGGGCTGAGTACAGGGAAGAGGCTGAGTGGAGAGGACACTGTTACCAGAGGAGCTAAAATAAGCTGTTAGGAGGAGGTGATTCATGGAAGCTGAGTGGCTCTTCTTTTTCAGGGGGCTTTGCAGAGGCTGGACCGTACTGTTTCCAGGGGAAGCAGAGGACAGGCAAACAGTGGGTGCTCAATGCATGCTCGTTAAATGGAATTTTCATGCCTGCCTTTCTTTCCGTAAGACTAGAAACCCTACACATTGGGCCCTGACTAGTGTGGCTCAGCTGGTTGAGCATTGGCCCACAAAGTGACCAGTGTCCAGGTTGATGGATTGATTCCGGGTCAGGGCGCCTGCCTGGGTTGCAGGTTTGGTCCCCAGTCGGGTTGGGTCGTGTGTGAGAGGCAGCTGCTCGTGCAAGGGGCAGCGGACTGAGGTTTCTGTTCCTCTCTTTCTCCTTCCCTCCTCCCCTCTCTATAAACAAGAAAGCAAGCAAACAAACCCCTAGTATTGGGTATTTGAGAGCGGCTGGGCAAGTACAGCTCGAAGGTTCTCATTACCAGAAAAAAAGGTAACTTTGTCTGGTGACAGATGACGACCAGACCTGTTGTGGTGACCTATGTATACAAATATCAAATCATTATGCTGTGTACTTGAAACTGATGTTATATTTCAACTGTACTTGAAAAAATACATCCAGCGGCTGCTTTTGGGAATGCCTTGGGCTTGGGTGCCCCCTGGTGGTGACATGGAAAAGCTGAGGGACACCAGAGCCTTACACCCGAAAGGGCTCCCTCCTACCTCAGGGTGGGAAGCTGCCCTTTCTCAGCTCCACAGACCTCATCCCAAGAAAACTGGGGTAGAAAGAACCAGGGAAGAAGAAAGAACCCTGCGGGAGAGGATGGGTGGGATGTCTTTGCTGCAAGATTCCACGGCAGTTGGTGGACAGCCAGCCGTGGGCCAGGGCAGGGGAGCCAGGGGGCAGAGACAGTGGATGAGTCGGGCACAGGCTGGAAGGGGCACCCCAGGGCAGAGGACAGAGGGGCAGCTGTGTGCGCACCTTGGGTGCTGAGTAGGGTAGCTGCCAAAGCATGACAGGGAGATGTGTTTTACAACTTCCGTCAGTGTCTTATGCTCACAGAAGACTGAGGAAACTAGGTAATTGAAATCATAGATGGACTGGGGTGGGAAAAAAATAAACATGGCTTATGTAAACTAGGTGTTTGCCTCATCAAATCTCCCTTGAGTGTCAGGGTGGTTTGAAAAGTCTGCAACTTGGATTTCTCTGTAGGTAGAAAGAGAAGAGGCTGTAGAAACCCAGAGGAGGGGAAAGGGAGAAGCAGAGGCTACTGGGAAAATCCCTACGGCAGAATGAGCAGCCCTTAGAAGGCTGCGCTGGCGGTAACTCTTCAAAGATAAACAAGAAAGCTGAGGCCATAGCTGTGAGAGAGGACCGATGGATAGGACCAATGTCCCCGCAGCTGGGACATTGATACTCTTCCAGTTTCGGGACCTCCAGCACCAGCTGGAACATGCGGTTCCTTTCGGAGGAGGCCCCAGAGCATCTTGGAGGTTAAGGGCAGAGACTGCGGTTCTGCAATCCTCCCTCTCTCCTCCTGGCTCCTCAGCATCCTTGGGGACAGACACTCTCTCTCTGATGCTAATCAGATGAGGGCAGCCACATTCACAAGAGGACCACAGCGATGTTGGGCAAAGCACGGGGAAAGGAAGAGGGAAGGGAGTTAAGAGGCGGACAGGGAAGCAGATGTGAAATGGAGGTGGAAGAAGAGAGGCCTGGAAGAGAAGGAGGGTAAGTCCTTGGAAAGTGTTAGAAGGATACAGTTAGTCAACAAAAATTTAGTGTGTACCTAATATGTATCGAGCAATGTGCTGGGAGTGGGAGGGGCAGTGACCAGAGAACATGGGGCCTTTAGGGGTAGGGCACGGTTAGCTTTGTACATTAGAAATGGGGAGAAAGTGACTATTTGGAGCAGGAAGAGGTTGAAAGCCTTTGGTAACAAGAAGAAAGATATCCGAGAGAGGGCCCCAGACACGTGGGCGGGGACTGGTGGGGAGAGGTCTCCCACATCGAAATACAGAAGGAGCCACCTGTGGGCACCGGCTTTGCAGAACAAGGCCGGGAGGGTGGGGGAGGGGAGAAGTTCAGAAAGGGGAAGGACCGCAGTGGGTGGGTGTGGAAGGCACAGACTTCAGGCAAAAAACTGTTTATTTGAGCACCCCGGGGGGGGGGGGGAGGATACCTTTGGGCTAAGGAGCGGTTCTCAACAAATGCCTGCTGGGATCACCCAAGGAGAGCTTCCTAAGACGTGCGTCTGGCCCCAACCCGAGGTTCTGATTTCCTCGGCCTGGGGCAGGACTCAGATTTCAGAACTCAGGAGAAGCTCGCTGACCAGTCTCCGGCGGGGTCCGGGAGAAGATGGGCACTTAGAGGCTGGCTGTCTGGCCTCCTCCCTCTTGCGGAGCATGGGGCCCTCGTCAGGGAAGCCGATCTGTGAAAAGGGAAGTCGTGAGGTGGTTTGGGGGGCACTGAAAGTGAGGCCCAAAGACTTCAACGCTCCTGACAAAAGTGGAAGGGGGTCCTATCTTAAGGGAGTGCCCCTTTCCTTGGCGCTGCCTCTAGTGTGAGAGAGGCCAGATAGACTAGAAATTTAAAAAACAAAACAAGAAAATGGCAGCTTTCAAAAGCAAGGAACCATCCAGGTAACTCAAAACTGCTGCCAAGTTCTAAGTTTTTGCACCCTGTCTTCCCACGCACGCACGTGCCCGGTTTTTTGTTTTTGTTCTCACTTCTGCTGTCCTTACAATGGGGCTCCTGGGGTGGGAGAAGCACAGCTGCCCCCAGCTTTCATCCCGCAAAAGGTTTGGCAGTGGCCCAGCAGGATATTCAACCCCACCTCTCCCCCAAATCCCTGAGTCACTGAACCCGGGTGGAGTCCTCAGCTTGACAGTGAAGCAATCTTCACATGAAAAATGGCCTGGGAACAGAATGTGTGGTCTACATAAACAAGTCCCATGTAGATGTAATTGTATGCAAATATTCATTCTTGAACTCAACAGACACTTCCTGCCAGGCCTCTGCAGCACCCACCTCAACCCTTCCAGGGCAGCTCAAGCTCCAGCAGGGAGGCAGAAGTGAGAATAGGGGTGCAATTCACTCACGCTTGTGCCAAGAACTGTTCAGCGATGGAAGAAGCCATGGCTGGGTGGGCATCTGGTGTTAAGACTTTGAGCAGAGTCTTGGAGGACATATTAGGAATTTACCAAAAGAGAGGAAGGATCAGTAAGGAACAGAAACAGTAGAGAGAAGCGTGAGTGTTTAGGAACTGTGATATATTTCCGTGAGCCAAAAGGAGAGGATTTATGGGAAGGAAATGAGGGAGGGAAGGGAAGATTTGAAATTTTTGCAAACAAAGGGTATGAAGGACCTTGTTTGGCTAAAAAGCGAAGTTTGGGCTTTTAACCCAGAAAGGAGTACAGGGCCAATGGAGAATCTTAAAGGACTAATACCTTTCTAAAGTTTTGTTTTCAAAGGCTGAGGCTGAGAGTAGACTGGAAGAGACTATTAACATTTATTCAGCAATTACTGTGCACTGGGCCTTCTGCTCAGTTGTCTTATGTTATTTTTATCACACCAACCCTTTATGACAGCGCTTTTCAAACTTCCAGGGAAGAAAAAAAGGACCGAGAGAAAAGGAAGGAGATAGAACAGCATAAAAAGCATCAGGTAGCAAGGATAAGTGTTGTCTTTGGACTGTTATACACTCGCACAGAAATAGGAGTACGAGTGTAACTGGGCCAGGATGCCAATGTATTTCTCACTGTGGGTTATGGTTAAAAAAGAAAAGAAAAAGGAAAGCCACTGTTCTAAATTGTAGGTGTGGTTAGCCTCATTTTACAGGTGAGGACACAGGCTCACAGAGTTTTGGTATCCAGCCTCTCTGCACGTGGGATGTGTAAATTTCGAACCAAGGCTTGGTAGGAAGCCAGAGTGGATTCCTTCTCACTAACTAATGTGAGGCGGCCTTCCTAAGTTACAAGGCTTAAAGATCTGGGAGAGAAAGATAAACCTACGCAGGCAGCACCTGCCAAGTGCTGTACTCACAGCACCTCTTTCAAAGAGGGAAGAGAGGCAGACACCAACTCCACACTCGAGGTGCTAGTTAGAATGCTTATTCCAGGAGTGCCCCAGTGGCACGGAACCGGATTAAGAGAAGCGGCCCCAGGAATCTACTTTTAGAGAGCTTCAAGTGATTCTGATGCCAACTTTTGGGGACCGTCAGTTAGGGGGTGGTCACAATAAATAGGTGAGGATTACAGGGGCTTGAACCGAGACGGTGAAAACGATCCCCTCTTAGAAGTCACGTAGCCCCAGCTCCCGCATTGTCCAATGCATCTTTGTACAAAGTTGCCCAGGAGCTCCTTTCCCTCTTCGAGGCAATGAAGAGAGAGAAATTATCTAGAAGGCTGGTGGCTTTCCACTCACCAGGAACGAGACTACAAGACTAAAAAGACGGAGCTCCCAGCTACACCAGAGCGACGCGGGATTGAGGTGTAATTTATACACTACGTAGAGGACTTTTCAGTGCCTCACCCTGAGGACTTTTGATTGGCCTTATGGAAGATCTATCATTCATTCTCTGGGTTAGAGGTGGGTGGAAGGTCAACCAAGACCAATACGAAACCAGTCCTCAGTTAAGCCCCACCCCATCTAGCTTCCTGTTGCTGTCCATCAACCACCTCATGGGCGGGACTTTTCGTCCCTCCAGTTGGCTAGAGAACATGTCATTCACTCTAAAATAGCTTTTCGGTTGGTGCCTTCTACAGTCCATCAGTTACATTTCGCATTTCTATTGGCCAAACCAACGTCGCTCTAGATTACTCTCTTTGATTGGTTAGTAGTGCTGTCGGTCCCCAATGTACACCACTCTTACTGGTGAACGCTGCCGTCGCTCGGGCGGTGGCGGGCTCCGGGATTGGCGGGTGCTGGGCGGGCGGTGTCAGGCTCTCGGTGGCGGCGGAGGCGGCGGAGGCCAGGGAGGAAGATGTCGTAATGAGCGGTGGGTCCTGGCCACTGCCGGTGGGGTCTTCCCGGCCCCCAAGGGTCGGGAAGACGGGCAGAGGCCGCAGGGAGGGGGAACCGGGGCTGGGGGTTGCCCCCTGGGGCCGGGCCTGGCGCCGGGGCCCGGCTCCGGGAGGGGCGGGGGAGGAAGGATTCCCGCCCGGAGGAGGAGCGGGGCTGGCCAGCCGGGCGGAGGCACCCGGAAGGGGGCGTTCGACTCCCCGCCCCCTCGGAGCCCGCTGGGCGGGAGGGCAGCGCTTCCGGGGGCTGATGAGAGGAGCGGGCACCTGGGGCCAACTGAGCACCCCCTCTGCCAGGTCGCCGACCCCTCCCCGACCCCCACAGCGCTGTCTGGCCCTTGGAGATTGCGTCTTCCCCGAAGAGGCGGCCAACGCCCCTTCGTGCTTGCCTTGTGTTTGGAGGGACCTTCTGCACTCTTAACTCTAGATGCCCACCAGCGATTCAGGGCTCGCCCGAACGCGAGGGGCGAGGGAGTGCTTGAAATTCAGACAGTGCCAACCATATGGGCACTGGTGGGTGTAGAAGCCAAAGTGGTCATTAGTGTATCCCAACTGAGAGATGGTGTCAGGACACAAGGGCGCTCCCTAGACAGAAGACCTTTCGCTTTAAGACTGCGAGTAGGCAAGATCTTTTAATATGTTCGTTTCACTTGGATCCTTGAGCCTCCAGTTAAATATTTGCAAGAACTGTGAGACATTTAAGAACTTGGTGACAAAGCACCTCCAGCGTTAACCTGCTGTCCCGTTGGGGTGGGGGAGGCTGGTGAGTCGCAAAGGCCAGGCACAAACTTAAGAAATGAACAGAAAAAAATAAAACAAAATGGGTACTTTTCTTCCATCCCATCCTCTTTGGTGACTTATGAATCAGCCTTTTACCCATGCTTCTTGGCATGTGTTTCTGGTGGTTTTATAATTTTAGTTGAAAAGGAACCGTCTTCTCTGGGCAATTGAGAAACCTGTCTTTACTGCATTCTTTGGTTTTGATCCCAATATCCTGTGATGTAATTTTTTTCTGAACTAACTTGATCCAAGTTAGCTGGATCGGTCTGGCGTTTCTCAGGGCACATTTTCCAAACTTGGTTTCTTCTGAGGTCACTTCTTTTTCACTCATTGAAAAAGGGCGGGAGGAGCCAGTAGTCTGGCCCTCCCTTACACCAATTGCATCGCAGATAGGAGGGTGGTGACTATTTCAAAGTACACTGGCAGGAAGTATGTGAAAACCCCCAAGCCCTACCCCAGAAAGCATTAAGTGTTACCCTTGTGGAGGGCTGTGTTGAGTTGGTAATTTGGATAAGAGAATTAGGGCTAGAAAGTTTAGGGTGTTGGCCAGCTCACAGAGAGGCAGTGAAAAGAATGATGCTAGCATCCACACCGTATGAGTAATTTTGGTTAATGAGACAGAGAAATCTATTGTCTGTAATAATGACTGCAATGACTTTTGTTTTAAATTCTTGTGTGTGATGAAGGGGGCAAATCTGTCATACAGCCTGTCATTTGTGTTGAATAGGCACTAATATCATTTGGAACTGGACTCTCATTGGGACAGTTGGGAAGATGTCTAACTCTGGTTTTTCCACTTGGTTGTACAGAGGCTTAACCTCTTCATTTAAATGCAGCAACAACAAGAAAAAATTACTCAAGAAAAATTATGAACCCCCGAGCTAAGCCATTAAAGCTCCAGTCTCCTAAAAAAAAATATATATATGTGTAGGTGTATACACACCTACACATACAGTCTCTTGGCTAAGGAGACCCAAGTAGAGTAGTTCCTAATCTTACCCTGACTAACCAGAAGAGAGAAGTAGCTTCAGGAGGCAGAGTTTGGCATCACTGTGTGGTTTTTTTAAAGATTTTATTCATGTATTATTTTTTAAAGATTTATTTATAGGTCGAGGGGAAGAAAGGGAGAAACATCAATGTGTGGTTGCCTCTCGCACGCACGCCCCCTACTGGGGACCTGGCATAAAACCCATTTCCCTGAGGGGGAATCAAACTCATGGGTGTGGCACTCAATCCACTGAGCCATACCATCCAGGGCTTATTCATTGATTTTTAGAGAGAAGGAAAAGGAGGGAGAAAGTGTGGGAGAGACATTGATGTGTGAGAGAAACATTGATGGGTCGCTTCCTGCCTGCGCCCACCCTGGGGCGGCCCCACAACCCAGGCATGCCCTCTGACCTGTAATCTAATGGTGGGGTCAGGGGCATCCCTTTGTGGTACGCCCACCCAACCGAGCCACACCGATCAGGGTGGCATCACTGTTGATAGCACTTAGACTAACTGGCTTTTTCTCTCAGATTCTATTAAAGTTTGTCCCTCTGGAGTCCTGTCAGAGGAGAGAGGAAGCTGTAAGAATATTTTGGCAAATGTCTGGGTAAAGACGCCTCATGACCTAACAACAGATAGGGTAGTTCATTTGGATATCTTGGCCTTGAACTTCCTATAGTTGTTGATTATAATAAGCAGCCTTTTGGAGAAGTTACGGGGTCCCTCGTGCCTGAACAGTTCTTTGACACAGTAAGTATCAGACTTGCTTTAAGCAGGTTTATTGCCCAACTAGGGCCCTATGAAGACAGTCTAAGCTTGTTGCAGCCAACCAGTGCACTCCGGTATTGACATGGGCTCAGCAATTTTAGAGACCTTGCTCACCCCCGTTTCTGTGGTGGGGATGTAGCACGGTTTTGAAAGACTTCCCTTCACTCCTCTGTTCTCTGCATACACACAGATTAGAAGCCTCCCTTCCAAAGACTGAAAATTTTGGAAATTATCTTAGAGGGAATGGGCAGTGGCCACAGAGTGAAAGATGCAGAGAGACACTGTTTTAAAGGGTGTGTAGAGCATTAGAAAGTTTAGAGGTATAGTTGTGTGAACACTTCTGAGTTTAAACAGGCCTTGTGGACTGTAGACTTGGAGTAAAAACTATTTGGAGACGCTGCAATACTTGCTTATGAGTTTATTGGGTGATAGTATCCCTTTGGGCAGCTTAACTGGATTTGTGAACTTACTCCCAACAAGTTTGAAACCAGGAACCCTTGGTCTACGTGTTGGACCAAACCAATACAAGGTGGGCTGAGAGATGGACATCATTATGGAACACATTTGTTGATGCTTTTGTTTGTTTTTTTGCTTTGCTTTTGGATCCACATGCAATTCCTTGTGACTTCTAGATCTGTTGAAGGACGGGGGAACGCTTTCTCTTCATTTCTTCCTTCATAGAGCCAGTGCTTGGGTCTTTATATTTCTGAAACGCAGTTGAAACTCTGTCTCTTAAGCTCTTCCTCACCCAGGCCAGATGGCTAAGTTGGTTGAAGCATTGTCCTGTACACCAAAAGGTTGCAGGTTCGATTCCTGGTCAGGGCACATACCTAGGTTGTGGGTTTAATTCCTGGTCAGGGCATGTGAGGGAGGCAGCCAATCAATGTTTCTCTTTCACACTGATGTTTTTCCTCTCTTCCTTTCTCTCTAAAATCAATGAACATATCCTCAGGAGAGGATTTAAAAAATGATTGAAGATAAATTCTTCCTCAATTATCAGCAGAACTTTTTTGGCTGGCAGCATTGTCTTAGGAGACCTCAGGGCAGGGAGGTCTCACTATTCTGTCAGTTATCTGTCAGATTGCTGTGGGGCAGGGTGTGGGGGAAGCAGCAGGCAAAAATGTGGGGCGGTACCAATGCAAGGGTATGTCAGCCTAAGTAGGAAAGGGATTAGGGCTTACCCTTGAGGAGATGCTCAGAGGTCGCACTGGTGGGTTCATTCCAGTTGACAGGATTCCCAAATGGAAAACTGATGTTTCTGTGGCTGAAGAGAGCCCAGGAGCCAGCTCAGCACTCGCAGCCCCGGGGGAAGCTGCAGCTTCCACTGCGGGTCTAGGAAGAGTTTTTCTGATGCTCTGAGGCCGTCATTGGCACAGGCAATCACTGTACCTCTCACCGGGGTGGGCTTCTGGCTGGCGTACTCTGGATTGATGAGCAAGGCAGCGAGCAGCGAGCGTGGAAGGGTGAAGCGCCCAGTTTACCCCCGTGAGGGGCTCTGAGGGGCGTGGAGATCTCAAGGCTGTTTGTGTCACAGGAAGAGCTGACAGACCCGGCTGTCGGAACCCTCCCATTGGATGGCGTCTCCCGCCTTAGCAACCACTGGTTTCTCCATCACAGCAGCCTGGTACCCAGCCAGAAGTCCCAGAACATCGCAATGCACAGGTTTAGCTCGGATGACTTATTTTTGATGCAAAGGGCCCTGAGATGCTAGCTTGTCCCTAGGTTGTGAGGTGGCCTTTTGCATCTCAGCCACAGGATGAAAATGGCTCAGGAACGAGGAGGCACTGACCCGCACATTTCCAAATGTCCTCTCTCTAGAGCTTCCTGTCTGGGTCATCTGTTACCTCTCCTGTGGGACTGGGTGGAATCACAAAGCAGCCTCTCTGGAGAGTGTGACTAGAGAGTGAGAGAGAGCAGGCAGGGCCATGTGATTGGGCGTGGAATATTTCCGCTCCAGGCCAGTGTCTCATTGGAAGTCTTAGATTCACCTAAAAACAGACCAAAACATTTCCCAACCTTCAAAAACGTAATTGGTAAGCCAACCCTCTCTTCCCAGGACAAATGAAGTCACCACTCTTTTCAGAAGTTGATCTTAGCCCAGGCATTACTTACAAAGCAGCGTGCCAAAGCAGAGGAAGCACACGTTTTTACATACTGATATTCTTGGAGCGGGGCGGGGAGCGGGGGAGTATGTTTTGGTTTCTTTTTCCTCCTGTTCTCCAAAACAGAATTCTTTTTTTTAAAGATTTTATTTATTTATTTTTAGAGATAGATGAAGGGAGAGAGGGAGAGAAACATCAATGTGCGAGTTGCCTCTTGCACACCCCCTGCTGGGGACCTGGCCTGCCACCCAGGCACGTGCCCCAACCAGGAATTGAACCAGCGACCCTTTGGTTCACAGGCCAGTGCTCAATCCACTGAGCCACACCAACCAGGCTCCAAGACGGAATTCTGAGGACCGGTATTCTTTGCACCATTCCTGGGACTGCTTCTCTGGGAGTGAAGAGTTCTCAGCATTCCCTGCTGCCCCGTGTGCCCACTCCTCCAAAGTCCCTTCCAATATTCAGAGTGTGACCCAGGCAGCATGCATAGTAGCTAATGACAGTCACATTTTGGGGAGAGGAATTTGGGGTGGAGACAGATAAGGGGTATTCATATAGGAGGTACCCTCATCATCTTACCTTACTTGGAAAAGGACTTCCCTCCAACATGTTAATTGAAAGCAGCATTGAAGTGTAGCTCCTGGGGTGTGGTGATGATAACACGTGTGCTTTGCAGTATTTGTCCAGGAGTCGGACTGGTCTCATCCTGTGTGAGGTGACGTGGGTTCAGAGTTCCCTCTGGGACTGGATTAGCTGAGCCGACCTGGTGAGCAGATCCCAGCTGAGTGCTAGGATATGCAATCTGCAGGTTTTCTCCTTTGGTTCTTAAGCTCCATGTAGGCTCTCCCACTCCACTGTCTCCAGGATTCACGCATCCATCCATTCAACAAATATATATTAAGCACCTGCTATGCTCCAGGTAGGGAGGTACATCAGTGAGTGCGGCAGAGAGAGGTCCATGCCTTTAGGAAGCTTACCTCTTAGTGGGAGATAATAAATAACTACTAGATTTTAGACAGAAGTACTCAGGGAAAAACAGGATAAAGGATAGGGAGAATGTGAGCACTGTGGTTTATATAGGGTGGTTGGGGAAAGTCTCAGTGAGAAGTGACATTTGAGTAAATCTGTGAAGGAGGGGAGGACCAAGCCATAATTTGGGGTGAGGGGCAGAGGGTGAAAACTGAAGCAGAGGGAACAGCAAGTGCAAAGACCCCGAGAATGTGGCCATATCTGCCACGTTCAGGACCAGCAGGGAGGAGCACGTGGCAGAAGCAGTACAGGGGAGTGACGGGGATAGGTGGGAGCGGTCAATGGGGACAGGTCCCACATGGCTTCGGCTCTTTCTTTGCATGAAGGTGGGATGCTACAGGGGGACTCTGAGCAGAGGAATAATGTCATGACCTAAGTTGGAAGGGTCTCACTAGATGTATGTTGAGAACAGGCAAACAGGGACAAGGTGAGAAGCCCAGCTAGGAAGAAGGCTTTCGCAGTTACACAGGTGAGAGGATGGAGACCTGCACCCAGGTAATAACCAGAGGCGGTGGCAAAAGCAGTCAGATTCTGAGTGTGTCTCAAAGGCAGAGCTAGAAGTGTTTGCTGACTCAGGTGCAGAGTGTGGGAAAGAAGGGTGACTCCACGGCTTTAGGGCTGAGCAGCTGGAGGGCTGAAGTGTCCTTCAGTGCAGTGGGGACTTGGATGGAGGCACAGAATTAGAGAGAGATCAGTAGGCTTGTTTGGGGCTAATTAGATTTGAGGTGCTTATTAATGCAGTTGCCAGGAGTCAGATATGCAAATCTGAAGACAAGTTTGGGAGTCATCATTGTGTGGAACCTATATGTTACTGGTTTTTAAAACCACGAGACTCGATGAAATCACCCAGGAAATATGTGTAAACTGAAGAAAAACAGGTCTTGAGATAGAGCCCAAGGGCAGCCCAACCATTTAGAATTTGAGAGTTGGGGAGGGCCCAGCGAAGGACGTTGCAGAAGAGGTAGGCCAGCCTGCAAGTGTGTCCTGGGGCCAAGCGAAGCAAGTGTTTCCAGGAGGAGGACGGGTCAGCTGTCAGAAGATCCACTCAGAAGATGAGGCCTAAGAGTTAACCCTTAGACTTAGCAAGGTGGAGGTCAGTGGTGGTGTGCACAGGTTGTGTGTGTGGGTGGGGCGGGGGCTGCCTGGTTGGAGCAGGTTCAAGAAAGACGGGCAGGAGAGAAATTTGGGATAGCCAGTACAGGTGACACTTGCAAGGAGTTTTTCATTGAGAAAAAGAGAAATAGTGGATCTTAGCTGATGAAGGGAATTTTAACTTCTTGATGAAATTGTGGACGTGCACCAGGGTCCTGGGTGGGGCTGAGGTCAAAGTTCAGAGTCAGGAAGACTGGGTGCCTGGGTGGAGCCAGGCTCTCCATTCTTCATTCACTTTCCTCCTCTGGTGAGTGGCATTAGCAGTCATCACCCCGAGTTGTTCCTATTTAATAAAAATCAAAGAAATTCCTTTTACTGTTATTGAGCTCTTTTATAAGGTTATTGTGGTGGCTGGAAATTTGCTTCTCTGAAACGCTCAGCGCAGTTTGGAGTCGTTCACGGGGTGGTTCTCTCGGCTCGTTTGTCAACTCACTTTGAGGCCCAACTTTGTTCTCTAAAACCAGCCTGGCTTGCTTTTCCCTTACCAGCTCTGAATTCTTCCAGGCCAGGCAGCTGGGAAAGCCTAGGCTTAGAAACTGTTCTGCTGGCTCTGGGCCCAGCTGCGCTGACCAAAATAGACAGCAGGAGGACTGTTTGTGTGGAGTGAAATTCCTCCAGGCGAAATACCAGAGCAGGAGGCCAAGAAAGCCCTAGCAGGGACGGTCGGAACCTTAGGGGGCGAAAAGCTGAGTACCCACCAGGCCTGCCTGTGGGGCTTGAGCCAAGTTTCCGTCCCAGAGGGAGGAGAGCTTCATGAAGCCTGCTGTTGGGGTCTTTCTTTCGGCCCTTTTCTCGCTCCTTCCCTGTGGCTCAAGTGAAAGACCAGCAGAACAGCCCCTAGTCCACAGCCAGGGCTTCGGGGTCCCTCAGGCCTGTTCTGTTATGCGGTGCTCCCCGGTGTCGATCTGTGGAAAGACCCCCAGGACAGAGACACGCCCCCACCCGTGTGGTGGGGGGAGGTGCTGTGAAGGGGGCGCTGTGAAGGGGGCACTGCTGCTGTACCCTGGCACAGCCTTTGCCCCACACTTGTTGGGGCGGGAGGGAAGAGGAAAGTTTTTCCTGAGCAAGTTATAAATGAGCTCAGAAGGAGGACTGCGGGTAGACGAATGGAGGAGAGCATGCTGAGGTTCCAAGTGAGAGAGGGCTTGTCACAGCTCCAGAAGTGGAGAGGGCAGGAGAGAAAGTAGGAGAGGCAGGAGGGCAGATTGTTTGGGCCTCTGTAAGCTTATCATCAGATCAGCTGGAAGCTCTTGCAGGGTTTAAGCAGGGGAATGGCTGAATGGGATTTGCATTAGGAAAAGATTCTTCCGCCCTGGTTGGTGTGGCACAGGGGTTAGCGCTGGTGGTGAACCGAAAGGTCTCTGGGTTTGAGTCCCGGCAGGGCACATGCCTGGGTCACAGGCCAGGTCCCTGGTTGAGAGCCTGTGAGAAGCAACGGTCATATTTCTCTTGCACATCGATGTTTCTTTCCCTCTCTTTCTGCCTCCCTTCCTCTCTCTAAAAAAATAAATAAATGAAGTCTTAAAAAAAGAAAAGATTCTTCTGATCAGATTATGGAGGCTGGAAAAGAGGGGCAAGGCCAGCGCTGGAAAGCCATTTTGACGGCTTTGGGCAGCATTTCAGGCTGAGCTGACAGTGCTTAATGCTAGGACAGTGGTGCTGGCACTGAGGAGCACTGAGGCCTGTGTTTAGGAGGTAGAGTCTGAGGACTTGATGACTGATGGGTGATGAGGACGGCGCTCAGGTGTCACTGTGATTGGAAATACCAGAGAAGGGGTTGGTTTAACCAGACATTCGCTCAGCCTACACCAAGGAAGGAACGCTTTTGCTGTGTGCGGGGCCGGCATGTCTGTTCAGCAGTGCAGACAGACCTGGTCCACCCTGGAGGGCCTCCTGGGAGCATGAGAGAGACGTTAGCCTGTCATTAATTAATAGATGGTCAGTGTTACCAGAGGCATCAGCCTTCTCTCATCTCAGGGGGCCTGGAAGACCCCTGTGAGGAAGTCCCCTGCCTGTCACATACTGGGCTATCAATAAGTTTGGCTGAGTAGGCGCTAGCTAGTAGGAGAGGAGAAAGCCCTAAGCAAGGAAAGGGCGGCAGCAGATGATGGAGGATCCTCCAGGGTCTGGAGGAAGGACCCTGGTGGCCGGGGACTACAGAGCTAGGGCGAGAGTGGGCGAAGGCGGCAGCTCAGTGTTGGGGGTCCTGTGGGCAGCCCAAGTGGAAGGTGCACCGAGCGCTGGACGGACATGGTCTGCACTCAGAGGAGAGACGTGGGCCACGCACGGGCAACCTATGGAAGCTACCTGAAGCCATGTCTGTGGGCACGGTCACTCGTGGAGTGGGGCTTGGCTGAGAAGGATGGATTCTGAGAAACATCAGCATTTAAGGGGTGGCAAAAGGAAAAGGAATCCACAAGGGGGAGAGAAGACCAGAGAAGCAGAAGAAAATCTATGGTGTTGGGTTTTTGTGGGGTTTTTTTGAAGACTTTATTTATTTCTAGAGAGAGGGGAATGAAGGGAAAAAGAGAGGGAGAAAACATCGATGTATGAGAAACACAGATCGGTTGCCTCTCACATGCCTGCCACAACCCAGGCATGTGCCCTGATTGGGAATCAAACTGGTGATTTGCAGTTTGCAGGCCGGCACTCAATCCCCTGAGCCACACCAGCCAAAACCCATGGTGTTTTCAAGGAGGTAGGAATGGTCAGAGGTCGAGAACTGAAGAGGGTCTCTTGGCTTTAGTACTGAGGAGGTCACTGGTGACCTGAGTAAAGGCAGAGAGCCAGGTGGGAGTTCCAGTGCCACTGCTGGGGCATAAACAAGTGAGAAATGAGGGGACAGGTGGTTGGCCAAGGACAGAGGAAGAGAAGGCTGTAGCTGGAGGGGACAGAGGTGGAGATAGATTCTCTGTCTGTCTACCAAGAGCTGGGATACTCAGGGGATGCTTTACTCATGGCCTTAGAATTAAACTGGCTTCCAGTATAGGGCAAGGAAAGACAGGCGTGGTCCCGTCAGGTGCTGGATGTTTTCCTGGGAGCCAAAGAGAGCTACTCTTGCTTGTATAGTAAGTCACTGTAAAACTTCACCAGCCAAGGGACTCTGCTGGGAAAGTTTTAGCCAACCTGAATGGTAGAACTCTGAAAGAAATGCTGCCTTTTCTTTCAAGAATATGAAGCCATCCCCCTTACCAGTGTTGCTAAATGTAGGTCTCAGTGCCTGGATGTAAACTGCTGTTAAGAGCAAATGATACAATTAAAATGGGGAAAGGTTCAGCACAATTTACATCCAGAGCACACAGTTTAAATATAAGGTTCCAAATTAATGAGGTTCTAAATCTTTGATCATAGTCTTGTAGTTCTGTACCTGCACCATTTCTCAACCACTTTTCATTTCCAAACGCCAACTGCAAACGCTTCTCATTTCCTTCTCTCGGTCAATCTGAGGACGCAACTCTGTTGATCTCAGGATACAATGGCAGGGAGACTGGTGGGTCTCGGTTTTGGTTGCTCAGGTCTGCAGCACGGGAGCCACAAAACTCTGAGTGGTCCTGGGAGAAATACGTACAAATGCTGGTTTGCAGTCTAGAGGAGTATTTCAAGAGCCAGTTGGGGAGGAAAATGAAACCAAACTGAAACAGTGCGACGGGGAGCGCCAGCAGTCTGCAGCTTGCTTCAATCAATTCTGCTGTAGCTTCCCAACCAAAGGCTCACTCAAGAGCCCAGCCTGGCCTCCGAAAGGTCTGAGTCCAGGGTAGTAATGACTGCAGAGAGAGAGACAGGGAGATGGGGAAGGGAGATGAGCAGGAGGCTCTCGGCCCGTTTTCATTTCACTCGCACTCTGTCCTGTGCTGATGTCTCGGGGAGAGTCATTCACCAGTTTTAGCTAAGAGAGCCTGGGCCCAGGGAGCACCCTGGGAAAGCCTCTACCTTCCCTTCCCAGGCCTGCCAGCAACTAGCTCATCGTGTGGGCTTTTTTTTTATCTTGTGTTTTAATCAGTAGCATGGTCTGAGAATTGTAAAAATCTTAAAGGTGATTCAGTCCAACTTGCCACCCCTCCACCCTACCTAGACATCCTGTCTCCTGACACACATTCTGCCTCTGGCTAAATGGCTTCAGGGAAGGGAGAACATTATTTCAAAATGCAACCGATTCCATCTTCTGAACGCTTTCCTTGTATTAATCTGAAATCTGCCTTCTTGAAATTTCTACCCAGAAGTTTTGGTTCCACCCTTTGAACCTGTGGCTGCCCTGGCATCCCGGTCACCGCCATTGCTGCTCTCCTCCAAACCAGCTCCCATCACAGGTCCCGCCCCCTTCCAGAGCACCCCCAGGATGAAACCTGACACTCCAGATGTGGCCCAAGTGTGCAGAACACACTAGGACTATTATTTCTCTTCTGTGGCTGAACTTTTGGCAACGCAGTCCAAGGTTGCAGTAGCGTTTTTGGCAACCGCATGTAGGTTCCGTCGGCCCCCATTTCACTTTGAGGTGAAACCACCGGGGCTTTTTCGTGTGACTCACTATTAAGCTCCGTCTTCCTGTTCCATATACATGTGACTTTAAAAAAAAGTCTTCAGTGCAGAATTTATTCAACTTCAAAGTGTAAAGCCACCATTTACTGATTACCCACTGTGTGCTTAATGCCTCTCACATCAGTTGCCAGCGCCTCCTGGAATCCCGAGGATAACACCCCCCCCTCCCTCCCCCACCCCCCTTGGACAAGACGGGGCAGTGGGGCTGGGCGAGGAGCGCCCCAGCCGCCCCGATGAGGACCGCCCAGTGCGGGTTCTCACTGCGACCCGGAGCCTCCTGCACACACTGGTTTCTTAAGGTCTCTGTGAACCCTGTGCCGACACCCACTGTGTTTAGAGTCCTCCTTGGTCTTGTGACACCTGCAAGCTGAACCTGCCTGCGAGGTCCTTGGGGTTTCCCAAAATTGGGAGGTGGTTAGATTGATTGCTCTAAAGCCTCATCTTCCAGCTTCTTGGGCATAAAACCAGCATTTAAAAACATGAGATAGAATAGAGAAATATCAGCCTGTCACGTATAGTAAGGGCAGATTTTGTTTCTGGAAACTTACTGCATGAGCACAGGGCAGGGAGGTGTGTGAGTGTGTGTGTATCTGAGTGTGTGTGTATCTGGGTGTGCGTGTGCCCTGGGTCTTTTCGAACATTGTATAACTGTGGTTCATGGTCTGAATAGTTTGAACACTTTCTAAAGAAAAAATGTTTTTGAGTCAACTGAGATTGTTTTCATTATAACACTACAACTTAATTATATACACACATAAATCTGTGTATCAAATCATTGATCTAGCTCCTCTGAAATTAACTGAATAACTACCAAAAAGCCAGTAAAATTCAAACTGGCCCCATCACTCTGTGAGGATGACATTGGTTTGAATCTGACTCACTGCTGTGAGCGTAAGCACAGCGCAGACCCGACACCCTGGGCTCCCTGACTTCCGCACGCCCACCTCACAGTGTCTGGTGTGCAGAGACACCGTCCTCCCACGCTTCTGAGGAGTTGTCACCCCTCCCTTCGCACAGACGTATCATGAGTTAGTCGTGCAGAATTCCATGGCCCTCAGCCCACGCAGTGAGAGTGGTGCCGCTTGGCACTGATACTGCTGTAAACACACGGCCCCAAGATGTGCAGATCTGGGGGAAGCAACAGTGATCTCCAGTATTTGTCCTTTTTTTAAAAGATGATCTTTGCAGTGAAAACAAGAGTAAGACGTTCTGGTAGAGAAAGCGTGAGCCTCTACAGAGAAGCCCACCGGCTTGAGGCGCCCTGGGTGACCTGGCAGCAGCAAACCGAGGCAGCACAATCTTGGCACTCGGGTGCAGGCACGTTCAGCTCAGCCCCCCGATAAGCCTGTCGTCCTGACTGCCGTAGCTTCCTTTCATGTTCATAAGAATACTACAAAAATTTGCCCTAACCGGGGTGGCTCAGTGGATTGAGCACTGGCCTGCAAACCAAAAGGTTGCAGGTTTGATTCCCGGTCAGGGCACATGCCTGGGTTGTGGGCCAGGCTCCCCAGTTGGGGGTGTGCGAGAGGCAGCCAGTCGCCCTCTCTCTCACACACTGATGTTTCTCTCCCTCTCTTTCTCCTTTCCCCTCTCTCTATAAAGTAAATAAAATCTTTAAAAAATATATTACAGAAATTTCAGGCAGGTGCCTTGTTGAAGGAAAATGTGCACTGTACACCTTTCTCCTGGTGTGTCCACCCCAAACCTCGTAAAACAGTAGTTCAGCATGACATGTAGCACCTCCTGAGGGTCACTGCTTCCCTCCCTCCGTGACTGTAGCGCTGTGCAGTCATTTGTTCTAGGGTATCTGCTGCACAATTATTTGGTATTTCAGGATCCACCTGTACTCTGGGTGCTGCCCGGAGCTGCCCGCCAGCCCCTCGCTCACTGTGCAGGTGGAGGGCAGGTTGTGTGGCCTTAGGGCCTGGACACCACTCGGGCTTTCAAGACACTGGTGTGCTTTGTTACTCGTCCATCCCCTGTCCTGGCTTCAGTGCCCCTTTCACCTGTACCTTTTCCCATTTAAGAATCTTCCTCCAATAGAGAGAGAAGCCAGAGGCCAGCCAGAATTAACTGGTTCCACTTTCTCCCCAGCATCTGTCCTCTTCTGGACAAGATGTCCAACTGGGGCTCGAGGCCTGAGCCATTCTGCCGTTTTGAGCCTCTGAAGTAATTAATACCCTTCTCGTGTCTGTGCCTCCCGCCTGGGCATGCCCGTGCCTTTCCTGTCCCCCTCCTCTTCCCCTTGACCTTTACCTTCCTTTCTCCTAAACCCCAAGGGCCCTCCTTTTGCTTCTGTAATTTGCTTCCTAAGCCACGTCTTCTATGGATTACTTCTTCCACCTCTGTGACTTTCTGAGTGAACTTTCCCTCATAAAAAAATAAAAATAAAAAGCCAAGGTGTCAGATACAGGTCAGGCTCTGCCCAGTGTGCTTTTCTTCAGTGATTTATGAACTGAGATGGCGTAGACTCTGTCCCCCTAACTCTCACGGTTTCCACTGTGCCTATGTTATATGTATCTTAGGTCAGAGACTGGAGATTCCCTTTATTACTTCCTCAACATTCTTTATTTTTCTTAATTTAAAAAAAAGTACAGTAGAGCATATTTATTGTGAGAAAATGACAAAATACAGAAAAATGAGAAAAATTCTTTCAAGTCAAGCAAAATTCAACCACCAAAATATAATAGTTTTTAACATTTAGCATGTGAAGACTTTCCGGGTGGGGTTAGTGTGGGGAGAGGTCACCGGCCTCTCTTGGAGAAGCAGCAAAGAACATCTGAGACCAGTGGGTCCGGGTTCTGTTTGGCATCTGGCGCATTACCTGCTTTTCTTCCAGCAGATCCACAGACCAGCATGGCCGCCACTGCCGCCGTCAGTCCCAGCGACTACCTGCAGCCCGCTGCCTCCACCACCCAGGTGAGTGGGCTCTGAGGGTGCGGGGCCGCATCAGCCTGGAAGGACTCACTGAAGCTGCCATTCAGCCACAACTGAACACTCACTATGATACCCCAGGATGTAAGACCAGGGAAGGTTCGGTTATCCGCTGTTTCTGAACGGAGGAGCCGTGGCCACTTAATCTGAGGCGCCACAGTTGGGTCAGGGCGAAAAGCAGGATTCGACTCTGGTCCCTCCCACCAGAACCTGCTGACCGACTGTATAAGAAGAATTAAAAAAGTGTCCCCACCCCCCAAGACTCCTTGTAACCTCAAAGGAGCAGCCCTCCCTGCCCAATGAAGTCCTGTCCCGTGCCCTCGAAAACACTTTACCAGAGAGGGTTGATGCCTCTCGTCGCCCCTCCCTTACGCTTTCCCTCCTTGCCTTCCTCAGTTGAGGAACTGGGGATCCCTGAACCCCTGTGACGGGCCAACAGAACTCCAAGAGCTGAGGGTGGTGTGTGTCCCTGTTAGAAATGAGGCCGGGGAAGGTGGGGGCAAGTGGTCAGTTTATGCTGCTAATTCACCCTGTCATGGGGTGCGTCTGGGGTGCTCCCCAAGAAAGACATGTCCTCCCCTTTGTCCCTTAACTCAATGGAGAACCCGGCAGGGGAGACAGGACCACCGCAGGGGAGGTGCCGGCACTTGGCCTGCCACAGAAGTCGGGGGGAGCCTGCCAAGAGAGGAGCATCGAAACGGCAGGCCTTCACGCCTAACTCCTTTTCTGCGCTTGGTGTTTGCAGGACTCTCAGCCGTCCCCCTTAGCCCTGCTCGCCGCAACATGTAGCAAAATTGGGCCTCCGGCTGTTGAGGCTGCAGTGACGCCTCCTGCGCCCCCCCAGCCCACACCACGGAAGCTTGTCCCCATCAAACCTGCCCCACTCCCGCTCAGCCCTGGCAAGAACAGCTTTGGAATCTTGTCATCCAAAGGAAACATACTTCAGATTCAGGGCTCACAGCTGAGCGCGTCCTACCCTGGCGGTCAGCTGGTGTTTGCCATTCAGAACCCCACCATGATCAGCAAAGGGACCCGATCGAATGCCAGCATCCAGTACCAGGCGGTCTCTCAGATTCAGGCAAGTGGTTCCCAGACCATCCAAGTACAGCCTAATCTCACCAACCAGATCCAGATCATCCCTGGCACCAACCAAGCCATCATCACCCCCTCGCCGTCCAGTCACAAGCCGGTCCCCATCAAGCCAGCCCCTGTCCAGAAGTCAAGTACAACTACCACTCCCATGCAGAGTGGGGCCAATGTGGTGAAGCTGACAGGTGGGGGTGGCAACGTGACCCTTACTCTGCCTGTCAACAATCTCATGAACGCCAGCGACACCGGCGCCCCCACTCAGCTGCTCACGGAGAGCCCCCCCACTCCGCTGTCCAAGACTAACAAGAAAGCCAGGAAGAAGAGTCTTCCTGCCTCCCAGCCCTCTGTGGCCGTGGCTGAGCAGGTGGAGACGGTGCTGATCGAGACCACGGCGGACAACATCATCCAGGCAGGAAGCAACCTGCTCATCGTTCAGAGCCCTGGTGGGGGCCAACCAGCTGTGGTCCAGCAGGTCCAGGTGGTTCCTCCCAAGGCCGAGCAGCAGCAGGTGGTGCAGATCCCCCAGCAGGCCCTGAGGGTGGTGCAGGCGGCGTCTGCCACCCTCCCCACTGTCCCCCAGAAGCCCTCCCAGAACTTTCAGATCCAGACGGCTGAGCCGACATCTACTCAGGTACCACACGCACCCTCTGCGCCTGCTTCCTTCCTCTCCTTAGCCCTAACTGGCTAGCGCTCCATCCTGTTCAGCTTGCTTTTGAAGATGCTCCCCCGATTTGATCTGAATGTTGGGAGTCAGTATCACTTGGGGTGGGCAGTGCGTGGCCACTTCTGCCTAACAAATGGATTCTCTTCAGTTCTTATGGCCAAGTACAGCTTATCTGTAAAAATCAGATGAAACATATACCTATTACCTATATTTTGGCTCACTTTTTCTTTATGCAAGTCTTTTAGGGGGTAGATACCTACTTTTTAATAATAAAATGTATTTGGTATTATAGAATTATATACTGAAAACAGTAGCAAGAATGAGAAAAACTCCAGTCAGAACCGTAGAATTTGATGTGAAGCAAGACAGTGAGACAAATGCTGATCATTGCTAATGACGAGGAAAAATAGGAAGCAGCGGACAAGCATGAGGACAGGGACATTTAGGCTGGTCGTCCGGATGTGAACTCCAGCAAGCACGCTCTTACCTTTGGCATTGACTGAGATGCTCTAATGCTTGGCTCCGTGTGCCTGCGACATGCCCTTGGTGCAGGTGGGAAACTCGGGACCCAGAGAAGGCACACGGTGTCTAGACCTCACAGGGCATGGGTGACAAGAACCAGGACTCAACTTGTTTCCAACCCCACACTCTTCTCCATTTTTTTCCACCTTGATTCGCCATGTCTTAGTGTGGCAGGTGCTACCACGGAAATTGAGGACAAGAAGTTTTTTAAATATAAAAAAACCCTAGCTCCTGCCCTTGAGGAATTGGTAACCTAGTCATCTGCAGAGACAGCCAGGGCGTTAGGGAGTCACAGTGGGAAGTCGGGCGGTCTGCCAGGTGAAGGGGCGCCCTTGAGTTTGAGCTGCGGGCATGGAGTCAGGAGAGCCTCAAATGCCTCCTCCCTCCTGGCGTATTAGGTATTGCCAAGTGATTTTCTCTAAATTACTTAATTCACTTATTACAATACCTGCGAGGTGCCATTCTCAAGCCTACCTTGCAGATGGAGAACTGGGTGATGATGATACCCACACAGGTGCACACGTCCTCAGCAGTGCCTCCCCGCCCTCCCCTGAGGTTCTGCATCTTCAGATGGGTGGGGGCAGGGCTTAAACCCAGGGCTTCCTAAGGAAATAACCATACAGATGGAGAAAGATTTAGTTACATTATTTCTTAATGACGACATAGTTTTCCATTATCCTCAGGTGCCTACTATACAACTACCCTTTTAATTGTATATCTAGGCTGTTTCCAACCTTAGAGCTAAATAAATTCCTAAAAGTAAGTCAGAAGATGTGCACATTTCTTAAAAAATCTGTTGTTTTCTGTATCAGAGATTGTCAGTGCATAGCCCCTCAGGTCAAGTCTGGCCCACCCATCTGTTTTTATAAAGAAAGTTTAAGGCTCGACCATCTAAGGTAAGACACGCCCAGCAGTATCCACTGCCTGCCCTTTGCAGAGAAAGGTTGCTGGTCCCAGCCCCACGTTGTGAACAGNCCCTTTTAATTGTATATCTAGGCTGTTTCCAACCTTAGAGCTAAATAAATTCCTAAAAGTAAGTCAGAAGATGTGCACATTTCTTAAAAAATCTGTTGTTTTCTGTATCAGAGATTGTCAGTGCATAGCCCCTCAGGTCAAGTCTGGCCCACCCATCTGTTTTTATAAAGAAAGTTTAAGGCTCGACCATCTAAGGTAAGACACGCCCAGCAGTGCAGCATTTGTTCTCCAAGGCAGCGACCTCGTGGCCTGCAGAGCCCAGCAGTATCCACTGCCTGCCCTTTGCAGAGAAAGGTTGCTGGTCCCAGCCCCACGTTGTGAACACGAACTTTTCTGGTAGCAGAAACTTAAGACACAGAAAATAGCAGTGCCTTTCAAAAGGGCACACACCAGAACACTGGAAATGAAATTTGTATGTTGGGATGACGTGAGAGTTGTTCGTTTGCTTTTAACTGAGGAACACGGTCCTAAAATAATTCAGGAATCAAAAATAATCCCCATCAAATTGCAGCAGAATTTTTTTTTTTTTTTACAAAGAACTTTTCCCCTGAACCACTGGAGCATAAGGTGCCGCCAAACGTTTTGTGGAAAGTGTGTAATGCTTACACACAGGCACCTTCTACACAACAACCACACGGCCATCAGACATGAGAAATCAGAGGAGAGACATGCGAATGTCGTAATTCCGAGACCCATTCAGGTCTCGCTGCTTTTCCTAATAATTCCTTTGTGGCAAAAGTTTCTTACCCACCATCACCCACTGCATTTTATCAGGTCTCCTTAGTCTCTTTGGATCTGGAACAGCGCCTCAGTCTTTACAAGTCACAGGCCATTTATCTTGTAGAATGTTCCTCAGTATAGGTTTCTGTGACGTTTCCTCGAGACTGGACGCAGGCGCTGTGTGTGTGTGTGTGTTTTCCCCAGGAGTGACACCTTGAGACCCCATTCCTCATCAGACCTTTGCTCACTCGTTCTGGTATCTTTTACTGCGATAGAGAGTTTTAAAATTAATTTGATTTTAGAGGAAGTCTGTTTACAGAAAGGCTGTGGTGGGTGTGCGGCGTATCTGTCACCAGCTTCCCCATTGTTAAGCATCACCAGGGTACATTCATCAAAAGCAAGAAACTGATGCAGGACATTACTGGCAATTAAACTCCCAGACTAGTTTCAGATGTTACTGGTTTTTCCATTGATGTCCTCTTTCTGCTCTATCTATGTATCTGATATGTGTATATAGATAGAGATCTACAGATAAACCCAAGAGTTTTTACCAAGACCTCCAATTCCCACCCAGCACCACAGGTTCATTCCAGTTTTCGCCCTTCCCATGTTTGTACCTCCCTTCTCTGACAGTGAGAATCCTCACTCCCACTGTCTTTAATGTGTGTCCTGTCTGGGTCAGCTCCCATGCACGTGACCGGCTTCCCACCGCAGCTCTCCCAGGCCCTCCTTACCCCATCAGGCCCTCACACGCATGCTTTTAAGGCTTCTGATACATACTCCCAATTGCCCTCCAGCCTGGACGCCTACCCCACACCCCCACCCCTAATGTAAGAGTGAGCGCCTGTCTCCCTGCTCCCTCACCAACAGTGAGCATTGTGTTTTCTTCTTCCATCTTTGCCAATCTGGAGAGAAGCTTTTTCTCCAAATTAAGAAGAGAGCTTTTCTCATTCATTTCATGGTGATTGCATCTTTTGTGAAGTCATCACTTAGTTGCCTTCTGATTCTCCAGTTCTGAGATTTGGCATTTCTCTTTTTCTCTGCTAAATAAATTAAACGTTTGGTTTCAAATCAACAGTCACTGTTTGCCAGCCGAGCACAGGGATGCTGTGAGACCTTTGGTGGACGTCAGCGTGGACATATGGAGGTTTGGGCTGGTCAGAGAAGACTTGGGCAGACAGAGAGGCACCTCCATTTCTCACTTGGGTGGGGCGATGACACCGCACTCACCGAAAGGTGCCAGGAGCCCAGTCTCTACTGGAACACTGACTTTTTCCTTCCGGTCCCTCCCAGGTCTACATCCGCACGCCTTCCGGTGAGGTGCAGACGGTCCTTGTGCAGGACAGCCCCCCAGCAGCAGCTGCGGCCACCTCTGCCACCACTTGTAACAGCCCTGCATCCCGAGCTCCCCATCCGAGCGGGGCCAGCAAAAAACACTCAGCAGCAATTCTTCGGAAAGAGCGTCCCCTGCCAAAGATCGCCCCTGCCGGGAGCATCATCAGCCTGAGCGCGGCCCAGCTGGCGGCGGCGGCTCAGGCCATGCACACCATCAACATCAACGGTGTCCAGGTCCAGGGCGTACCTGTCACCATCACCAACACTGGCGGTGAGAGAAGGCCCGGGGCCAGGGACAGTGTGCACATCCCTCACGTGGGAACTGCAGGCCAGCCCTGTGCCGCCCAGTAACATAGCGAGGGTACTGCCTGGCACTTGCCTCATCCCTGCCAGCTTTAAAGCATGTCCACCTGGCCTTTAGGGTAGCCCTGTGAGATAGTTTAAGGGGTATGTTGGTAAAAACTGGTGTGGCTCAGTGGGTTGGGCATCACCCAGCAAACCAAAGGGTCACCGGTTCGATCCCCAGTCAGGGCACAAGCCTGGGTTGCAGGCCAGGTCCCTAGATGGGTATGTGTGAGAGGTAACCGATTATTGTTTCTCTCACAAGTTGATGTTTCTCTCCCTCTCTTCCCCTCTCTCTAAAAATAAATGAATAAGGCCCTGGCTGGTGTCCCTCAGTGGATTGAGCGCGGGCCTGCGAACCAGAGGATCACGGTTCGACTCCCAGTCAGGGCACATGCCTGGGTTGCAGGCTGGTTCCCTGCAGGCCAACCCCCAGCAGGGGACCCACAAAAGGCAACCATACATTGATGTTTCTCTCCCTCTCTCCTTCCCTTCTAAAGATAGATAGATAGATAGATAGATAGATAAATAAATAAAATCTTTAAAAAAATGATGTATGTCGGCCCCCTCTGACAACAAAAGATCTTGAATATGGTAGAGAAAATAAGATATACTCAGGAAAAATTTCCAGCTGACATACAAGTGCATGTTAGTTTGGTCCAGACCACAGACAGATGTTCCAGGGAGGCCCTGGGGAAAGAAACTTAAAGGAAAGCTTCCAGAATGAGGACAGCCCGAGTTAAGGCTGGAAAGAAGGGAGGGAGCCTTTGGCAGTGAGAACGGCTTGTGTTTCACTTCAGTGGAGTGGGAATACTTGGTAGCACTTGAGAGTAGGAAAGCAGCCTTGCAGATCATCAAAGGAATGCTGTAGCTACCTAGCAAGACAGTTCCCGGCCAAGCCTCTGTCGCTCGTGAAGGGCCCTGTCGGGGCTTTACCGCTGGCAGTAGGTCAGCAGCACTCCCCGCTTTGAAAGGTCTTAGGCAAGGCCTAGAGGACTTGATTTTTTCCAGAGCCCTCAGAACTATTTTCTTACTCCTGTTAACACAAATCCCTGGAGACAGCTGAGAGCAGAGTTGGTATCTCACAAGGGCCTAGGGCTGGAGGAAGTTCTGTAAGAAACACTCCTCGAGACAACCCAAGACGAGACCCTTCCGAGTTCAAATACATGGGCAGCGTCTGAAAGCGGACCCAGCCGGTGTGGTGAAGTGTTGCAGTGCACTGCCTCTGAAGTTCAGGTCTGAGTTCTGCCACTTACGGGCTGTGTGACCTTGATATAGTATTGAGCCTCAGTTTCTTTGGCAGGGAAAGAAGGATAACAGTACCTGTTTCATAGGGTTATGAAGGTTGAAGGAGTTTCAGGCCTCCCAAATGGCACTTGGCATATAACCGGCTCTCAAAAGCATTAGCTGCTATGGTCATCCTTATTACATGCAGACAGGAAGGAGGGCATCAGGCTCCCTGCTCTGCCCCTTCAGGCCTCTCACTGCAGACCACACCTCCGGCTCCCCACAGGGCAGCAGCAGCTGACGGTGCAGAACGTTTCTGGGAACAACCTGACCATCAGTGGGCTGAGCCCCACCCAGATCCAGCTGCAGATGGAGCAGGCCCTGTCTGGAGAGGCCCAGCCTGGGGAGAAGCGGCGCCGCATGGCCTGCACGTGTCCCAACTGCAAGGATGGGGACAAGAGGTAACTGCAGCCAGACTGGCAGCCTGGTGTGTGCCCTGTCCCCCAGGCCCCTTCTTGGGACACAGACTGAGAGGAGACGAGGCAGCAGCTCCATGCCGCTGGCCTGCTCACCGCTCCGTGCCCTCTGACCTGACCCCACATCCTCTCTGCACCCTGTCCTGCCCCCCGCCCTCATCCCCTTCCTCCACCGCACCCTCCATTTCCAGGTCTGGAGAGCAGGGCAAGAAGAAGCACGTGTGCCACATCCCCGACTGCGGCAAGACTTTCCGGAAGACGTCCTTGCTGCGGGCCCACGTGCGCCTGCACACTGGCGAGCGGCCCTTCGTCTGCAACTGGTTCTTCTGTGGAAAGAGGTTCACACGGAGCGACGAACTCCAGCGGCACGCCCGCACCCACACAGGTCTGTTCCCCGCCCCAGCAGCACACCCCCACCCAGACAGGGCTCCTGCACCCCCTCGGGTCTGCCCCCAGCCTCTCCCTCCACGCCCCTGCATTGCCCTCCGTGACATCCAGGTTCCTGGGCCTGCTAGGGAACTGCTGCCTTGAGCAAGAGCCGCAGCCTGTCATCCAGGGGTCCTGCCCTGCCCGGGAACCGCTTTCCAGCCATTTCTTTATCGCAGTGTTTCCCAGAGTGACGTCGTCCACACTGTGCAGCCTCGATGGCCCCCCCCACAGTGGCACAGTTAGCTATTTAACAGGCGCTGAGGCAGAATGCCAGGCGCTGTGCTGCATCCTTCACAGACCAACTGGTTTGATCCTTGTACGACTCTGGGGAGAGTGCTTTGATTACGCCCGTTTTACAGAGGCTTGGTGGGGGGCCGAGCCGCACAGCCAGGGACCGGTGGGGGCAGGTTCAGACACGGGCACTCTGGCTCCTGAGTCCCTTTTCTTAATTGCTTCCCCACACCACCTTTCCCACTATTATTTCCTGAGATCATTTCGCTATTTTTACTCATTGATGTCCAATCACTGTTGTTTTTGACATCAGAAGCTTGATGTCACGTGTGCTGCTCCTTTTTGGGGGCTGGGATAACGTCTGTGAATGGGCTCTGTGAGTGATGGGCACCTCCTCTTCCCAGGGGACAAACGTTTCGAGTGTGCTCAGTGTCAGAAGCGCTTCATGAGGAGTGACCACCTCACCAAACATTACAAGACCCACCTGGTTACAAAGAACTTGTAAGGCCCACAGAGGCGGGAAGCCTCGGAGATGCAATCCCCCTGGCGTCCTGCCCAGGCTGCTGGTGGCAAGGAGGCCCACTGCTGCCCTGGGCCCACCCTCGGCCCCTTCCTCCTGTTTTGCAACTGTCCCCCCAGGAAGGGGCTCTGCTGTCCCATCCTTGTCTCCTTCTGAAGCCCCTTGGCTCTGCCCTGGCCCTTCCCTCTCACCAGACCGTGGACACTGGCTATGCCCAATGAGACGTTCTAAACCAGGACGAGTGGGAACCTTTATTTCCAAAGGAAAAACATGAATTTCACTCCGTCGAGGAGCAAAGTGAGCCCCCACCCCCCAACACTGCCCGAGTTGCATCATTGTGCCATGCCCCTCTCTCCTGCGCCTCCTTGGCCCCCCCGGCCACCTCGGATGCTCCGGGCCCTGCACCCAGGGCACCACTGGCATCCACCCACCTCCTGAGGCGCCCACGAGGCCGCCTCCACTCCACAGGCCCCAGCCCCGCCACGACTTTTCTCCAGCACATTCCAACTTTCTATTTAAAGACAAAGCTACCCACGGACTCCCTGAGCCCTTTTCTATGGAGAACGTTGCCTTATACTCTACTTCAGATAATGAACACTGTGTATTGTGTGTGCTTTAAAGACGTTTTATTTAATTGCTCCCTTCTTCCTGTCCTTGTTACTCACCTCCCCCATGCCTGCTTTCAGTTTAGGGCTTTGGGGGGCAATGATGAGCATATGGGTTTTTTCTCACCCTAGCAGTTCTCTTTTCTAAATGACACAGCATTTCAGCTCGAATCTGAATTCACACCCCGAACCGCCGCTCTCCCTTCATCTCCCCAAGCCCTACTGGCCCAGGCTCTAGTTGTGTACAGTGTATATTGTATAATAGACAATTGTGTCTACTACATGTTTAAAAACATATTGCTTGTTATTTTTGAGGCTTTTAAATTAAACAAAATCCAACTTTATATTTAGTTGTAACTGCTTGAGGTATGTTTTATGATTGACAGATTTGTTATCCTTTATTAACGATGTACTTTGTTGTTCAGCACTGGGCTGACAAAATTTTTTTCTTGCTAATAAATTTAGTTGCCTGAGGCAAAATCTGCAGCTTGGCAGTGCGGCTTCCTTTGTCTTTGACCTCAGAGGGCTTGGAGAGGGAGTTCCGAGGAGGGAGCCCTGGTCTCCCAGAGCGACCCGCCCCGGGACCCAGGCAGGGCCTTGCTCTTCTGACCCAAGGAGGACCTCGGTGACACCTCCCGGAGCACCTGGGTGCAACCTCCAGGAGATAGGGCCCAGCGGAGGTGTCCCTGCTTGGTGGTTCTACAAGCCAGATCGAAGCAGGCACACGCTGCTTGGACTCAAGTAACAGCAGTGTCCTCCTTACCAGCAGACTACTTCCACTCCACTGTGACCCGGGACAGAGGCTTTGACCTTAGAGCCTGCCAGCAAGGAGCTTGGGAGAGAGAGCCAGAGGGGCTTGGCTTGGTCACTTCCAGAAGGCCAAGAAGTCTGGAGAAAATGAAATTCCTTAAGGGCCAAGATCCCTTCCCAGGGCGGAGTGCCAGACCAGGAATCCATCTCTACCCAAGAGACTCTGCTTTTCTTCTGTCCCTCACCCCAGCGCGAGAGAGCAGCCAGCCGGTTTCAGCAAGTGCTGCAGATACGACGCATTGGTGCGCGTGGGGGGAGCAGAGCCATTTGGGAGGTCGGGTGCAAAGTTTCGCAGTGAGACTGGAGCTACCTCAGTGCACCAGTGGGGGCCTCAGAGCATCGGGCTGAAAGGAGAGCAGCGTGTGCGCCTCACTGTGGCGATGCCTCTCACTCACCCGGAAGGACACACCCAGGGTGGCGTGCCGTACCGGTGCCGTGGGGCTCTCTGTGGACTATCCATTCTGTGGCTCACTCTCTTGTCACCAACAGCCTGCGTTTGCAAGCAAACAGCTTTTCCTTAAAGCCAGTCCATTCTCACACCAGCTAAAGACAGAAAAGGGAGATGGATCTCGGATGGGTCAGATTCTCTGCCCTGATTACATCTTCATTAACAGGCAGGAAGGCCCAAGACTCGTCCTACCCATACTTAGGTCCTTCGGGTGATACCAGACCAACAGCTGAATCTATCCTGGCATAGATGTCTCTCAACGAGCCCATCAGCCCTACATCTCATCACTGCACCAGCAGGGGAAGCAGAAGGAGTATTTCTTCCCCACACACCGATTGTGCGACTGGAAAACTGCCATGCTGAGTTCTGAATCGGGACTGGTGGAGAGAAGGGGAATATTAACAAACTGACCTCTTTCTCCCCCATGTTCCCCAATGGCTTTCCTGAGAGCTGATTCCAAGTCATCTGCTTCAACTGCGGAAATGGACCGGACTCCGTGGCCTCCTCTGGAAAGGATGAGGGTGCCGGCCCCGATCGGCAGGACTGAGTGCTGGTACTCGGGACGCCCCTCTCCAGGGAGACGGGTTCAAAGTGAAGCCTGGCCATCTTTGCCTGCCATAGGCTGCTTGACTTAGAACGGGGGCAGAGAAGGTATTCTGCCTAGCCTAGGGGACGGCATGAGGACAGAATGGAGAGGCCTGGTGGCAAATCAGCCCTCGTCTGCAGTAGCCCAGCCCCTAACTGACTTGTGAGTTGCAGGGGGCTGGGGCTGTGGGTGCAGTGCCACCCAAGCTCACCCCAGGCCAGAGCCCCCTCACGAGATACCCGATGGGCCCTGGTTGAAACTGGGGGGCAGGCTATCCCCAGCAGCTTGAGAGTGTGGGGCCATGCAGTCCAGGTTCCCTCCTCAGGGTCGTCTGCACCAAAGCCACCTCCCTGCCTCCGACGTCTGCTCGGCGATGCTCAACACGGCAGCTCTTTGACCCCAGATCCCAGGATTACTAACTGGAAAGAAAAGGGGGCTGAGGAACTTCCCCCCATACTGAAAGCACATCCAGGCAAAGTACCTTTAAAAAAAATCAGCCTTGGCTGGTGTGGCTCAGTGGGCTGAGCGCTGGCCTGTGAACCAAAGGGTTGCAGGTTTGATTCCCAGTCACAGGTACATGCCTGAATTGCAGGCCAGGTCCCCAGTGGGGCGGGGTGTGAGAGGCAAACACACAGTGATATTTCTCTCCCTCTCTCCCTTCCCCTCTTTTAAAAAATAAATAAATAAAATATAAAAAAGAAACAGAAAACACCAAACAGAACTCAGGCTTCCTTCAAACTACTCAGTCCATTTTTACAATTACCTTTTGTAGGCACTCTGAAGCCCCACATGAGTATAATGACGGGAGCCACCTGCAGCATCTCAGGTGCTGGGACCCACCAGGGGCTCCTGGCTCGTGGCTGTGGCTGTGGCCCACATCCAAGGTGGGGTCCAGGAGACCTAACCCGGGGTGAGACACTCTCTCAGGACAGAGACCTCTTATGACCTGACAAAGGTCTTTGGGGTGGGAATGAAGCTACTAAGAGAACTACCATCATCTCGGGACAGGCAGCAGCCAGGTTTCCTTGGGAAGAGGTCCTCAGGGAGGAGAAGAAGAGGCGGGAAGTGAGTCTGGGAGGATGGGATAAAGAACAGGGATATGGGTGAAAAGAAAGCAGACCACGGTGGGAAACGGCAGAGGACCGGGGCTGGAGAGGAGAGTCACACACCTACTTGCTCATCAGGATCCGGGGCAAGAGGAAATGGGGCATGACCACAGGGCGGGCCAAAGGCAAGGACCAACAGGATTTCTCAATGAAACTATGAAGCCGCCAGTTCATCTCCTTCAGGCCTACCTGGGAACCCGCCATCAGGCCTCCTTCCTCTGCTTGTGGCTCACGCGATGATTACCAAGGCAGCGGGTACCTGGACTAAGACGATGCCTTCAGACCTTACTGGGAAAGCTTACCATCCCTCCAGCCAACAAGTGCACTTGGCCTGGTTCCCACCAGGAGCAAACCACCTCCGAGCCCCACTCACAATGCCTAGCACCTGGCTACAGAGAGGCGTAACAAAACAATTTATGCACGAACACAACAGATTAGCATTTCCTAGCTGGCATGTTGAGAAGGAGCCCTAGAAAGTCAGTGATATGGTGGGTCCCACAAAGGATCCTAATGGGGAATGTGTATGAGAACCACGGGATGTATTTGCATAGTGACCTATGAGCACACACATGCAAGGCTCGTGTGAGGGGTCAACCACATAACCACAGGCAGGATGCTCGGGTAAAAGCCAGCCTCCTCTGCACCCCTCTTCTGAGCCCTCTGAGAACCGTACTCAGGACTCGGGCATCTGTTGGCAGAGTACCATGTACCCACCCTTCTGTGTGTCCTGAGTTCACCCCAAGGCTGGGCCAGGAGTTCCTGAGCTTTTAGGGGTCCCAGCACATCTCCCCCCAGCCTGCCCTCAGCCTCCTGGAAAGCTGGGCACTGTGCATCACCAGCATCATTTCCATCCTCCTGGGCCTCTCCCTCCCCCACCGTCTTCCTTACCTCTCCCAGACCCTCTGCCTTTCTCAGACACTCTCGTCCTCCCTCGTGGCTCCAGATGCCACTTCGGTGGCTCGTGACACCTACATGGGTCTCATTGGCCCAGACCTCTATCCTAAGCCCAGATGTGATTATCCAGCCAAATCAAACGTGTGTGTCCCCTAGACCCTCACACTCCACAAGCCTGGTAGTGACTTGATCTCTCCCCAGACCCCCCCTCCAACGCGTCCCACTCCAGTGAATAGCACCACCCACGTCACCTAAAGTCATCCTGGTGAGTCAGCTCCTGCTTCTCCACCCACACACTCAGGCACCGGGGTCCCGCCTCCACGCAGACAACACTGCAGTCTGGACCTCCCTCTCCCACTGTCCACTTGGTCACCAGCTCTCAAAACACAAACACTAAGCCGCAATTGAAATATATATGACCCAATCAAACCAAGAGACTAAAAGACAATTTCAAAACATAGATGCAACAGCCTCAGAAAAGAACAAGCAAAGCCCAGGCCCCAGACCCACCCACAGCCTCTCCGTTTCATGTGGATAAACCAGTGTGCCTTTTTGTGCAATGACCTATTGCAATATCTTTGCTATTCACTTAAGATTCTCTCGAGAAAAGATTAATAAATTTACAAAGCTTGGGCTGGGGGGGAGGTGGCAAAATATTTAATGAAAAGCAGTCACAATAAAAAGTTCAATTCTCCCACTCAAGCGAGAAAAGCCTTGCTGAGGTGACAGCCGGAGAGACCCAGTCGGCGGGCGTGCCCACCCCCCCTTCACACTTTGTGATCCAGACACCAGACCCCACCGGGCAGAAAAGCACAACACACACCTACGTATTATTTTCCAGACAAAGGGAAAAATATGAAAAGGCAACCCATTGCAAGCTTTCTCACTAACTGCCGAGGAGGGGAGAGTCTATTGGAATCCACTTTTTCTCCTCAGCTGGCCTTTAAAAAACAAGATTCAGACACTCGGTTTGGACAACAGCACAGGACAAAAAAGAATCGTGTAAAAGCCTAACCGGAGCCGCCTGCCTGGTTGTCAGCTGGTGCGCCGAGCCCCTGCCCAGTGCCTGGCCTGTGAGCTCACCATCCGTTCCCGCGACATCCTACCTCGCCGAGTTTCCCCAACACACCCAGCCTTCACTCAGGCTGCTCCCTCTTCCGGGCACGGCCCTCCCATTGTCCACCTAGCAACACGTCCTCATCCGGACAAATCAAATGTCTGCTCCTTACAAGAGTGTCCCTGACTGATGGAACCCCAGACCACTTCCTCCTTCTTGCTCCCCATTTCTTCACAGAAGCACCTATAACTCTTCAGCTTATAGATCCATGTTGCCCTACAGACTACAAATCCCTGTGAAACCCGCCATCTTCACCTTAGTACGCTCAGACCTAGCTCAGTACCTGGTCCAAAAGAAGTCTTTAACAAATGCCAACTGAATAAATAAATATCTATTCAGTGGACCCTTGAACAACATGACTTTGAACTGCACGGGTCCGCTTATACACAGGTTGTTTTTCTCAATACTGTTTATGTATTTTCTCCAAGTTCTTTATGCTTCTCAATAAGATTTTCTTTTACTTTTTTCATGTAACATATAAAATATGAAGGGAAGCCCCTTCCAAAAACCGGAATTACCTCCTGGAGGGCAGGCCCCTTGTAGTACATACAGGTTTCCCCCACTAAAAGGTGTTATAGGAACGCATCTGTATCAGTGTACCAGCAGGTGTTGTTGTGAGAGGCTGTGTTCAGCTTCAGTGAATTTTTTTTGAAGACTCTTTCAATGAGGTTGCCTATTTCATGATAGCTGATTTATGAGCACATCTGCCCACACCACACTGAGTGTTCAACACTTTTTTGACTAAAACTGGCATGACCCCCTGTGCCCCACCTCCCTATTCACCCAATCTTGTCCTGGGTGACTTTTTTGTTTCCCCAGATGAAAAAAGTCAACAAAGGGAAATGTTTTGCTGATGCGGAAGAAGTGAAACAAAAACAGCAGAAGCCTAAAAGCCATCAAAATCGACCAGTTCAAAAACTGTTTTGAGTTGGGGGAAAAAAACATCTTGAGAGGTATATTGCATCAAATGGAGCTTACTCTGAAGGCAACTGAAGCTTAAACATGTGAGAATAAATACACAATTTTTTATAAACAAATGCTGGAGTTTTTTTGGTTCCTCCTCGTATGTAGCAATCAACTGTTTATGTTACTGGTAAAGCTTCTGGTCAAGAGTAGGCTACTTACTCAGAGTTAAGTTTTGGGGAAGTCAAAAGTTACATGGGAATTTTCAACTGGGGAGTGGTCAGCAGCTCTAACCCTCAAGTTGTTCAAGGGTCAACTGTACTGAGCTCTTGGCTTTTGAGCAAACCACTCAAATGGTCCTTGTCTTGGTGCCCTGTGATCCTGGATCCAGGGTAGTGCAGCCCAGGAGTACTAAGAGTACACACTCATGAACAAAACTGTCTGAGTTGAAGGGCACTGATGACTACCTATACGATTTAAGTGCAGCCCTGGCTGGTGTAGCTCAGTGGATTGAGCACAGGCCTGTGAACCAGAGGATCTCGGTTCGATTCCCAGTCAGGGCACATGCCTGGGTTGCAGGCCAGTTCCCAGTAGGGGACGCATGAGAGGCAACCATACACTGATATTTCTCTCCCTCTCTCCTTTCTTTCCCCTTTAAAGATAAATAAATAAAATCTTTAAAAAAAAGATTTAAGTGCAGGTGCTTGGGAGGAGGGAAGGGCAGTGATGTTCACTTGTGGAAGGACAACCTCAACAAGAAAGAAAGTCCAGTGACTCTCTCTGTTATGTTGGTGGAGGAAATCAATGCAGCAAACAATTCCAAACAGCAGAGAATCCATAGATCACCATTATTAAGCCTTGAGATCCATATTATTTCTTTGCAGAAAATTTGTCTTCCAGATTCTATTTGGCGCAAACTCTGTGCACATGATAAAGGGTGATAGGGATCTAAAATAGTGCCTTATGTAGCTTAGCTGTGATGCAGACACCTGGGCAGAGCAGGCAATTCCCTTACCTGACACAGTCTTGAGGTGCCTGCCTAGACGTCTCTTGCAGCTCGCCTTCCTGATGATAGGAGAAACCAGGACTACAGAGAGGCCTTGACCCGTGGCTGTCCCAGCCAGGTCAAAGCTGCAATGGGCACTTGCAGGTTTCCCCTGTCCATGCCCTGCACCGACATACTGGCTTTGCACAGCCACTTACTCTCCTATGCCCTCAGTTACAGTTGGTGTTGACCAAAGTACCAGACCCCAACTATCTGGGAAGGGCAAAATGTGAAAAAGGGGAAACCCAGCCCTGGCTGGCGGGGCTCAGTGGACTGAGTGCAGGTCTGTGAACCAAAGGGTCAGAGGTTCGATTCCCAGTCAGAGCACACACCTGGGTTGCTGACCAGGTCCCCAGCAGGGGGCACATGAGAGGCATGTTTCTCTCCCTTGCCCTCTTTCTATAATAAATAAATAAATAAATAAATAAATAAATAAATAAAATCTTTAAAATAAAAAAAGGTGGGGGGAACCCACCAAGCTGAGGAAGGCCCAGCAGAGGTGGGGCAGTGGCAACCTTCCCATCTACCTGAACACCGACTAGTCCGCTGCACCGGGACAGGGAAGCCATGGGCAAAGGGAGCAGCATGCTTTAGCCTGAGGTGAAAGAAATGAGGCAGGAGAGAGGGGTTCAGACCTAGAAGAGGAACATGGCTCTGGTCTGGGAATAGCTTGATCCTAAATTTCCCCCTTGTCCTTCCCATTCAGCTGTCTTCCTCTGCACCTCACAGTCCCTTCCTAAGCCCACTGCACCTACCCAAGCCCCAGAGTTGCGCCTCCCCCTCCCCCATCAAAAAAGCCCAACACAAACACACCACCACACAGCACCAATTTGGAGGGATCACAAGTCACTTCAGCCTCTCCCACTCTCGAGCCCCGATTTCTCCCCCTCACCCAGATGGCCCCTTTCTCTGTGTCCCCTCGTCATTTTTGCCTCAGGGTCCGGCCCCTATTTCCACTTTCCATTTGTCTTTCCCAGGCCACCAGCCTCCCATCTAGGGAGTAGTACTTCCTCCACTGGGCTCGCTTTTCGGCACCTACCAAGGGCCAGCCGCTTAATACTGACCACTACTTCCAAGGTCTCAGCGGCTCATCCCCCGACCCCAGCTTGGGCGGCAGCAGTCCCTATATCTTTAACAAACCTCCACGTGCGTATTAACGGCGGTGACAGAATTTCCTTGTCTCCCTGCGCCCTCCCCAGAGGCGCCACCCATTGGCCGATGGGTTCCTCTATTCTCGCTGTAATTGGCCTCGTTCTGGAAAACGGAGACCAATGGTCTTCCAGCGCCAGTATCCCTTCTCCAACCCTGGGCTCCCATTGGCTCCGAGGACTTAGGGGGCTCTAGGCTTGGCGACTGACAAATTCTTCCTTTCCCTGGGTAGACTTCGGACTGAGAAACTGGCTCCGAACGCCACCGAACCGGGCGCCAGGTGACGCCGGGTCACGTGGCTGACGGCCCCATGACGTGCAGGTTGCGGGGCGTCATAGTGACGTTCGGGCGATCGGCCAAGTGGCCCCACTACCTGCGTCCACTGTGCAGCCGTGGAACTATCATGGACCTGGGACCGATGCGCAAGAGTTACCGCGGGGATCGAGAGGTGTCGTCTCTGGGCAGGGTCTCCGCAGGGGCGGGGAGTCGCAAGTCATTTGAGGAGAGGAGGGAGAGTGGGAGGAACCCCACAGGGTTTCTGCGGCTACCCCATGGGGCTCGGGGGCTCGGGGTTATCGTCGTGGGACAAGGGCGTTCAAAGACGACCAACGTGGGAGCCGTTCTGGGGAAACCCAGACGAAGATGGGCCCTGGAGGCAGGTCGTGGTGGTGAGCAAGGGCACAGTCTCCAAGCTCGGGGCTGTAATCCTGCCATTCACCGGGTGCATCACCTCGGGCAGTGTATTAAACCTTTCTACCCTCGGTTTCCTCACCTGTGAAGTGATGGTACCTACCTCACAAGAATGTGATAGACTCAGATGTCCGTAAAGTACTTAGAACGGGGACAATCAGCATATAAATGTTTGTTAATTAAAAGCAAGGGGGAGGGGGACTAACACGGAGGAGGCAGGAGAGCGCTGCCTCCTTTCCCCTCCTCTGGAGAGGAACCAAGAGAACCGTTTTTGGAATCGGAGCCCAAAGCATTTCCAGGCATTGGTTTTTTTTTTTAATATTAATTATTTTTATTGATTGATTTTAGAGAGAGTGAGGAAGGGGGGGGGAGAAGGAGAAAGAGGGAGAGACTGAGCGACACACCGGTTTGCTGTACTGGGTATTTATGNCTCAGATGTCCGTAAAGTACTTAGAACGGGGACAATCAGCATATAAATGTTTGTTAATTAAAAGCAAGGGGGAGGGGGACTAACACGGAGGAGGCAGGAGAGCGCTGCCTCCTTCCCCCTCCTCTGGAGAGGAACCAAGAGAACCGTTTTTGGAATCGGAGCCCAAAGCATTTCCAGACATTGGGTTTTTTTTAATATTAATTATTTTTATTGATTGATTTTAGAGAGAGTGAGGAAGGGGGGGAGAAGGAGAAAGAGGGAGAGACTGAGCGACACACCGGTTTGCTGTACTGGGTATTTATGCGTCCCTTCCTTGATTCTTGTATGTGCCCTGCCGGGGAATCCCAACACCTTGACTTAGTGGGAGGACGCTGTAACCGAGTGAACCACCAGGCCAGGGAAGCATTTCCAGAAATACTTGTTAAACACGCAGTTTTGCATTAAACCTTAGACCTACTGAATGAGAATTTACAAGGGCTGAGCCCAAAATTAGTCTTCTTCTTTTTTTAAGGCTTTTCGAGTGGTATGTTTGACACCCATGACATGAAACACTGATTCATCACATACCACTAGCCAAGGGGACCCAGCAGGTTTTTCCACCTTCTTGTGCCCGAGTCCCCACCTGCAACATGGCACCAACACAGCCTCTTGCAGGGGTCCTGTTTTTTGTTATGAGGTCATTGTTACAAGGACTGGATGAGTTAACATTTGGGCCGTGCCTGGAATAGTTCTACACACACGTTAAGCAATATATGTATTTTGTTTATTAAATGAAGTCAAACTCTCCCTTCCCAGGCATTTGAGGAGGCGCATCTGACCTCTCTGGACCCCGTGAAGCAGTTTGCTGCCTGGTTTGAAGAGGCCGTTCAGTGTCCTGACATAGGAGAAGCCAATGCCATGTGTCTGGCTACCTGTACCAGGTGGGCACAGCTGTGGGCCCTTGCACGCGTGGGTACAGATGGAGGAGGACACTTAGAAGCTCTCAGTTTGATGGATGGCAGTTTTATGATTCCAGCTCTTTTATTAGCATGCAGTGTGGTGGCAGGAAAATCACTTGTCCTCTCTGGGCCTCGGTGTCCTTACCTGTAAACCAAAGATCACACTTCACTGAATTCCATTTCAGTGATGAAATGCAGTGCCTCATTCATCTCTGCCCTCGACACAACCCCCCTGCCTCCCTCATCTCCCCACCTACCCTGTTCCCAGCTGCCATTTAAGAGCTGTGTCTCCCGGGACCTCTCCATGAAGCTCTCTCTCTTTCTGGAAATGTAGACCATGCCTGGCTCTATCATTCACTTGATAATCAGTCAGTGAGACATCTCTCAGATTAGCCTCTTATCCAGTTATTCTTGTTCCCCTCACTAAAATGTGAGGCCTGGAAGGCAGGGCTAGAGCCCAGAGCAGAGGATCTGATACAGTGACACCTGCTGTGATCCCTTATTGTTGGTGGTGACCCTTAGAGCCTTGCTACTTCGCTAGGGCTGCCACCATAGCAAAATACCACAGACAGGGTTCCTTAAACAACTGAAATTTATTTGCTCACAGCTCTAGAAACTGGAAGTCCAAGGTTAAAGTGCTGTCAGAGTTGGTTAGTAAGGCCTCTCTTCATGGCTTGCAGATGGGGGCCTTTTTGCTGGGTCCTCACGTGGCCTTCCTTTTTTTGTGCATGCAGGGAGAGCAAGTGAGAGATCTTTCGTGTCTCTTCCTCTTAGAAGTACACAAGTCCTTTTGGATGAGAGTCCCACTCTTATGACCTCATTTAACCTTACTTACTTCCCGGAAGTTCCTATCTCCAAATACTCCCACTGGGTGAGTTAGGCCTTCAACACAGAATTGTAGGGGACTCAGTTCAGTCCCTAACAGGGCCTAGGCAGCAGTGTCATCTTGTACGTCCAGGACAAATCC
Source organism: Sturnira hondurensis (assembly GCF_014824575.4). NCBI lineage: Eukaryota > Metazoa > Chordata > Mammalia > Chiroptera > Phyllostomidae > Sturnira > Sturnira hondurensis. The sequence continues at coordinate 3,342,628 of NW_028094263.1, read as the reverse complement.
CCAGGGGCAAGTGGGAATGGGTGGCCTGAGTGCCCAGACAGCGCAGAATAAGGGGACACAGATGTGGGGGTGCTCAGTCACCCTGTGGGGAGGGGCAGCAGCGAGGTTATTGGAATGAGGTCTGACCATGGCGCTCTGCTCTTTGTCGCAGAGATGGGAAGCCCTCTGCCCGCATGGTGCTGCTGAAGGGCTTTGGCAAGGATGGCTTCCGCTTCTTCACTAACTCCGAGAGCCGCAAGGGAAAAGAGCTGGTGAGGGTTCATGGTAAATCCTCAGCGCTGCAGAGTCCAGCGTGGCCTCATTGGTCACCTACTCCTGCCACCCCCAACCCCACCCGCTTGCGATCTGTGCTCATGCACCACCCAGTCCTCGGGCCCCTGCCCTCGCCATTCTCCTTGCCGTGCAGGCGTGAGTGTTCTCTCCCACCGCCCCCAGCGCCGTCATCTGTTCACCTGTGTTACTCCTGTCCCTCCAGTCTCCGCCCCAGTGTTACCTCCTCAAAGAGGCCTCCTCGACTCATTCACTGAGTCAGCCGCTCGTGCTTTTGCTATCATTATAACTGGCAACGTCTCTGCCCTTTTTTCAGTTTCTAACTGTGCATTTGTATGATCACCTGATCAGCATTTGTGTCCTCGGTTAAGTGGTAAGCTTTGCAGCAGCAGAAGCTGCGTCTGCTGTATCTGCTGAGTAGATCTACTCAGTAGATCTACTCCTCCCGGTGTCGATCTACACCTCTTCTGGTGTCGAGTACAGAGCTGGCACTTCAAGTGCATACAATTCACAAATCCACATGAGTCACCCTCCCCGAGTCCCTGCCAGCCAAACGTGCATTTCTCAGAACTTGCAAATCTGTGGGTTTGAGAAATGGCAAGCATCACTTTGGAGTCCAGCTGGCTTAGGTTTCCAACACAGACCTGCCACTTGCTGCGTGAACTTGGGCATGTTACTTACCCCCTCCAAGCCTGTCTCCACACCTGTAAGAGTAGACCCGCCTGTGAGGGTTTAAATGAGACATTACACAGAGTGCATCTCCTATGGGCCTGCACGCTGCAGACTCCCCGCCTGCCCCCTGCTCACTAGAGGGGTCCTCCCCACCGTCCTGATGGCTGTCTGCGGATTCCCTTCCTTTCCAGGACTCTAATCCCTTCGCTTCCCTTGTCTTCTACTGGGAGCCCCTAAACCGTCAGGTGAGTGGACACGCCCAGGACAGCCTGGGGTGGGCTGCATTGGGAGGGACCTGAGTTTATATATGAGCCCAGTGGAGGTCCCCAGGATGGGCAAATATCCTGCCTCTCAAATAACTCTCAGTTAGCTGTTCTAGTCGAAGCCCACAGTGGTGGGGCTGTGGGGCCTGTGCTGGTGGGGAGGGAGGGCGGCGCTGAATGCCAGGTAGCCGGGGCCATCCCTGAGCAGGTCCGTGTGGAGGGCCCTGTCAAGAAGCTGCCAGAGGAGGAGGCCTCGAGCTACTTCCGCTCCCGCCCCAAGAGCAGCCAGATTGGGGCTGTGGTCAGTCAGCAGAGTTCCGTGATCCCTGATCGGGAGGTGAGTGGGGCTCCCCCTCAGTCGTCCTGGTGGCGAGGGCCCGGGCTCATCCCCAGTGGTTGTGTCCCAGGGAGGCCAGGGCCCTCCCTCCCCAGCAAAGTGAGAAGGATGGTCTCCCTGGGGGAGTGGGGTGGGAGGGGACCGGAGAAGCGGGCCTCCTCTGTCTGTCTGACCCTCCTGTCGGACTGTGTTCCTGGAGAACAGACCAGCCCACCTTGCTCCCGTGTCCCCCAGCACCTGGCTCAGAGCACAGGTGAGTCTCGGTTACTAAATGAATCAGTGACGGGGTCTGGCCCTTCCTCTGTCTCCTTTCCCGGGACAGTACCTGAGAAAGAAGAACGAGGAGCTGGAGAAGCTCTACCAGGAACAAGAGGTGCCAAAGCCCAAATACTGGTGAGTGATGCCAGTAGTCATTGTAGGAAGGGACACCAGGACCCCTGTGTTTACTTGAAGCCACCCTGTCTGTGGAATTAGAGATCTACTCCTCCCGGTCAACCCTCATCAGACACATCCCAGTAACTTTCTTCGGGGACCCCGGGGTGGCAGGGGTGGGGGAGGTAACATGGCTGAGAAAAACGCACAGAGCCCCAGAACTTCTGCTTCTCTTTGTAGGGGTGGCTACGTCCTGGACCCACAGGTGATAGAATTCTGGCAAGGCCAAACCAACCGCCTGCACGACCGGATTGTCTTTCGGCGGAGCCACCCGGCGGGAGATTCCTCCTTAGGGCCCATGACCCACCGCGGGGAGGAAGGCTGGCTCTATGAGAGGCTTGCTCCCTGACACCCGGGCTGCGACGCCCGCTGGATCTGGGACCAGGTGCTGAGAGAGGGTATGGGGTTGGGAGCCAGGCTCTTCTAAAGCCAACGTATTTCCTTCCCACTCCTTGTCTTCAGCTTATCCTTCAAGCACTCTGTACCTACTTGGCTCCTAATAAGCTGTCTGATGGAGTGTGATGGAGGCATAGAGAATCACAAATGGAAAGTAACCCCACAATTATTTTCTTGATTTTAACAGTCACTTATTGGGATAGCTCTCTCTGGAGCAGGGGTGCCCAACCTTTTGGCATCTCTGGGCCACACTGGAAGAGGAAGAGTTGTCTTGGGCCACACGTTAAATACACTGTGACGCGTAATCACACAAAAAAAATCTCACAATGTTTTAAGTAAATTTACGATGTGTCGGGCCGCCTTCGCAGCCGTCCTGGGCTGCATGCTGCCCGGGGACCGCAGTTTGGACACCTCTGCTAGAGGTAGCAGCTGACGTGATTCCCTCTTCTGGCGACAGGGTGGGTCCCCAGCAGCCCTGTCTTAGCACTGTGACTGGGCCATGCCGACCAAAGCTGACCGGTGCCAGCATAAGCACCTGAGCCAACCTAGCCCATCAGTTTTTCTTGTCAACTATTTGATATTTCAAATGGAGTGACCCAGAGCATGACATGTCATTGTAGCCAGGTCATTAATGGCAGCCAAGAAGCATTAGGCTCTGGCTGCTGCTCTCGCAATTCCCTCGGCGACCCTGGGTCCCTCCTGCCCCTGCCTGCCGGCCTCAAACATCCACTGTCTAAAAAAACTTTTTTTCTTGTTTACATAAAATAGCTGGATCAATTTCTGTTGATTGCAAATAAAAGAACCTCAACTTAGCCCTGGCTGGTATAGCTCAGTGGATTGAGCTCGGGCCTGCGAACCAGAGGATCGAGGTTCGATTCCCAGCCAGGGCACATGCCTGGGTTGCAGGCCGGTTCCCTGCAGGCCCACTCCCAGCAGGGGACACACGAAAGGCAACCATACGTTGATGTTTCTCTCCCTCTCTCCTTCCCCTCTAAAAAGATAAATAAATAAATAAATAAATAATCTTTAAAAAAAAGAACCTCAACTTATTTATTAATAGATATTCCATATTTTTATAGTACTGACCCTACTGATAGCTGCTTTCCGTTGTCTGAAACACAGTAACGTGGAAAAAGGTTCAACTTACTCTCTGTAGCTCCGAAGGACCCAAAGGTCACTATCGCCCAGAAGTAGATTTCATCTCAATGTAGGGACAGACTTCAAGGGGCAGGAGCAGGGTAGTGAGCATTAGGTACTGAGTGTGCTGTTACTGGAAGTATTCGATCGCAGTTAGGAGTTTTGTGGAGAGGATTCCTGTGCTGGTGCCTACGGGCCAGGGAGATTTTAATCAAGCTTTACTTTCCATGTTTGTTTATGAACAGCATTGATTTATTTATTTTAATTTCCAGGTGTCAAATTAATCACAGAGGTTATGCCTTCATGACTGCTCCAACATCCCCTCCCCCCGCCCCTCACATCACTGGTTTTCATCCACATTGGGATTACCCCTGGGACAGTGGGGAGCTTTGAAAATCTTGATGATGCCTACCTAGCTCCTTTCCTTAGCGATGATTTCTGAGTGCAGCCGGGTCTCTGGGAAATTTAAAGTCTCCCCAGAGAACTCTGCAGCCAAGATTTTACCTGCTGGTCTGGATCCTTGTGGGGTGGTCAGGACGCAGGCAGCATTGGCGTCATCAGAGCTCACCCCAGACCCGCTGATTCCCATCCTGCTTTTAACAGGACCCCCCAGGACGACTGATGCCCTGGCCTCAACCTCTAAACCTGTCACCCCCATAATTGGATTCTTCAACAGCCCTGGGCTGAGGCCTGTGTTGAACTGTATTTGCTTTCCTTGAGCACAAGTCTGGTGACCAGGGACATCCTGGGTGAGTGGCATATGGGCTGTGGAGAAAAGCCAGGCTGGGTGAATGTTTGCTGTGACTAAGTCAGGATAAGAGAACTATTATTTGTGCACATTGGCATGGACGTTACCGCTCCATAAACTGCCCATCCCACTGTGTGGGCGTGTGCCTCAGCGTCTTTGTTGTTGACCAGCCCCCCCAAGGGCCTCCCTCTCGGTGTTGACCCCCCCCCAAGCCTGAGTGCAGGGAGACACAAGGGCTAACCTTCCCGAAGCTCACAGGAGAGGGCACCAGTGTCCCTGCCCACCTTGTCCTCTTTGTGTTACTGGCAGCTGTGTACCCTCCCCCCAGCTGTGAGCCTGGTCTCAGCAGTTCCTTTCCTGTTCTCCATCCAATACTCACTTTGCCAAACCAGTAACAAAAACTCATCAGACGTGTGTGATGTAAATGTTCACTCTGGTCGGGTCTGCCTGGAACCCTGGGAAGGAGGGCAGGTAGGGGATTTAAGCAACTCCTCACTTCTCCTCTCCTGGGAGGTGGGGCGTCCAGCAGGGGGAGCCCGCTGCCCGAGGTTGGCCCCTTCTGGGCAGCGGAGGCCAACTCCAGCTGGCCCCTCCTGCCTCCCTCTTCCCCCTTGGGTTGCGTCCCAGTGAAACTGTGGTCGATAACCCATAGCCTCTCCCTGGCTCCTGCACATATTTGCACTTTCGGTTCCTCCTCCTCCAGCCCGGGGAAAACTTGCAGCTCCCTGGGCTCTGACTCTGGGCAGGCAGACCTCCCTTGGCCTTTCATCTCCATCCACCAATACCCAGTTTAGGGGTGTATGTGGAGTCTCCCTGGGTTTTCCTGCGGTCATCACTTTGGGGCCATGGAGCATGGTCGCATGCATGGGGTGGAGGGGTCTGCAGACCCTCTCACCTGAGAGAGGATTGGCGGTATTAGGTCAGTGTAAGCCACAGGTGGGGTCCGCAGCCCAGGGCCCAGCCTCATCCCCCACCGTTGTGTCAGGGAAGCTCAGGACAGGCTAGAGCGGGGGTCCCTACCATCCGGGGTCTTGGGCACGCTCATCCTCCAAGCCGGCTGGCTTTCCCCATTGGTCCCAGTCTGTGCAGCACCGTCAGATGGTGCTCACCCCCTAGAACCCCAGGGTTTAGGCCCTCTGTCACCCCACCTCCCCTTCAGCAGAAGGTGGCCATGTTCCTTTCTTTGTCCTGAGCCTCAGTTTCCCACCCACTACGCAGATGAAAATCGAGAGTGAAAGGGGCCGTGTGGTTCAGTGGTCACAGGCTCAGGCCAGGTCGGCCTTCAGTTCCTGCTCCTCCGCTGCTGCTGCGAGGGCAGGACCTCGGGCGAGTGACTCAACCCCTCTGAGCCTCAGCTAACTGGGAACTGGGAGTAATTAATGACAGCCCCTGTCTGGGGGGGTGGGGGATGAGAGGATTAAATAAGGAACCCTGGGGAGTACTTGCCAGGGGGCGTGGCCTGTGTTAAACCCTCTGTAAAGGTCAGGTATTACCCCTGGGCAGGGCTGGAGTGTGGGGAAGTCTGTTCTTCCCTGGGAGGCTCTGTGGACCGACTGAGGAGACCCTAGAAAGCTCCACGTGATGAGGAGGGATTAGGGAAGGGTCCTCCTTCCCTCCCTCCAGCTCCTGGTCGCCCTCACTCATCCTCACAGCTCCCTTGCTCTGAGTGAGGCCACCTAACAAAGGCCCCCTTGTGTGGTCTGTTTGTTTGCTAATACATTTCCTGAGAAAGCTCCTTGGGGTGGGGGTGGCCCAGCAGCCTGCAGGGAGCGGGCCTGGAAGCTGCTGGACCACATTGTTTAGTCTAGTCGCCACCTGGATCTCTCTCTCCATGTTCCCACTGTGGGCTCCAGAGATTTGCCCAATTTTTTTCCAGTTCCCAGCTTCTGGGGCTTGAGAAAGATCTGGGCCTGACCGCTGAAGGAGCACACTCCTCTTCCTTAAGTGGAAGTTATGGGCTACTGCGCAGTTCCTTAATACAGGAAAGGGGGAAGGGAACCAATGTCAACTGAGTCCCTGCTACAGGACTATTTAGCCACTTCACTTGGGCCACTCCCTGTGGAATCATGTTGTTACAGCCCCCCTTTATAGAGGGCAACACTGAGGCTCAGGGTTTTTTTTTAGATTTTATTTATTTATCTTTAGAGGGGAAGGGAAGGAGAAAGGGAGAGAAATATCAATGTATGGTTGCCTTTCGTGCATTCCCTGATGGGAATTGGCCTGCAACCCAGGCATGTGCCTTGACTGGGAATCGAACTGAGATCCTCTGGTTTGCAGGCACACACTCAATTCACTGAGCTACACCAGCCAGGGCTCTCAGAGTTGTTTTTTTGTTTTGTTTTGTTTCCCAAATCACCCAACTACTAAGGGGTGGAACTGGAATTTGCATCTTGATCCCAAACCAAACCAAACCAAACCATGGCAACCCTGGGTCAGTCACCGAAGGTCTGCTCCATTCTCTTGGAGCTCCTGATGGCCAGTCTATTGACCAGAGGAACTGACCACTGAGATGTCACAGGCTCCTTCCTCTGCTCTCTCTGTCCCCAGATGCTAAGGGTGCCTGGCGGTGAGATTAGTGTCCCAGTTTCTCCACTCTGACACCTGGGGGCCCTTTCAGAAACTTAAACAGTTTAAGCACCAAGTTCCAATGTACTTGGGTGAAGGGAGATAAAGGCACAAGAAACAGTTAATTAATGCAAAGCAGGCATAAAAAGTGTATAAATAGGTTCTCTGCTTTTGCAGCATTGTTTATTACAAAGAGAGAAACTTACAATTGTTTTTTTAAACAAAATTCAAGGCTTCAGGATTCATCTCCAGGGTGATCCATCTTAAATACAAGCCGGGAAGGAGGGGAGAGAACAGGCCGTTTTGGGCTCCTACCAGGGCTTCCACAACCCCTCAGCTAATTTGGACCCATGGGGTCCCTAACCTGGCCTTCTGCAGCACCCCCAGGGCATGCCAGGGTCCGCCTCCCCCTGCACCTCTAGAGGCAAAGTTCCACCAAGTCTCCCACTTTCGTTAGGAGGTGAGCTCAAGTTCAGGAGACCTCTTGTTCTGGAATCAGCCCCCAATCATGTGGCCTCTGGGAAACGCACTCTCAGAATTGGTCCAGGGAACAGTTGTGGGTAGAGAAAGCAGAGGGAACGGCTTTCTCTACGCGCCCTTGACCCCGTGCCCTGGGGGCAAGTGAAGTCAGACAGGCTCCCTCTCGCTTCCTTGGCCTCCTCCCTGCTGCCCCAATAATGCCTTCGAGGAAGATTGTCCTTCCCCGGTGGAGCTTTTCATCCTCGAACTGGAGTGCCTTTGTATGTGGTGGGGGGACAGCGGGAGGACCCTGGGATCTCCAGGCTTTCCAGAGAGCTGGGGCACATAAATACAAACCTAAAACCACACATTTCCTGCCAGCAGGCACAACTGGCCCCACGGCTTCAGCTGTGGCCACAGAGGCCAGTGTGGCAAGCTCCTGTCGGTGTGCCTGAGAGCAGGGAGGTACTAGCACCCTCCACAGCTCCCCTCACTGTCCCTTGTCCTCCCTGTCATCAAAGAGGTCGGGGTTCTCCGCCAAAGTGGCTCGAACTTTTTTCTTCTCCTTGAAGCGGCCGGAATTGGAGACCTTGACATGCTTGCCCTTTGTGCTTTTGTCCACAATCTTCTCCAGGCGCGTGTTAAAGTCACAGTTGGGATCCCCGCCCTCAGGCCGTGGGGGCTCCGAGCTGTCCTCCGTCTGGGCGTAGGTGTCTGGGATCTCATACAGCACCTTGGGGGTGGATTTCTTTTTCCGGAGGAAGGTCAGCTTCCACCAACCAACTTCGGTCATGGCGCTCCCTGAGTGGAGGGTGGGCTTTCTGCAGGAGCAGGGCGGGAAGAGAAAGGGGTCAGTGGGGAGAAACAGGGGAGTGCCTTGGAGCAGCCCTGTCTAGACCCCTAACCACAGGCTATTTGAAGAGCCCAGGCCTAAAAGAGTTAAAGGAGGGGCAGAGTGAGCCTAGGATTCAGGTCAGTGACGCAACGCGTTTGGAGAGAACGAGAAGGGAGAGTCTGGGGAAGGGGCAGCCACGTACACGTTGATGGGAGGGCGGCCTGAACCAGGTGGAGGTGGCTGTGGGGAAAACCACCCACCACCGCCACGAAGCTTCCAGCTTCTAGGTCCCCTGGGGCTGCAGGAAGGTGAAGGGCGGTCAAAGGCATCCAGGTCTTTGACATCCTTTGAGCAATTGGACAGGAACACCCTGTGCATTTTGCTTAGAATTCATTATGAAATTTAATAGGATCTGTGATGTTTGGAGTAATTTGGACTTTCCAGTGGTGACCAGAAACACTACGGAAGCTGCCGGGAGTGGATAGGCCTGGGGACTGTTCCAGCTTCATGACCCCCACCAGCAGGTCACTTCTCTGGACCTCAGTGTCCTCATCTGTTCTTTCCAGACTAATATTCAGCTGTGACATTGATGTCTGCCCACAGAAGCAGATAAGCCTGGCAAAGTACAACTTACAATAATGGTAATAAATTATTGAAGGGTGACTCCCTCCCCACACCCAGCCTCCATGAGGACAGAAGCTTGAAGGGGATCTGGAAGTTTGGAAGGAGATTCGATAGGGCCAAGTGGTACCTGTGAGATGTGGTTATCACAGGTTGGACTCCCCACACAGCTACCCAACAGAGATGGGCTGTGGGGGCTGAAAGGGCTGACATCCAAGCCATGTGGACTGGATGTGACTTCACCATTGAGGCTCACCATTGTGAATCCCCACAAAGGCGCTGTCATAGTGAGCGGAAATTTTGGGAGGTAACATTGCCTGGACATCGCTGACAGGCGGTGTGTGTGAGGTGGCAGGAGACAGGAAACCAGGGGAACCAAGGTCAACCCAAAGGCAGGCAGAGAGAGCAATGAGAGGGCCGAGCCCCTCTGCAGGCACACCAAGGGGTCTCAGGACTCTGGGCTGTGGCTGTGATGGGGGAGGAGGGGCAGTAGCCACAGGGCACCAGAGAGCTGGACGGGTGGTCAGCCCGCCCAAGCACGGGCAAATACACCGCCTCCCTTCAAAAACTGATGGTCTTAACTACCTCTTCTAAAAAGACCAGAAAGAAATATGATGCATGATCAGTAGAGGCCTTCTTAACGTGGAAGCGATGTGGGATGCTCTCCCCTCCCTTGTCCTGATCTCCAGATTTCCCATCGTGAGTGTGGAGTTTGTGTTTTTTCAGAGGAGGAGCATATCACACTCGGGAGAAATGAAGGCAGGGTGCTAGCCTGGGCTTGGAATGAGCTGAGTGCCTCCACCCATCGGCCCCCTTGCTGTTGTCCCCTGTCCCCCCATACGCCCGTCTCCTAGCCCAGAACACACACCCAACCGACTCCTTCTCACCATTCTGTCCAGACAGCAGATCCCGCATTGCGGTCTCTGTTCCTGTAGCTGAGCTCAAGTAGCGAAAGGACCCAGGGGAGCTCCCACTTGGAAGTGAGGGGAGGCCGAGAGCGGCCAGATAAATCCTTTCAGGGCACCCTGGAGAGGTGAGCGCACCAAGGGGACAGCCTGAGAAGTTTGCTTTGGCAGCGTGCCCCGCCTGGGCTTAGCACAGCCTTGCACAGCACTCGGTGTTCCAGAATGGGTGTCTGGAAGGAGTTGTGAGGAGGGCAGGGAAGGAGGCATAGGACACTTGTTTAGCCTGTGGGGGCCCCAGTCGCCACCCGGTCTGGGGCACGTCCCACAAGCCCACCAACACCCACCCGGGACTGCCAAGGAACTTGGGGAGTGGAGGATCCAGCTCCTGAGCAGGCAGTAACCAGCAGTCTGCCTGGCCGCACGGGAGAAGTGGTTCCTGCCTGTGCCAGTTAAAATATACCCACTCTCACGGGCAGTTCAGGTTGGCATGGACAGGGAGGGGCAGACCACAGAGAACTTGTCGGGAAACCACGGAGTTGGGAATGGCCCTTGGACCCTGCCCTGGACTCCACGGCACCGAGGCCTTGGTGCCCTTGTCTTCTGGCTTGAACTCCGGTCTCTCTAGAATACTTTTCGCTGGACTTTGCTGTCCTTCTGTGTAGAACATTCCAGCACAAGTAAGCAGGTATTTGCCCGTTTAGGCAAGCCTGACCTATGGAAATCTGAATTTGCAAAACAGCGAAATTATTTGTTTTGCAGAATAATCCAGCCAATTATAAGATTCTTGTAAATAGTGAGTCACTCCAAGAGAGTGTAAAATCTGCCTTACTTTAAAAAAAAAAAAGAAAGAAAGAAGTGATTTCCAAACTTCCCAGCTCCCCAGAGTAGCCAAGAACAGGGTACTCACAGCCACGCGCCTAATGACAGGAGGCTGGAAGGGCTAGGGGAAGGGGTGGGGTCATACGGGGATCTTGAGCAGATCCCGTAATTGGTGACACATGGCCCACAGTCTTCTACAGGGCCCTGAGCGGGCCACGCTGAGGGCTCAGCCTTGCCCTGGGGCCCTGCAATTCCTGGGCTGATAGAAATCTGCCTCCGAGGAGGCCCGCTACACTCCGATGTTTGCTCAGCTTGGGAGCCCAGCATCACAGGGCCTCACGGGACAGTCTGCCGCCACTTGCCTAGGACGGCCACACAATGGCCTGCATGTGGGCACCCCTGGACAGGTCCCACCTTCCCCGCTGAGTTCTTCGAGCTGCTCTAAGGGCCTTGCCCAGACTGGGGAGAGCTCCTTCTTAGCAGATCCAAGTTAACCACTGACTGGGGCAAGGCGGAGGAGTAGAGGGGATTGACGGGACAAGTCAGCTTCTCTGTTGCAAGACAAAACCCAGAGCCCCTAGCCCTCAGCCCTCTGCAGGGCCCCTGTGAACATTCTCCACTCTGGGTAAGACTGGGGTAGCCTCCACAGGAACAGGGAGTAGTTCCCACCAGCCAGAAACATCCTCTAGGCTGGAGGGCAGGAGCAGATAGGTTCCAGCTCAGCAAGGGTTAATAGGACTGCTCCAGAGTGAAACTTTCCCAGAAGGAGCTCCGCCGGAGGCCTGGATTAACTCCAAGAAGCCAATGGTACGAATCCTGAATTCTGCCTGCTCACCTAGGGAGAGGTGGGAGCTGGCGTGCCTTGGTTCTCCTTCCCAGCCGGGCTCAGCAGCTGTGGAGGCACAACGGGGTGCCCTGACTGTGCCTTGGTTTCCCCACCCACCCACCCTCTCTCTGCCTGTACCTGTGATCGTGACTGCTGCAGGCTGGAGGTGAGACCTTCCTTAGAGAAGGAGCTGAGCGCAGGTGCTGCCCACAGGGGAGCCTGGGGGACCTGGGGGTGCCGCCAGGATGCCGCGCCGGGCGAGGCTCAGTCCAGGCGAGCTGAGTGGGAGCAGCTGTGCAGCAGGTGCAAGAGAAACAGGTGGAGGAGCAGGTACCTGCTCGCTGTGCCTCCAGGAGTCAAGGTGAACCTGAAACCCAGCCCCTCCCGGCTAAGTAAACAGAAGCAGAGGCCGGCTTGGGCTGATGAATATTCATTACCCCAGTAATCCAATCCCAGTGCCCCTGCACCCACCCAGGAGCCAGGGTCCTCCAGGGACTGCCTTGCCGGGAGCAGGAAATCCCAAGGGGAAGGCTGAGGTTGGGGCAGAGGGGAACCTCTCTCCTCAGTTTCCCCACTCTCGGGGTTCCTGGTTGCTGGCCAACGGTAGCCAAGTTCACCTCCACCCGTTTCATGCCCCAAGGATGTTCAGACCCCTTTCTAGCACCAAAGAGCCTGGACTTCGCCCCGGGCACAACTGGGAAAGGGTTAAGGCCCGCTGCGCCGGCTGTTGGCAGAGGACAGGGTGCACCCAGCTCCTTTGAACTCCGGAGTCGAAACCAGTCCCTGGTTAAACTGGTTGGCGGACCGGTTCCCTGGCGGTCCGCTCCGCCCCAAGTTCAGTGCTCTTCAGGTGGGCACTGGCTGGGGGGCTATGCTTCCCACCTGATGCAAAGGGCCCCTCCTCAAGATCTCCCTGGGCTAGGGTGGGAAGGGGACCCTGGCCCCTCCTGGGGCAGACTTTCTGACTCACAGCAAGCTGGAACATCCTCATCCCCACCTCCCTTGCTGAGAGGTGGGCTTCCAGGTCCTTAGAATCATATGCAAAGTCCCATGTGTGTGGGCAGAGCGGTGTTTATTTTTCTGTATTCGAGATCATACTTTTATTAGCCTCTCAAAGAGACCTCTGATGAGGCCTCCCCACCCCCAAAGTACCACTTCATTCAGCTTCCCCCAGATATCCAGCTCTCCCGGGGACGGACCATACCGGATTTCATAAAGCTAGCAAAAGCTGGAGCAAGAGCTCAGGGAAGGAGTCGGGGAGGGGTCCTGGTGAGGTGGGCAGAGAAGGCAAGGCAAGAAGGCAGAGTGTGTGCACGCGGCGGTGGGGTTGGGGGGGTACCCTCATTGACTTCTCGCTGATCTGTGGCCACACCTCCTCTTGCAAAACCCCAGCAGCCAGGGCCGGTGCAGCCAGCCCACAGACCCTGCTGCTCTTACAGATGGCCTGCAGGTTGGAGAAGGTTATTCATAGCCACCTTTAGGTGGCCTGTTGGTGTTTGCATTCTCTGTCCCCTCAAGCAGATGGGCATCACTGGAGAGTGGGAAATGGCTGCATGTTGAATGTCCCTGCCGCTTCCTGTCCCAGTGCTGGCCAGCTTAGATGGACGCTCAGTCCACTGGCCCAGCCACCTTCCTCCGTGGACTGAGCAAGGACGTGCTAGGTTCCCAGGGCAGCACTAGGTAGAGAAAAGGCACACAGCTCTCCCTTCCCCTGTTCTCTCTCCTGAAGTTCTATTTTTAATCCTAACTAACCCACTCTCAGACCTGCCAAGCACTGTCTCCAGCCCTGCTTCTCGTGGTTCAGCTTCTCACGGCCTTGTGAATTTATTCCCCATCCTAAACAGGTGCCCCTAGGCCTCAGAGGGACAGTCCTTCAAAGGCACTGAATGGCCCACAGTGGTACCCGCCCAGCCTGGCCCTTCTAGGATGGAGCTTTCTGCAGCCTCCTCGCCCGACCAAGCTTCCCTGAAGGGTGTATACTAGGCTCTTTCTCTACCTCCCTTCCTGCAAACAGAGGCTACCTAGCAGGGTGGGATCAGGAATGCATGCTGTGCTCTTGGCCAGGAATGGCCTCCCCACCTGCTGTGTAAACCAAGATGAACTCCTATTCATCCCTCAATACCCCAATTAACTATTTGTCTCTGAAGTTTCTCATTCCTACAGAGTTTGCTCATATGCTTCAATATTACATGATATACACCAGGATCAATTACACACACACACATACACATATATAGTATTATAACGATCCATTCATGTGTTTACCTCCCTTACAGAGTTTTAGGTCTTTGAGTCTGGAATTATCTATCACTGATACAGGTCTGACATATAATATAAATGCAAGCTTTACAACCCAAATGAGGAATAGAAGCAGTCTTTACCCCAAGAAATTCGTAAAGCAGCCAAATGCTTCCGTCCCACTCTCCCTGGTGCAGGTGGGTGGGAGAGAAACCCCATTTGTTTCTGTTCTCACGGCTTCAGCTGCAGCAAGCTTGTTGTCGCATTGTCTCCCCAGGGTTTATGTGCATCGTTTTTGCAAAGTCCCTTGCCTCTGGTGAGAAGAGTACACAGTTGTCCCAGGAAGATGCCCAGAGTTTTCTGGATCCGCCACTTCTCTGGAAGCCTGGTCTGTTTGAGAGTGGACGTCCAGCCCGGAAGATGCCGGAAGACGCTAAAACCTCATCCATGTTGGGGTGTTGGGAAGAGACCGGACAGACCGAGGGACTCTACCCAGGGGCTAGGACGTCATTTCTTTTTTTCTTTTTTTTTTAAGTCCTCAACCAGAAGATATGTTAATTGCTTTTAAGAGAGAGGAAGAAAGGGAGAGAGAGAAACACTGGTGTGAGAGAGAAACATCCACGGGCTGTCTCCTGTACGTGCCGACTGGGGACCTGCAACCTAGGTATGTGCCCTTACCAGGGATCGAACCCTCCACCTTTGTGGTGTATGGAAAGATGCTCCAACCAACTGAGGCACAGGCCAGGGCACCATTTCCGTTGTTACAGGAAGGGGCTCACGTTGAAAGCACTCATTTCCCCTCAACTCTGAAACCCAGGTCTCTCCAACTCCTGGGACCCACAGGGGCAGAATCCTGTTCTCCAAGCCTAGCACTGGAGGAGCCCCAGTAAGAGCCACAGGGGCCAGGATTCCAGGACCAGGTCCCTAGCCCACCCTCCTGGGCGAGACAAGCCTAGGAAGTCAGGCCCAGTCCCTGGTCTCTGCAAGATTTGTTGTTAGGAGGAGCGGGGTTGGGAGGGAGTTGGAGATAAGGTCGTAACCATGAGTACTCCTGTAACAGATGACTCCCACACAAGCTGCTTTATTGCTGTGTAAAGTCTCACCTTTTAATGCCCCTTCCTGAAACTACATTCAAGTGTGATATTCCACATACACACCCAGGTGCACATTTTCAGCAATGTGTCCTTGTTGGGTAGGACAAAAAAAATACACTAAGGGAGTTCCGAGGAATTTGCCGGCCTGTTGGGACACGGAGCCCTTGTTTTTCTGCCGTCTTTGTGCGGATCCCGTCTGGCCCGACAGACAGATAGTTCCTACTGTGCCGACCTCGGCCCAGGAATGGGACCCAGGCTCCAGGGTTGTTTCTTTCCCAAAGCGGGGAGGAGAGAGTAGCTGCCACTCTCCTCAGTGCTGCTCCTTCTCCGGAAGGCTAGGACCCTGGAGATCTTGGGGGTGCTCCGCCCGGCCCCGGTGACAAGTGGGGCAAGGCCAAAAGTTGGTCTCTAGGGGCCACACCAGGTACAGTGGGAGGAGGGCAGGGGCAGGCAGAAGCTGCATTCTGATCTGAGGTGAGCAGCGGGGTTAGCACTGGAGGGGGCTTTCCCCTTGTTTTTGTGGAAAGACTTCCCTTCCATGGGGGCCACAGTAGGGAAGCCGGGGGATGGGCGGGCAACATTCGTGAGGACTGTGTTCCTACACTGTTCCTAATGCTCTGCCTGTGTGAACTCTTGTTTAAAAATATATTTTTTTAGAGAAAGGGGAAGAGGCAGAAAGAAGGACAGAAACAGTGATGTACGAGAGATATGTCGATCGATTGGTTGCTTCTCACGCACCCCAAGCAGGGGACCTGGCTCTCAACCCAGGCATGTGCCCTGACTGGGAATCAAACCAGCAACCTTTCGGTTCACAGACCAGCACTCAATCCACTGAGCCACACCAGCCAGGGCTAAATTTTTTTTTAAATATTTTTTAAAAATTATATTTAATTGATTATGCTATTAGAGTTGTCCTGATTTTCCTCCCTTTGCCCCTCTCCACCCAGTACCCCCCACTCCCTCAGATAATCCCCCCACCATTGTTCATGTCCATGGGTCATACATATACGTTCCTTGGCTACTCCATTTCCTATACTGTACTTTATACCCCCATGGCTGTTCTCTGACTACCTATTTATCTATCAGTGATAGATAATTATCTATCGTGATAGATAAATTAATCCCCTCACCTCTTCACCCATTCCCCCATAACCCCCTCCCATCTGGCAACCATCAAAATGCTCTCTGTATCCATGATTCTGTCTCTGTTCCTGTTTGCTTAGTTTGTTTTTTAGATTCAACTGTGGGTAGATATGTATTTGTTGCCATTTAATTGTTCATAGTTTTGATATTTTTCTTAAATAAGTCCCTTTAACATTTCATATAATAATGGTTTGATGAGGATGAACTCCTTTAGTTTTTTCTTGTCTGGGAAGCTCTTTATCTGCCCTTGGATATTAAATGATAGTTTTGCTGGGTAGAGCAATCTTGGCTGTAGGTCCTTGCTTTTCATGACTTTGAATATTTCTTGCCAGTCTCTTCTAGCCTGCAGTTTCTTTGGAGAAATCAGCTGATAGTCTTCTGGGAACTCCCCTGTAGGTAATCAACTGCTTTTCTCTTGCTGCTTTTAAGATTCTTTCTTTATCTTTAACCTTTGGCATTTTAACTGTGATGTGTCTTGGAGTGGGCCTCTGTGTCCATCTTATGTGGGACTCTCGGTGCCTCCTGGCCTTGTATGTCCATTTCTTTCACCAAATTAGAGAAGTTTTCTTTTTTCTTTTTTTAAAGATTTTATTTATTTATCTTTAGAGGGGAAGGGAAGGAGAGAAGGAGAGAAATATCAATGTATGGTTGCCTCTCGTGAGTCCCCTGCTGGGAACTGGCCTGCAACCCAGGCATGTACCCTGACTGGGAATCGAACCGCGATCATGTGGTTTGCAGGCCCGAGCTCAATCCACTGAGCTACACCAGCCAGGGCTATCTTTTTTCTTTTTATATATTTTATTGATTATGCTATTACAGTTGTCCCATTTTCCCCCTTCACTCCCCTCCACCCTGCACACACCCCCACATTCCCCACCTTAGTTTATGTCCATGTGTCATACTTATAAGTTCTTTAGCTTCTGCATTTCCCGTACTATTCTTACCCCCCCCATCTATTTTCTACCTACTATTTATGCTACTTATTCTCTGAACCTCTTCTTCCTCTCTCCCCCTCCCACTCCCTTGTTGATAACCCTCCATGTGATCTCCATTTCTGTGGTTCTATTCCTGTTCTAGCTGTTTGCTTGGTTTGTTTTTGTTTTTGTTTTAGGTGTGGTTGTTAATAATTGTGAGTTTGCTGTCATTTTACTGTTCATACTTTTAATTTTCTTTTTCTTAGATAAATCCCTTTAACATTTTATATAATAAGGGCTTGGTGATGATGAACTCCTTGAACTTGACCTTATCTGAGAAGCACTTTATCTGCCCTCCCATTCTAAATGAAAGCTTTGCTGGATAGAGCAATCTTGGATGTAGGACTTTGGATTTCATGACTCGGAATACTTCCTTCCAGCTCTTTCTTGCCTGTAAGGTCTCTTTTGAGAAATCAGCTGACAGTCTGATGGGAACTCCTTTATAGGTAACTATCTCCTTTTCTCTTGCTGATTCTAGGATTCTCTCCTTCATTTTGATCTTTGGTAATGTAATGATGATGTGCCTTGGTGTGTTCCTAATTGGGTTCAACGTCCTTGGGACTCTCTGAGCTTCCTGGACTTCCTGGAAGTCTATTTCCTTTGCCAGATTTGGAGAAGTTCTCCTTTATTATTTGTTCAAATAAGTTTTCCACTTGTGGCTGTTTCTCTTCCCCTTCTGGTATTCCTATAATTCGAACGTTGAAACGTTTAAAGATGTCCTGGAGGTTCCTAAGCCTCTCCTTGTTTTTTGAATTCTTGTTTCTTCATTCTTTCTGATTGGATGTTTCTTTCTTTCTTCTGGTCCATTCCGTTGATTTGAGTCCCAATTTCCTTCCCATCACTATTGGTTCCCTGTACATTTTCCTTTATTTCACTTAGCATAGCCTTCATTTTTCCATGTAATTTGCATCCAAATTCAACCAATTCTGTGAGCATCCTGATCACCAGTATTTTGTACCGTGCATCTGACAGATTGACTACCTCTTCATCACTTCGTTGCATTTTTTCTGGAGCTTTGATCTGTTCTTTCATTTGGGCAATTTGTTTTGTCTTGACGCACCTGATACATATGAGGGGAGGAGCCTTAGGTGTTCACCAGGGCTGAGCAACTCACATGGCTGGGTTGTGATGCTGTATGTGGGGCAGGGGTCTGAGAGGGAACAATGGCACTTGCTCCACTCTGTCGGATTTCACTCACTTCCTCCACTTCCCCCAAGCAAACTGGGCCCTTCTGGTGCTGGTTCCCGGATAGGTGGGCTTGTGTACATTCTAGGACCCTGTGGGTCTCTCAACGACCTCTCCTGTGAGGCTGGGAGTCTCTCCCTGCGCCTCAACTCCCACAGGTGTTTTCAATCAGTGTTTTGAGGCTTTATTTCCCAGTGCTGGGGCCCTGAGTTGTGTGGTCTGTCTCGCTCCCCAGTTTCACCTGTTTTTTTCTGCGCAAATGTGGGGCCACCCGGTCTGCCAGCCAACTTGCGCGCAGTGCCCCTCCACGGTCCGCCACCTCACTGGGTCCGCCCACTGCCACCTTGCGCACCCGGGTTCACTGGCCGCTGCTTTGTGGCGAGTCCTCTCTGCCCCACTGCCCACCTCCGTCCCTCCTGTGGGTCTGGGTGAATGTGTCCACTTTAACTGCTTGGTTGTGGGACTTCCATACAGTTCAGTTTTCTGTCACTTCTGGTTGTTTTTTGTTTTTAAATTGCTGTTGTCCTTCTTTTGGCTGTGTGAGGAGGTGCAGTGTGTCTACCTATGTCTCCATCTTGGCCAGAAGTCAGGAAGTTTTCTTTTAGTATTTTTTAAAATTGTTATTCAAGTACAGTTTTCTGTCTTTTACTCCCATCCCAGCCCACCCACCCAGCCCTCCCCCTTCCCTATCTTTTAGTATTTCCTCAAATAGAGTTCCAATTTATTTTTTTTCTTTTTTTTTAATTAAAGATTTTATTTATTTATCTTTAGAGGGGAAGGAGAGAGGGAGAGAAACATCAATGTATGGTTGCCTTTTGTGCATCCCCTGCTGGGAGTTGGCCTGCAGGGAACTGGCCTGCAACCCAGGCATGTGCCCTGACTGGGAATCGAACAACGATCCTCTGGTTCGTAGGCCCGCGCTCAATCCACTGAGCTACACCAGCCAGGGCAGAGTTCCAATTTCTTGCTCTTTCTCTTCTCCTTCTGGAACCCCTATGTGCTGATGTTGGTACGTTTGAAGTTGTCCCAGAGGCTGCTTATATTATCCTCATATTTTTGGATTACTTTTTCTTCTTGTTCTTGTTTGGTTGTTTTTTACTTCCTTATGTTCCAAATCATTGATTTGATTCCCAGCTTCATCCACTCTACTGTTTTTTCCCTGTAAAATGTTTTTTATTTCAATTAGTGTGTCCTTCATTTCTAACTGGATCTTTTTTATGCTGCTGAGGTCCCCACTAAATTCCTTGAGCATCATTATAACCAGTGTTTTGAACCTGGTAGATTGTTTATCTTCATTTAGTTTAGCTCTATTTTCTGGAGTTTTTATCTGTCTTTTCATTTGGATGTTTTTTTGTCTCCTTGTTTTGGCAGCCTCTCTGTTTATTTCTATGTATTAGGTAGAGCTGCTTTGACTCCGTGTGTTGATAGTGTGGCCTAATGTAGCAGGTGTCCTGTAGGGACCAGTAGCACAGCCTCCTCTATCACCCAAGCTGGGAACTCAAGGTGTGCCCTTTATGTGGGCTGAGTACACCCTCCTCATGTAGTTGAGCCTTGATTGCTGTTGGAAGATCAGTGAGAGGGATTTACCCAGGCCAGTAAGCTGCAAAGGTTAGCTGTGACAACTTACCATCACCCTCTGCCCCTGTGGAGGGTCAACTGTGCAGGGCCAGGGTGGTGGTGCTCCAACATGATCTGTAGCTGTCCACTGTGTGCTGGCCCTGTGGTTTCCAAGGTGGCACAGGGCAAGGTCACAGCCGCCATCAGTGTTTTGCTTGGGGCCACTCTGCCTGAGTTATAAAGCAACCTGAGATGATGGCTGCTGCCTGTGCTGGGCTTGGAGATTCCTAGGAGAAGCCAAGTTACAAGTCTAGGCTGGCTGCTGCTAGTGCTGGGCCTGGGGCTCACAGAGGCCAGATGTTGCTTGTTTGATGGGATTTAGGAAGTTGTGAAGCATAAGCCAAGACACAGCCATTCATATGGAAAAGCACCTTGGGTGGGCCTGTAAATTGGGTGGGGCAGGGTCTCCAGGGATCTCCAAGGTCGGTCAAACAGTCAGCCAGGTTGATGAAACCTCAGATATGGCACCAGCTTGCCAGCTCTGTGGCTCACTGGCTCTGTGTATGGAGGATTTAGAAAAGGGGCAGTGGCCTCTGCTCACCTTGATGCCAGACACTTCAGTTTCTCCAGTGCACTGGTGTCTTTCAAGCTGCTCCCCCAGTGCTGGAGCTCTCCTCTGAGTGAGGAGTCTGAGTAGGTGAGTCCGTGCATGGGTTCTTTAAGGGGAATTGCTTGGGAGTCCAGAAGTTTCTTCCACCAACTCAATCCCTGCTGGTTTTTGCAGCCGGAAGTTGTAGGGACTTATCTTCCTGGCACCAAAACCCTGGGCTGGGTGATCTGGTGTGGAGCTGGGATTCCTCACTCCTGAGACATCCCTTCCAAATTTGTATTCACCACACTCGGGTGTGGGACCAGCCTGCTCCACATCTGTGCCCCTCCTACCAGTCTGGATGGATGTGGTTTCTTGAATTCTGTGATTGTCAGACTTCCATTCAGCTTGATTTCTGATAGTTCTAAGTGATGGTTGTTCTACATTTTAGCTGTAATTTTGATGTGGTTGTGTAAAGAGGCGAGCCATGTCTGCCTACACCGCCATCTTGACTGGAAGTCCTACAGGGTTAAATTTCAACCCTTTGTCATGGACTTTAGCATCTTTTGTGATCTTCTCTGGCCAGTCTCTTCAACCAAGTATCTTTCCACTCTCCCCATAAACATGCCTTGCTCCTATGATAAACTTCTGGAAGAGCCACACCCTCTGTTACCTTGTGCTTTATTCATGAGATTTCCTCTTCTTAGAATGACACCTGATACTTTTGTTCCTCTCCTCTCTTCTCTCTCTTCTGCCACAATTCATCCCCTGCAAGACTCAGCCCCCGTGGTACTTCTCCTGTGCCAGTCTGTGCTTAATTTTGGAAGCCAATGAGCCCTGATACCTTCACTCTGATTTCCTCCCTCTGGTTCCAAGTGGTTCAGGGTGGATTGACTACAAGCCCTGAGCTTTAGAAAGAAGGATAAGGAAAAAAGCTGGGGAACACAAACCCCTCCCCCCAGATCAAGTGATCCTGGCCCCCACTCCTCACTAACTGCTTTCGTGCTCATGCTACACCTTCTCTTATCCCTTCCTTGACAAGCATCCATTAAGCACCTCACATTCAAGGTCAGGTGTCAGGCCAGGTGCCAGGGTTACAGAGGTAAACAAGCCTGTCCTCCCTGCCCACAAGGTGCTTGCGTACTAGCTGGGGAGACAGATGGAAAAACATTACACAGAGATTACACTGCAAACAGCAAGAGGCCCAGCTGAAGGTGCTGTTTCCAGCCCAGCGGGCAGATATCACACACACACACACACACACACACACACACACACACACAGAGTCAGTCTGGCTGTGAGCAAACACACAGAAAACATGGAGCATAAAGTAATAGATGGCAGATTTTGAAAAGTGAATTACTTGAATGTCAAGGGCAAGCCCTCTTTTTATAGATATGGCAGGAAGATGAATAATGGGCGTTCTTGCCCAGGATGGGGTGTGGTAATAAAGAACTTTGGAGCCCTGACTGGTGTGGCTGAATGCCGGCTGCACCCTGATAGTTGGTTGAACGTTGTCCTGAAAAGCAAAAGATCACTGTTTCAGTTGCTGGTTGGGCGCAAGCAAGAGGCAGCTCATCGATGTTTCTCTCACACAGGGATATTTCTTTCCCTCTCTTTCTCCCTCCTTCCCCTCTCTCTAAAAATAAATAAATAAAATCTGTTTTACAAAATAGAAAGAAAGAACTTTGGAAAGGGGCAGGGATGGAGGGTGGGGGTTCTGACTGTTGGGCACAACAACTGGACAGAGAGTGGAAGCCAGGCTGAAGGGGAGGGAGAAAGACTGGGTCCTCGGTGGCTGAGCTGCGGGAGGGGTGGGCAAGGCTGCAGGAGAAGCCACATCCCAGAGAACAAGAATGCAGGCTGGGCAGCCCGACGGGCCTCGGGTTGAATCCCAGCCCCACCCGCTGTATGATCTTAGACCAGTTTCTTAACTATCTAAGCTTTGGATCCCTTGCCTTTATTATTATTTATTATTTTTTTAAAGATGAAGAGAGGAAGAAGGATGGGGGAGGGAGGGGGAGAGAGAGAGAGAGAGAGAGAGACAGAGAAACTCCAGTTTGTTGTTCCGCTTAGTTATGCAGTCATTGGTTGCTTCTTGTATACACCCTGCCCGGGGGTTGGACCTGCACTGTTGGTGTATTGGGGATGATGCTCAAACTAACTAAGCTACCTGGTCAGGGCAGTTCCTTTGCCTCTAAAATTTGACTAACAATAATAGCCTGTATTATAAGATTGTTGGATCAAATTAGATAAGACTGGTAAAACATTTAGTTCTGGCCTGCGGCACCTGGTTATCACTTAATGAGCAAACTGACGACGACAACAGCAACAGGGAGGAGGAAGGCCGCCGGTATGCACAGCACCCTGAGGGTATGTGCTCTCCCGTCCAAAGCAGGCACAGGCTTACTGTGTCCTCCCCACCTCCCTGCCGGTGCTCCTCTCCCCCAGACAGCGTCCCACCTGCCAAATCGGCAGAGAAGGGAGAGGTTCACAGTCAGAGGCATCTCCCTCCTCCCTGTGCCACGCTCCAGATCCTGGGAGTCCCCTGGAGGCCAGACCACTCAGTACTCATCTGCCCGTAGGCCCTGAGATGTTCTATGGCCTTGGAAAAGGACAAACAGTGCAGAATGCTGCCCAAAGCCCACACTCCTCTAGGGCAGCCACCCCGCGGCCAGCAGCTAGGTAGGACTGTCCTCAAACATCCTCCTGTTTCACATGAGTCACTCATGGGAGCTGAGGGGGAGGTGAAGTGCCAGTGGTCTGTATTTCCTCCAAGTCCCCAGGGCTGGGCCTTCCAGACTCATCACACCCTGCTCTGCCTCACCTGCTGCTTCTAGGCGAGATGCACCCTGAGGGTGGGGCAGGGCCAGGCTTCCTGGGATGTCCCAGGGAGCCAGAAACACACAGTAGAAGCCCAGTAAGTGTTTGTTTAATCAAGGGGGAGCCCTAGCAGTTCCTACCTCCTGAGTCAGGACTCTGAGACGGGAGCCAAATTCCCATGAGAGAGCCCTGAAGAAGCCCTCAGTTCTGCTCTATGATCCATTTTCAGGAAAGTCTTTCAACTCAGGCTATCATAATGATTAACGTTACACACACACAGAGTTTACAAAGCAGGAGAAACTATGTTAAAGCGTGCTGTAAACTGTAAAGAGTTATACACCCCTAGTATGTTTATTTATTTCAGTGTATACACAGAAATGCCTTGAGACAGTCAGGATGGGCGCTATCTCCGTGTTGAGGAAACTGTGGCTGGCAGACAGGTTATGGAAATGGTCCAAGATCTTGCTGGGCAGGAATCTCGATCTTCTCACTGTTGTATCACACCACACAGTTTAATAAAACAGTTACGGGGCCCCAAGTGCCACGCTGGCGCAGAGGTGGGGGTCATTCAGAAAGAACCAGGCAGACCCCCCCCTCCCCTGGGAAGAGCTAACTGTCTGGAAGGGGAGGGCCACAAAATGGCAATCTCAGCTCTGTGAGATGCCAGGGGTCTCTCCTCACTCCACCTGCTGCGTGCTGAGCCTCATACCCTCCCTCAGCTTCAGCCACTGACAGGACCACAGGTCAGTCAGCCTGTGCCTCTCCAAAGCTGTATCCCTGGCCCCACGGCTCCTCTGCTCTCTAGAGCTACAGACCCTAGTGCCTCCTGCACACTTCCTGCTCAGGGGTCTCTCAGCACCACCCCTACAAGCTCAAAGCTGAGATCCCCTCTTCCCCAAGACTTGCTCAGCATCCTGCATCCCTGTCTTAGGTGGTGGCTCCCCGTTCAACCATTTAGGTGTCATCCTTGCTGTCCTGCATCTCCCCCGCTCCCCCATCAATTGCCAAGTCCTGCTTATTTTTCTCCAAAACATCTTCAAATCCAGCCCTTCCCTTCCTCCTCAGGCCTCCCTCCCAGGTCAGGCCCTAACTTCCACTTCACCTCCTGACAGTCTTATCTCCCATCAACCCATCCTCCAACCCATCCTCCTTGTAGCCAATCTGTACAGCTGCCTCCCTGCCTCAAACCCTTAAAACCCTCAATGGCTCCTCTCTGTAGGGGTGAAGTCCAAGTTCTTTAAGGAGTGTCCCTATGATCCTGCCCTTCAACCTTGGTCTCTTCTCTGGCCAATGCCTCATGCTTTTTGCTGCACCCGGGCTGGACTACCTGCAGTGCCCTATGGGGGGCCCTCTTTTTTTTTTTTTTAAAGATTTTATTTATTTGTCTTTAGAGAGGAAGGGGAGGAGAGAAGGAGAGAAACATCAATGTATGGTTGCTTCTTGTGAGTCCCCTGCTGGGAACTGGCCTGCAACCCAGGCATGTGGCCTGACTGGGAATCGAACCGCGATCGTGTGGTTCGCAGGCCCGCGCTCAATCCACTGAGCTACACCAGCCAGGCCTGAAGTTCATATTTTTGAGCAAGGGCCCTGCATTTTCATTTTGCCCTGGACCCCACCAATTACGTTGCCAGTTCTGCTGCCTCTTGTTCCCTGCACCCCCTTGCAGTTTGTGGCCTCCAAAGCTTTGTCTGTAGTCTCCTCCACCCAGAACACCCCTCCCCACATCACGCCTCTTTCTGTAGCTCTTCCTTTAAGACTCTATGTATGTGTTTTCTTTGTGATGCCTCCCTTGACCCTCTTCCCTCTCCTTCCCTACCCTATCGACACACAGAAGGTGCTCAATACAAGACTATTAGATAAACTGAATGGGAAGGCAAAGTGTGACAAGTGCCAAAGAAACCTACAAAAGCACAAGAAACAGTAAAACGACACAAAACGGAAACAAGGCATTTTTAATCCCTCCAGGGCTCCACGTCGGCGCTAGGACCCTGACTGCAGACGCGTTAATCTGTGCGTTGAGGGCTCCAGGTGGCAGCGACCAGCTCTCGTGCGCCGCCTGCCGTGATCACACCACCACTGCAGCCCTTCCTTGGCGCCCCGCCCTTCTCCGGGCTTGAGCCCGCCTTGCATCTCCCATTGGCTGTCTCCCGTTCTCCCGCCCTCCCCGGGCTCAGCCATTCGGAGCCCTGGGGTGGGTGGGGCTTACGTCTGGGGGTGGAGCGAGCACCCTGATTGGCTCTGAGGAAAGCGGCGACGTGGCCCGAGGAGGCTGGTTTGTGCACAAACTGAAGCTCTGCGACACAAGCACTAGATTGGTGGTAGGCGGGGCGTGCCTGGGTCGTTGGCCGGAAGCAGAAGTGGAGGAAAGATGCAGGTGCGGGGACGGGAGCTGGGGAAGTGGGGGCTATCCCGTGACCCCTGGGCTGGGTTCAGTCCATCCATCCCTGACCTGCCTCCTCGGCCACCCTCCCGGGCTTGCTCGGCACTCCCCGGCCACTCGTTATGGCCCCGCAGGGCAGGGCGGCGGTTGTGCTCAACAAACTAGCGCGAGAGTGGCACGCCCCCTTCCCGAGCTCAAGCCCGTTTGTCGTGTTTCCCTCCAGGACCATCAGCACGTGCCCATTGACATCCAGACCAGCAAGCTGCTCGGTAGGATGGGGTGTCCCCGAAAACCCATCTTTCAGGGGGAGTCCTTGCCCCCTGACCTCAACAGCTGGGAGTCCTGACACCCCAAGGCCCTTGTTAAATTGCTGGCCACTCACCCCGTTCTGTGCCCCGCTCTGTGGCCTGACCTGTCTCGCTAATAGGAGCCGGAAGGAACCATATATGGTCTGCACCTGACCTGCGTTTTCTACTAGTAACATTTACTGCATGTGTTGTCAAACCTCAAAGACAGTCATCAACTAAGTGGCAGATCTGAAGTTGGAACTCAGGTGTGTCAGGCTCCAATGTCTGTGCTTTTTGTATTAAGCTGAAAAACCACTCTCCTTTTCTATTTAAAAGCTTCCATCTTCCCTTGACCTTAGGAAGAAGAGAGACATAAAACCAGTTGGAAATAAAGACCTTTTAGTGGCCAGGCCGTCTAGCTCCTTGCTGTCTGTATGTGATCTGCCTAAGTTCTTCCCAGTTCAGAGCCAGGGAAGGATCTGTTCATTCTGAACCCTCCAAGGGCAGGGCACAGCTCCAGGGTTTTAATTTTTTTTTTTTACTTATTGATAGTAGAGAGAGAAAAGGAAAGAGAGAAACAATGATTTGATGTTCCATTTATTTATGCATTCATTGGTTGCTTCTCATACATGCCCTGACCTGGGATCGAACCCACAACTTTGGCATATTGGGACAATGCACTAACCAACTGAGCTACCCGGCCAGGGCAACTGCTGGGTTTTTAAACGTTCATTGGATTAATTGATTTGTTGCCAGTTTTGCTATTTGACTACCTCATTCCTTTGCTTCTAGTTCCGTGACGTCGACAGAATTTTTCTTTCTGAAAATTTTAAAGGAACACAGCAGAGGGAGAATAATGGTAACTAGTGTAGGGCCCCAGTGTTTGGCCAGGTGGTAGATTTACTAACCAGGGCAAGGTTCCAAATTTCCCACCGTGGGCCATTTAGTCAGTCCTGTGCAGGGCCCGCTTAGTGGAGCTTCGTTAGCTTCATTCAGATTTGTCTCAGCTTTTTAGCATATGTGCACTTGGTGCATGAACTTGCCATTGGTCATGAAAAGCACAAATAAAACAACAGCCATTCATTGAGGAATTGCTCTGTACTGGCTTCGTTGTTAGGCACTTGCTATTGTAAAAATGAAGATCACTAAGAGTTTTTGAGTCCTTGCCATGTGCCAAGCACAGTGTTCAATGTTTTACCTACATTTTTTTCCCACACTCGGTATCTTATTATCTCCACTAAATTTTTTTTTATTTTTTAGAAGATTCTGTTTATTTGCTCTGGCTGGTGTGGCTCAGTGGTTTGAGTGCTGACCTGTAGAGTAAAAGCTCGCTGGTTCAATTCCCGGTCAGGGCACATTCCCAAGTTGTGGGCCAGGTCCTCCATTGGGGGACATGCAAGAGGCAACCCACGGATGTGTCTCACACACTGATGTTTCTCTCCCTCTCTTTCTTGCTCCCTTTTGCTCTCTCTAAAAATAAATTTTAAAAAATGAACTGATAAAAGGGATGAATAATAAAAATGAAATAATAAAATTAATGAGTAATGAAAGAATGAAATAACTAAAAACATTTTTTTTAAGATTTTATTTATTTATCTTTTAAAGGGGGAGGAGAGAGGGAGAGAAACATCAATGTATGGTTGCCTTTCATGCGTCCCCTGCTGGGAACTGACCTGCAGGGAACCAGCCTGCAACCCAGGCATGTGCCCTGACTGGGAATTGAACCGCGATCCTCTGGTTCGCAGGCCCGTGCTCAATCCACTGAGCTACACCAGTCAGGGCTTGAAATAACTAAAAACATTTTTAATGATCTTTTAATTTATTTTTACAGAGAAGGGAAGGGAAGGAGAAAGCGAGGGAGAGGAACAGTCAGTTGCCTCTCGTACTCTCCCTCCCTGGGGATCAAACCCACAACCCAGGCATGTGTCCTGACTGGGAATCGAACTAGTCAGGGCTTTATTATTCCTATTTTACATGTGGGGAAACAGGCGTAGAGGTTGAGAGACTTGCCCAAGAAAGTTGATAATTGTAAGCCAGGGCCATGTGACCCACAAAGCCTAGCTCCTAGCTCTCTCCCACTGAGAAAAACATTCCTGGCTCTCAGCCACCCATGCCCTCTGCTAAAAACGTAAGCCTCGGCCCCGATTCCAGGAGGTCAGCCACATTGGTATTCGCGTGTCTGGGGTGGTGTTCCGCTGGTACGAACAGACCAGTGTTAGCTAGTCTTTAAGGCGCTCTTGGCATTAGGGGCTTTGCAGTTGTTCATTCACCGGTACTTGGCATAACCATCCTATATTTCCCATTGTCATGGTTAATCCCAGCCCTGAGGAGGTGGAGGTTGAACAGCATCCTCTGTCAGGAAAGTTCTAATTACCCCGGAAGCAAAAATATCTTGGAGAATTTAGATTGGTCACAAGTGCCACTTTGATGTCAGGACCAATTTAAAGTTTTCCTTTATCCCCGGGTCGAGGCAATTGCTCTGTGAAGTCAAGTTGCCAAAGTCTGTTTAGCCCCAAGCACCCCCTTGGGCCTGTCTGTTTCTATCTTCGAATGACCCCCATCCTTTAACCAGCGTGAATACAACTCTTGGCCACTGTCTTAGCGTCTGTCACTTGAATTAGTGACGGAATTTCGACCGTGTGACTGGGAAGGCTGTGATTTGAGTGTTTCTCACGTAGACTGGCTGGTGGACAGAAGGCACTGCAGCCTGAAGTGGCAGAGCCTGGTGCTGACGATCCGAGAGAAGATCAACGCGGCCATCCAGGACATGCCCGAGAGCGAAGAGATTGCCCAGCTGCTGTCCGGCTCCTGTGAGTGCTTCGGGGCTGCGTGACTGGAGCGCCCTGTTTCCTATCAGCCGAGCTGCTCCCCAGTTGTTTAGCCGCGGGGCTGATCCCTAGAGAGAGGGAGATTTTGTTTGGGGTGTAGATGCTGGTTTCTTCCGACACAAACGGATGCAGGGGAGAGCTGTGCGTGATGGGAGAACTCCGCACGCTAACAGTGCTGGCCTACACGTGAGTCAGCACGTGCGTTGGCCGGAGTAGATGGGGAAGATCAGGATTCTTGAAGCCTTTGCTCTGCCTTGCTTTGCAGACATTCACTACTTCCACTGCCTAAGGATCGTGGACCTTCTCAAAGGCACCGAAGCTTCCACAAAAAATATTTTTGGCCGGTACTCTTCACAGCGAATGAAGGCAAGTGTGGGCGGAGGGTGGTGACGAGATTAGAGCCTGTCTGGTCTCTCGGAGGATCCGGCGGAGACGCCTGGGTGGAATGTTTCCTGAACTTTCTCTCTGTCCCCATAGTTCATGCCAAAAACAGCTCCTAGCCCGGGTTTACATTTCAGACCTGCTGCTTTGGGGGATTGCTCATTGGCACCACACTCTTCAAATACAGTGGGTGGTCCAGCCAGCATTACAAAGGACAATGTGTTTGATGCCATGCGGAGACTGGGCGAGCTTCCCCTGTTCGGATCGAGCTGGGATGTGACTGCCAAGTGCAGCGCGGACTCACTTCCTGTTTCTGTTCTCCCGCAGGACTGGCAGGAGATCGTAGCACTGTATGAGAAGGACAACAGCTACCTAGGTAGAGTGGCCCCGTCTGGGCATCCTGGCGTCCAGGACGCCGCTGGGGAAGCCCGTCCCCACAGTTCTAAGACCCTAGGCTTCTGGGAGGCACAGACTGGCGGGGAAGAGGCGGGGCTGTAGGTGTTTGCAAGGTGGGAAAACAGATTCCACGGAGTGCTGGGGGGAGGAGGAGAACCAGGCAGGCAGCAGGTAGTTGCCAGGCCTGATCCAGTGGGTGTGTGCGAGTCCTCTACCACTGACCTCTTGATACGGAGAGTGTGGAGCCTCCCCCGCCACACACACATTCCGCACTGTGCAGAAGAGGCATGGGTCGCCCTTGGGGCCCTTTTGGGTGCCTGAGAGAGTACCTGAAGGGCTGATTGTGGTTTGGGTCTGTTTTCTGACAGTATAAATAATAATAATAATAATAATAGCTAGTATTTACCAAGCACCTACTAAATGTAAGGATTTATGCTTGGTGTTTTATATGGATTCCCTGTTTTAATCCTCATGGTAAATATTATTGTCTTTTGATACAGGTAATTTTGGACTAGAGAGGTTAAATGACTGTCTAAGGTCCAACAGTCAGGAAGGGGAGGAGCCTGGAGGCCACCCCATGCTCTTTGCCACCAAGCTAGGGTCTGTGTGCCCGTGTCCTGGGGCGTGCTTGCCTTGTAGTGTGTGTGTCTGAAGTGAATTTCCTGGGCCCTTCCCAGTGGAACTCTGTAGCCTGCTGGTTCGGAATGTCAACTATGAGATCCCGTCGCTGAAGAAGCAGATCTCCAGGTGCCAGCAGCTGCAGCAGGAATACAGCCGCAAGGAGGAGGAGGGCCAGGCCGGGGCTGCCGAGATGCGGGAGCAGTTCTACCATTCGTGCAAGCAGTACGGCATCACGGTGAGCGGGAGGGGTCTCACTGAGGTGGGCAGGCACCTGGGGCCTCTGCCCAGCTTCTGGGCCGTACGCCTTTGCATCTGGGTGCCCTTCTCAGCCTGCCCGAATTCTTTTTGGGCCAGCTTCTCCCTGGTCTTCGCGTGTTTCCTTCAACCTGTCGGGCCCCGCTTCCTATTGCTCTGCGTTAGCCCACTTCTTCGGTCCTCTCTAGGGAGACAGTGTCCGAAGAGAACTGCTGGCCCTGGTGAAGGAGCTGCCGAGTCAGCTGGCCGAGATTGGGGCGAGGGCCCAGTCCCTGGCGGAAGCCATTGACCTGTACCAGGCCTGTGTGGAGTTTGTGTGTGAAAGGTAAGGAGGACCTTGGCTTCTCGCTAGCAGGGGGAACCGTTTGCCTCTTTTCCCTGGCTCTTCTCTCCTCTCCACTTGTATCTTTCCCAGATGATACCCGAGTTTTATTTTGCACACTTGAACCCATGGAGCTTTGCTCATCTGACCTTAGCGCCCGGACCGCAGCCCCCAGTGGGCTTCATGGGTGGGCAGCAGGCGGGTCAGCTGTGTGCTCCGTTGCAGCGCCGAAGCGCAGGTGCTGCCGATGCTGCGGTTTGTGCAGAGGCGGGGAAACTCCACGGTGTACGAGTGGAGGACGGGGACAGAGCCCTCCGTGGTGGAGCGGCCACACCTCGAGGAGCCTCCCGAGCAGGTGGAGGAAGACGCGGTAAGTCCATCTGAGGGAAAGCTGCCCCCCACCCCGACCCACAGCCCTCATGGCCTGAACTCAGAGTCCCAGAGGAAGAAAGGGGGAAGTGTGTGTGAGAGGCTGGAGGCGGAAGGGCCAGAAGGCCCTATTCCCTTATCTCTGTGGCCTTCTTGAGGTCAGAGTGTAGGTGAGTGCCCGAGAGTCTCAGCAGGCTGGTTGGCTTTGAACTAGGAACTCTTCAGTCCCATGAGCTCTCCAGAATGGGCTTGGGGGAGCCCCAAGCTCTTTGGGGAGTTCGGAGGCCACCACGTGGAAACAGTGTGCTAGCACCCCCATGCCCCACCCCCGTGAGAAGTAGCTGAGCCCCATGGGAGGGCAGGCTCCTTCTTCACACCCTCCTTCTGTGAGCTGACATTTTTTTCTCTTCCTAGATTGACTGGGGTGACTTCGGGATGGAGGTGGCTTCTGAAGGGACTGACTCTGGCATCTCAGCCCAGGCTGCTGGCATCGACTGGGACATCTCCCTGGAACCGGACTCAAAGGTTAGGATGCCCTCTTGATCCGTCTTCGAGGACTTTTTGTGGTTACTGCTTCAGCGAGAAGAAAAGTATTGTGTGCACCTTTAAGGGCGTCACTCTAAGCTCAAAGCTCTCAGGCCAGGTATGGGCCAGGTGTAGTCCAGGGGGAGACGGAGTTCCCAGAACATGTCAGGGTCTTGACCTCCTTTCTCCTGCTCTTTGGGGCAAGGCGTGGGGGTGTTGACAGGTGGTAGCTGTACCAGCAGGGGTGAGGGTGGCAGCATACACGAGCCTACTCTGCCATCTTCACCACTCAAGGCTGCATGTCCTTAGTGCAGTTGAAATGTGTGGTCATTGAATTATCCAGGACTTTGGTTTATCTCAGCTCCCTTTGCTGGGGAAAATTCTGCCAACACTTCTGGGGTTCTTTGCTCTCCACCAGGAAGCTGGGGGTGATGGAATAGACTGGGGAGACGATGCTGCTGCCCTGCAGATCACAGTGCTGGAAGCCGGAACCCAGGGTGAGTGCACCATCCCCTGCCCAAAGGCCCCTGTGTCTTTAGAAACAAGAAAAAATGCATTGCGCAGACTGTGCTTCTCACACATTTGAATATTTTTATGAGGGTGTGAATGCAGGGGGACAGAGAGTGCTTAAAATTAAGTCTAGAAACTCTTGACTTTTTAGAGACGGATGAGGGTCAGCCGTTCTGATGCTGGGTTCCAGGAATGCTGATAGGCTCTTGGGTCAGACCCGCACCCAGTGAGAGGCTGTAGCAGTGATGTGAGCCACTAGAGGGCAGTGCAGGATGACACTTCGCCTCCCACCACACAGCCCGGGACTGGCCTTTCCGCTCCTCAGAACCCAGTTCTGGGGTCCTCGGGCTTGGGGTTGGCAGTAGTGCCTGGGTAAGGCCGAGGCGGGATGGGAGAGACTTCCTCTTTGCATTGGAACAGAAAGCCGCTTTAGTTCAGTGAATCCATGTCCATATTAGCCCACCAGGGCTTCTCAAACTTGGGTTGAGAGGGTCTCTTCCGGGTCTTAGTTCCTTTATGATTTCTCTGTCTCTTCCTGGCAGCTCCGGAAGGTGTTGCCAGGGGCTCTGATGCCCTGACCCTTCTCGAATACCCTGAGACCCGGAATCAGTTCATTGATGAGCTCATGGAGGTACTTTCCTGTTCTGGGAGAGGCGTGGGGAGGCCGGGCACCAGCAGAGGGGGCATCGCTCCGGACGCCTGACCTGACTCCTGTTTCTGCGAAGGGTGCCAGAGGTCTCCTTGTTCTGGGACAGGGGCGACACATATTAGTAGGATGCCCCCCATTCAGTCAGTATTTATCGTGCCCTTTCTAAGCCCCGGGCACTGCCCAAGGCGCCGGAATTCAGCAGGGAATAAGGTAGTGGAAGTCCTTGTCCTCCTGGAGCTTATTTATGTTCTAGTGGGGAATGCTGACTAGAAACAAGACAGAGTGCCGTGTGCAGTACAGTGGGTGTCGACATACGTGCCCGGGAGGGAAAGGGAAGCCAGGAGGGAGGTGGGGGTTGTTGGGCTGCCGGGCCCTCTGTTGGGTGATGAGGGGGGCCTGGTAGCGAAGATGGGCAGGAAGTCAAGACCTGCAGAGGTGCAGAGAGAGAGCCATGCCGAAGTCTGGCCAGAAGCTTTTCAGTCAGAGAGAGCATTTACAAAGGCCCCGAGACATGAGTGAATGTGCCCTGCACACTCCGTGTTTGATGAGCATGGAGGCCGGCGTGGCCGAGCCGGGCGCTGGCAGGAGTAAAGGAGACCAGAGCGGCAATCTCCGAACTTCAGCTTGTACTCTGAGTGAACTGTTGGTGGCTTTGAGCGGGTTTGGAGCCACACGGTCTCACTTGCGTTTCAATATTGTCCCTGTGGCTAAGGTGTCGAGCAGCCCAGAGTAAGGAGCCAGTGTCTTGGGCCATCTTTGTGGGAGTGGGAAGCCAGGGGCCAGCTCTCATTACTCTCTGGGTCAGGTCTCTTCCCAGTGGCCTGATAGTTGGGGAGAGCTTCATGAAAATTCTTGTCCTCACCAGTTCTCTCCTCTTTCTGCCCAGAGAGTTCCCTCTTAGCCTCCATGGGAGAGGAGGGTAAGAGGGATCGAGTTTCCATGGTTGAATGAGTGACAAGCTATGTGACTGGGGCCCTGGCTGCTGTGGCTCAGAGGGTTGAGCGCCAGCCTGCTAACAGAAAGGTTGTCGGTTCGATTCCCGGTCAAGGCACAGGCCTGGGTTGCAAGCCAGGTCCCCAACTGGGAACATGTGTAGACATTTCTCTCCCTTTTTCTTCCTCCCTTAAATAAGTAAAATCTTTGTGGGGGTGGGAGGGACTGGAGAAATGTGACTGGTTCTCAGATTCTTTTGAGCCCTTTCTTCTTCCAGAGCTTTTCAAACATGGGTTCCGTGCCCCGGGTCTCATTCCTCCCATGGAGAGAAAGTACCTTCACTGGGGCCGAGAAAGCCCTTGAACCTCTGCACTCTTAGTCGTCTGATCCACAGGCTGGGAGGAGGTGGCGGGGTCCGGGGCCAGGTGAGGCTGAACGGGGGACCGGAGGGGGACTGCTCAGGCTACCCCCAGCTCTCACGTTGCAGGTGGTGAGTTTCTAGCAATAGCAGCATTGAGAAGAGAGAACCCCTCCTCACCCGGAGTCTAACCCTTACACCTCGGTCTTCATTTTGAGCAGTTTGAGGGCCTAGCCTCTGGGTTGTCCTCTTGGTTTGAACCAAATCCTCCTTGGTCCACAGCTCGAGATCTTCTTATCCCAAAGAGCGGTGGAGATGAGTGAGGAGGCAGACGTCCTGTCCATGAGCCAGTTCCAGCTGGCTCCAGCCATCCTGCAGGGCCAGACCAGAGAGAAGATGGTTACCATGGTGTCAGTGCTGCAGGATCTGATTGGCCGGCTCACCAGCATTCGAATGCAGCACCTGTTTATGATCCTGGCCTCACCGAGGTCTGACTTTCCTCTTGACCTTGGCAGTTTGGGGACCTGATGCAGGGTCCCACAATCTTGAGCAGCCCCGACCCCTTGTAGGCTTTTCTGTGACTCCTTAGACCTCATTCCATGACTGCATCCCAGCTGGGGACACAGATTCTCTGTGGGGCAAGGTGGGGTGATTTGATGTATGCAGGAGTAGTAACCCTTACGAAAAGGGGTGGAAGGCTGAGACCAGTCGGGGGGTTTGGTTTCTGGAGCTGCATTGCCCCAGCCGTTGAACAAGAATGCTCAGGATACGCAGCTGCCCCGAACGCTCACCTGAACGCCCTCCCTGCCCAGGTATGTGGACAGAGTAACTGAGTTCCTCCAGCAAAAGCTGAAGCAGTCCCAGCTGCTGGCCTTGAAGAAAAAGCTGATGGTGCAAAAGCAGCAGGAAGCACTTCAGGAGCAGGCGGCTCTGGAGCCCAAGCTGGACCTGCTGCTAGAGAAGAGCAGGGAGCTGCAGAAGCTGGTAAGGCAGCAAAGGGAACCCCCCAGGGAGGGCCCCCAGTCCCTGCAGAATGTGGCCCCTCTGCTTCCTGCCTGCTTGGCATCGCTGTCTTT
The DNA here is from genome assembly GCF_014824575.4 of Sturnira hondurensis. Classification (NCBI taxonomy): domain Eukaryota; kingdom Metazoa; phylum Chordata; class Mammalia; order Chiroptera; family Phyllostomidae; genus Sturnira; species Sturnira hondurensis. The sequence goes on along the minus strand of NW_028094263.1, from coordinate 3,307,850 downwards.
CAGATCGAAGCTGACATTTCCAAGCGGTACAACGGGCGCCCCGTGAACCTCATAGGAACCTCTCTCTGACACTGTCCACATTCTTCCTGCTTGTCTCCTGAGCCTTCGGGACGGAGCTGGGGGAGCGGGGGCTGCTGTTCTGGGGCCTTTCCCGTCAGGAGGCCAGGCCGACTGGAGGATGGAAAGCCACGTGCTAGAACCATCACCCATGACCTTGGCATTCACTGTACTCTATAAGAAGCTGTCTTGATGGGCCCTGTGGCCTGTCAGGCTGAAATCAGCTTCTGTTTCTTCTCACCATCTAGTTGGACTTAATAAAAGAGGAAGAGATTTCATTCCTGACACAGCTTCTCTGGGCCTGGAGTTGAGGCCTCGCACCTGTTTGCATGGGGTTCTTGAGCCCCATTCCCACAGAGAGCCGGGTTAGGGACTTTTCCTCTCTGGGTGTCAGGGAGGGCCCAGATTAGTACCTGCACATGGTGCAGCTAGGGCTCTGGGGTAACTGAGTGGGTTGGGCTCCTTTCTCACCACGAGGCCCAGCCTGCGGCACTCAGGTCAGGAGCCCGAGAGAAGCAGTCAGGTGGCAGCCTCGTGGAGCCAGCAAAGCCCGGTCTCCCTTTGACCGAAGCTCACCAGCAGGCAGGGGGGAGCGCGGTTTGGGGAGGAAGGGTCTGATAACAAGGTGGAGACAGGCGTTGTCACCTTCACTGGCTGCCTGTCCACTTCCTGCCCGTCACGGCCTGCTCTGTGATTGGGGAGAGCCCACCTCAGGACAGCACCCCTCTCCCAAGCCACCTACCCGTCTCCGTTTCCCAGGAAGGGTAGAGGTTGGGGGTGGCCGGCAATTCGATTTTAATTTCATAGCAGAGCAGTTGATTCATGGCTCTTTGTTGCTGGCGTTGACTCCCGTAATGACTTTCCATCAAAATGAAAAGTGGAGTGACACCACTCATTATTCCTGCTGCTTGTTATCTCAGTTCTGGGGAGGGCCGCCCCTCCCCGCTGCCTCTCAGCCGTCCCGGACAGTGAGTGATGGCCCCTATTAATCACCGACCCCGCGGACTCCGGCGGACACACGCTCTCCGAAGGAGAGAGAGATAAGGCAGCGGGAACTGCTCCGAGCTGCTCCTATCAATTAATGTCAGCCCGGCGCTTCCCCCCAATCCTTGCCCATTCACCTCCTTTTGGGGGTACTGGGGGTTGAAATAAAAAGTCGGAATTGAAAAAGGAAACATATTGGTGTGGAACGTCGAGGTAAAACTGTCCTTGGAATAGAAGATGGTAAAGGGACCCGAGCGGGCTGCGTCTTGCCCTTGGCCACTGTGAAGGCTCGGCCTAGGGAGCTGCCTGTGTCTCTTGGTCCCTTCCCCTCCGAGAGAATGGCTGCTACCTCCTGCCCCACCTGTTCAGCTGCTGGCTCCATTGGCCTCTGGCCTCCCTCTTGCTGCAGCCATCAGCTCAGCGAGGCGTGCTGCCCTTGCCCACACTAATGTCCCTCATCCAATCACCAGCTGTTACCCAGACGCTATTGCTTACTGGGCACCGAGCTTTAGGGAGAAGCCCTGTGGGTCATGTGACCCTGCAGGCGGGGTCGGCCTGAGAAGTTCTCACTCCTGCCCTTCGAGAGGAGCCGCTCACCTGCCACCTCTGCCCTGTGGAGGGCCCACGGGAGGAAGGCGTGCGGGCTGAGGGCTGGCCATCTGTGCAGGAAGGGAAGTGGGTTTAGGTAGAGAGGGTTTCTCAGCAGATTTTGGCCTCCTCTTGCAGAGGGATTAGGCCCATTTCACTGCTTATCTGGTGAGAGGAAGGCCCACCTGACCCCTGGGCTGATGGAAGTGTTTTTTAAAGGCCTTTAAACCTGCACCCTTGGGTTTGCTCTCCAGAACCTTTAGCCCCATTTGCCTTTGGCCTTGTGCTTCACTTCCTGAGGCCCCTTTCCCGGCCGCCCTAGAGCCATGAAGGTGCTGCCTGGCTGTTACGCCCCAAGGGACAGCAGCCCTGGGTCTTTCTGACCTGCTCCCAGATTGTCCTCATGTCACTCTGACAGCAGGGTGACAGCAGTTTCAGTTCCTGCCCTTTTCTCAGAATCGCCTCTGGTGGTGGTGGGCGCTGAATGGGTTAGTACACGCAGAGCCCCCAGAGCAGGGCCAGGGACAGCGAGTCCTCCCCGGGCGAAGGTGGACTCGTACTTTCGGTTCCCGGGGGGATGATAAGGGCTCTTCATGCCTGTCTAACCTGCCTTCCTGGGAGGGAGGGAGGGGTGAGAACCTCCTCTTGGAGCTTAAAGACCAGGTTTTGAGCAGTCAGGCTTTTAGGATTGAAAAAAAATCAGGGAGAGAGGGAGGAGGTGGGCCAAGATCACACCCTCAGAACGTTTAGGGTGATGTGAATTTGTTGCCAGGAGCACACCTGATTTTTTTGTTTGACTTTTATGCCACCACTTTGCAAAGACAATTTAAGGCTCTCACTGCTTAGATGAGACTCATCACCCCACTTCAGGTAAGGAAGCAGAGTCGCCTTCTCAAAGTCCTCTCCCCCTGCCCCTGCCCTGCCCAATCCGGCCACTGCCCAGCCCCGCACCATCTGCACTCCAAGGAAGCCTTTCTGCTTGCCAAGAGTGCGGCTTGGGGCTCTCGAGACGGTTGGGTCTCCTGGCACCCAGCCTGCGATGGCTGATGGGGAATGTGGGCTGAGTGGACTGTTCTGGCCGCCCACTACGGGAGGTATGGGGTCCCACACATCTAGAACTAATTTCCCTTCGCCAGTGCAGGGCTGGGAATTGGCTGCATGATTCAGACCGAAAATCTCAGCCATTAAAGAATTACCTGCTCCAAAGAACTGGCCCGGAGCTGCGGACCAAAGAGAGAAGCCCGTGCCAGGCCCCCAAGTGCGGGAGCTCACCCTGCGCTCTCGATCGCCGGGCCTCCCCGCCCTCGCTCTCCCTTCCCCTCATTGATTCCCAAGATTTTGCTTACAGTTTCTCTTCTAGAAACACGGGTGCTGGGGCTCTTCCCTGTCTTTCCTCCACACCTGCAATTGGTATTTCATCTTTTAGTTGTCACTGGTGTGTCCTCCTTCTCTCCTTCCCACCCCTGTGCACACATACAAAATCTAAGAACAGTAATAGTTTAGGAAGATGATGGGCGGAGCAGGGTGGGAGTGACTGGTATGTTCTCCAGATGTGGGAGGCCTGGGTCAGACCCTGGCTCGTGCCTGCTGTCTGTGTGACCAGGGGCTGTCTGTGTGACCGGAAACTGGCTCTCTCTGAGCCTCGTTTCCTGCACCTGGAAAATGAGGACAAAGGTGCTGCCTCCCCCAGAGGGGGCAGCTGCAGTGGGTATAGAGGTACCTAGACAGTGCCTGGAACATAGTAAGAGTCAAACGTCAGCTGCCACGAGAGGCTGGTGGACTGGAGATGTCCTGGGCTAGGGCTAGACACCTGTGCTTGAGTCCTGGCTCTGGATGTCCCAGACATTCCAACGTGTCATTCCTCACCCCATTTTCTACCTCTGTTCCATCAATGGGACCCCAGTCTGCATAGCGCCCCTCTCATCCACCTTTTCCCTGTGCTAAGGGCTTCGTCACCCTAATCATTCCTCTGCTCAGAAACTCTGACGACCCCTTAGCTCCCCAACCTCCCAGTGTAGCAAGCCAGCTGCACCTGCCTTTCCGGCCTGGATATCCATCCAAGACACCAGGCTCTCACGATTCCCAGAGCCCCCACCTTCTTCGTGGCCCCTCCTAGCCTTCCTGATCCAGAGATCCAGCCATGCCTCTGTGGACATTTCCAGCCCCCTCCCTCCTCAGCGACACCCCTGAAGAAGCCTTGTGTAGACAGGCACCCTCCTGGGAGTGCCAACAGCCGCACTGCAGTGCCCGCCCGCGTCCAGCCCCTCCCTGGGCTGCTTACAGCGGGGACTGGGTCTGGCTCGTTTTCGTGCCCCTTCGGAATCTCAAGCTTCTCTGAACCCCAGTTGTCTTCATGATCTCCACAGTGACTTTGACCTCTCAAACGTGACGACCATACGAATCACACATCAGGAAGAGGAATAGTCCCACAGCACATGAAACGTTTGGGAAGAAAACTGGGTATGAGTAGGCCTTATAAGAGGACAGATGGTCAGAGTGAAGTCCTGTCTCTCAGCTCCGCAGTGACGGTGTCGTCCTGAGGACCTCGGTGCCTCATGTCCCCTCTTCCCTGTTTGTTGAGGACTATGGGAGAAGACAGGAGGAGGCAGGGGCGGGGAGGGGTGGTGAGGGGGGGAGAGGGCTGTCATCCCAGCTCTTGGAGATAGCATCGATTCACGGCCCTGGTCTGCCACCTCGAAGCTGGGGTCAGCCCCCACTGACTGAACGTTGCCCATATGCTGGGCTCTGGAGTTATTCTGCACCCCGAGAAATCAGGCCCCAGGAGCTGCTTCCAGGCCGCCAGGCTGGCATCCTGCCTGGTAGATCCCCGGGCCCAGCAGGAGGATGTCACGCCTGCTCCAGGGCTGGGGGGAAGGGGTGCCAGCTGACCGCAGATTCGCCTTGTCCTCCAAATGCCCTTCCTCACAGCCGGTGGGCGGGGCCTTTCTTAGTAAATTGGCCCTGCGTAAACTCTTACTTATCCCAGTCTGCCGCCCTCCTCTCACTCCCCAGGCTTCAAAGAAAACCAGTTTGAATATTTAAACTTCTCCTGTGTGTCTAATAAAAAGTTCTGCACTATTTAACGCCCCAGCTATCCATTACTGTCGGGAGCTGCCCTCTCCTTCCCAGCCTCCCCCTCCCTCCCTCTCCCAAACCACTCGCAGCAAAGCCATTTGTCAAAGCTCCCTCCGCAGGCCGCGCTTGGCTGTGTCTGAAAGGACAAGCCGCCCCACAGGGGAAGGTGGGGATGAATAAAGGGGCTATGCAAATTGCCGCTTAATCTGCAGAGAAACACCCAGGCTTTAGGGAGACACTCATTACTTCTTTTAACTGTGATTAACGGGCAAATTAAACCCAAGCCCTTAACTCTCTCCTGGCAGAGGACTCGAACGCAGAGCCCTGGGCCGGCCAGGGGAAAGGGAGGCTCAGGTCTGTAGCTCTCCGCAGCCCCCTGGGACCTGGGCAGAGAAGCCTGGGGGAGGGGAGCCCCGCTGGGCAGGGGCAGACGCAGTGGCACTTGTGGGGAAGGGAGGCCTTCCTGCTCTCTTTCCCGTTCCTTACAGCCTCCCAAGAAAGAACCAGATCAGTGGCCCCTCGGTTTGCGGCTCTTTCACCCACAAAAAAACAAGTGGGAGGACCCCTGGACCTCACCCGCCATGTCAAGCTGAGGGTGTGGCCGAGGTGTCTTTAGCCACATACCGAGTTCATGGTCAGTCTGGCCCCAAACCTGGGGCTGGGAAAGTGTGTAAAAGGAACTTCAAGACTTTTGCCCCCAAATCAACCTTGAGCCCAGGGTGGGGCCAAAAGGCCCAGGAATGAGAGGCGATGGGTGGAGCATTTTCATGGGAGTAGAGACCCCGGAATGGTCTCGTTACAGGTTATAGGCATAAGCTGTCAAACACCCGCGTTGGATGATCCAAGGTGTCTGTCTCTCTGTTTTCTACTCCATACGTGTGTGTGTGCGTGTGTGTGTGTGCCTGAAGCTGTCTGACCCAGCTCATTACAGAACTGACCACTTGAACCCCTTTTGAGTGCACAGGTCAGTGACATCAAGTGCATCCCCGTTGCTGTGCAGCCGTCCCCACCACCCATTCCATCTGTTTCAGGAGGTGACCCAGCCGTCCTGTAAGACCCCCCGGTCACCTCTAACAAACAGCAACAGGTGAGGCAGAGCCCTGCAGCGGGAAGAGCTCTGTCTGAACTCTGTAAAATGGGGGAGCCCCAGCCAGGGCGCCTGGAAAGGAGGCCTGTGGCTCGAGAGGCAAGTCGGGTGGGAATCCTGTAGGGACTCCCCATGAAACACGGGTCCCCAAAGCCTGAGTGATTAGGAGGTAAAAGATGACATACAAGGGTGACAGACTGTCTGTCACCCTGACGGTGCCGAGGACAGACACGGCCCCGTATTTTATTTTGTCGTCGGTGGATCAGTGGGTCTGTCATAGAAACCAGGCCTGACAGCTCGCTCAGCGACTCAGCTCTCTTTTCCTAACTCCCGCAGCCTGGCTCCGCCATCTATTAAAACATCCCGGGCTGTCAGGGATATTAAAAGGCTCTGTCACTCCTTCTTAAAACAGTCATAAATACAATCTGGACATGAGCATTTGGGCAGAAGCCCCGGTGCTGAATGAGAAGAGACAACAGCAGGCATGCCTGCCTTTCGTGACAGCCGAGGCTCTGGCACCATTCAAATAGGGAGCCGTGGACGAATGTCCTCTCTCTCCCTCCCCCGCCCCGCCCCCCAATGCAAGAATCGGGGCTGGCTCCAACAGAGGCCTGGCATTTTGAAACAACTGCATCCTGAGCACAGGATGTGGCCTTTGTCAGCATGTCCACAGGCCTCAGCTTATCTCTGGCACCCAATGCACCTAAGCGGCGCCTACGGGAAGTCTGCCCGTGTAGCCTGCTTCCTAGGCCTCCGCAGGCGGTGCAGGAGGAGGAGAGGGGAACGAAAGGTAACAGAGAACCCTAAGTTCTTCCTATGCACCAGACTTTGCCTCCTGTTCCTCTTCCATCCTCCCTGCCCCATGCAGCCCCATGAGTGACCCATCTTGGGAAGGAGAGTCTCGCAGGACGGACGAGAAGGAAACCTGAGGCTTCCCCGGGGGACAGAATGCAGGCTGGAACTTGTCATCTTGCCAGTTGAAGGCCACCCCTCAGCCCTGAATCCCTGACTCTCTCCAAACTAAGGAATCTCATCTTTTTTCATCTGGAAACCTCCAGCTCCCACAGAGGGAGGTCCCTTCCTTTCTACACCTCCGATAAGAATACAGGGCCTCTGGCTGCTTGCTGGGAGCTGGTCCCTGTTTTCAGGAGCATCCCATTTGGGATGGAGGAGGGTTCTCCAGCTTGTAGCAGGGATACTGAGGTATAGAGCCAAAGGCCAGTCTCGGTACCCCAGCAAGTTCTGACTCTGAGCATCGGGCTGGCTATTCACCCAGCCCCTCCTTTGCTGGGATACGCCAAAGGCCCTGCCCATAACCTTCTTCTGAGTGGACGTCAGAGCAGCACCCAGGACGCTGACATCTTGATCTGGCCTCTCCTCTGCCCACCCAATGTCATTCCAATGGCTGGAATTGTTCTTTTTTTCTAACACACTTTCCTCTTCAGCAACTTTTCCCAAGTATTTCACGTCAAGAATTGTCAGGCGTGTATCCTCTCACCCCACGGCGCTTGTGAAATGCCACTTTCCGGCCCTGCGGTCCCAGAGGGTAGAGCTAGGCCAGAGGGTGAGAGGGAGGCGGGTTTCTCCCTAATATAAGGAAGCTCTTTTTGACAACCAGAAGTGCTGCCCAGGGCACCAGAGAAAAAGTCACCCTCACTGAGGACCTCAGGCTGACACTGGATCGATGTCTGGTGGGGACACTGCAGAGGGTGGGAGACTGGTTGGGTGACTTTAAGAGCACTTGGTGTGTCCAGAGGCTGGACAAGGCCTGGCAGCTGTTCACCAGCTGCCCTCCATGTGGCCATCTTGCAATTTAATCCCAGATGGTCAGACCCCTCACCCTCAAAGGTCAGAGGGCCAGCTGCCAGGTAGTGGGCAAACCCTTCTCAGCCTGGGTAGCCCCCCCACCCTGGGAGGGTCTGTGATCCTGCAGGCAGAATGTGGAGAAGAAGTGATGAGAGAGAAATGAAGGTGAGAGATCCCACTAGCCCCCTCCCGCTCCCCGCCCCCCGTTGAGAAAGACGAAGAGCACCCTGCTCTTCCTCACTCCCCTCTCCCTCTCACTGGTTCCCACCACCGGCCCCCTTCTGCCATCTCCTCTCCTGTTTTCACCTGCCTAGAATTCTCCCTCCAGTTTTCACTTCTTCCAGTTCCCCCTCCCCCCTCCCATCTTCCCTCATTTCCATGGGGATAAAAGGGGAGGTGGGGCGAGCTGCGCCCTGTGTTTTGAGTCTCTCCATAATAGCCCCTTTCTCTGGAGACACAGGGGCTGCCTGTGGAACTAATCTCCCCCTGCCCATCGCTCACAAAGGGCCAGGGAAGCCCCTCCCTCAGCCAGGGCCGCCCTCAGTGACCCCAGCCCATTTCCGGGTGCGTTTCCAGCCCTCGGGGCCTGCAGCTGGGCCTCTCTCATGGGATCCTGCACACAGGCAGGGTCACCCAGGCTGACCTCCCCCGAGGACAGAGGTCAAGCCCCCTCTGGGGTGTCTGATGTGATTGGAAGGGAGCTGAGGAAGGGGGAGGAGAGGGGCCTGGGGGAGGGGTCCTTCCCTTTTAATGTAAAATTAAAAGACTCCCTGTGCCTTCCTGTCTTTGCCTGTCTCTGACTGGGCCTAGGACCCCACCCCGGGGGCACATGGGCATCTTGGACATGGGTTAACTCCTGCCAATGGGGCTTGGTCAAACCTGACCCTGGAGCATCACAATCATAAAGTCCTTGGCACGAGAAGCGGGGACAGGGCGGTGGGGAACTCTGGTACTTGCTCTGTGCAGTCTGCCTTTCTGAGCCTCAACGCGCTGATCCGCACGCAGGTGGGGACGGTCACAGCACCGACCGGTCGCACGGGCAATGGTGTGGCAAGATCAGGCGTAGGATGTGCTTCCTAGCACCACCTCGCCCAGCTCACCGTGGGCTCGAGGGCTGCCCCTGCATCAGGCAGGAAGGAGTTCTCGGGCCTCAGGAATCACGATCTCGTTAACTGGGGCCAGGGCAGGGCCGGGGCGCACAGTTAAAGGTGAAGAAGGCACGTCCTCGTGGAGAATGTTTGAGGCTGTGCAGCTGGTGGGACTATGGCTGGGAAGTCAGAACGGCTGGGAACAATCCCAGACCCACAAGCCGCCGGCTGAGAGACCCGGCTCTCCCCGTGTGGAGAATGGGAATAACGACGATGCCTGCTGCCGAGGGCTATCCTCAAAGGCGTTCCCACACGAAAAGTCGCGGGGGCGGGGGGTGGGGGGAGCTGGCACTCCGTCCACTCGATGTAAATGTTGGCTATGATTATTACTGATGTTATTATTGGGGTCTCTGTGGACCCGATTTTCCAGAACAGTGCTTGTTTCAAATATTCAAAGCCTTTGTTCCTACAAGTCTCCTCTCTTTTCCACGTCGTCACAGGGCAGTTTTCTGATTTCCGAAAAACAATAATATATGATCACTCTCGCTCGCTGGGCTGATGAAAAAAAATGCACATTTTGCCCATATACACAGCAGCTCCAAATGAGAGGCACAGCTAACCCAGAGGGGAGTAATTGGCCCCTTATAAAACAAGGCCAAGTGAGAGATAGGAGTTCAGAAAGGTCGAAGGAGGTCTGGCGGGAGCCGCCAACAGTCCTCCTAACCTGCCCAACTTATTACCGGAATCATTTCGCTAGATAATTTAATGTTCTCCCTCTGTGGCCCTGTTTGCTCCTGAAGAGAAAAATAAATATAAACAAACAAACCCAACCACCCCAACCAACACGTGCTTTACGAGGGCATCGCTGGCTAGTTTTTAATGGCGCTGTTATTAATGTCACTGTCCCGGCACCTCCCCTACATCTGATCAGGGTGAATTATGGGCCTTGAACTCCGATCGCTGCTCGGGTTTTCACGGACATTCCCACTCGGTGCTGACAGGAAGAGCGAGCCAGCCTTGCTGGGGCAGGGGAGCTTGGGGGGCTGGAGAGGAGCTGGCTCAGCGCTGGGCTCGGAAGTGAGAGGCAAGGCTGAGAGGCAGAGCTGGGTAGGGCAGGAGGGCGCCCCATCCGTGTGGTGGTGGTGGAGAGAGCACTAGCCAGGGAGTCTGGGATCTCACCCAAGCACCGTCTTTACTTCTAGGATCCAGCCCAACCTCTCACCTCCCAGGACCTCATTTTCTTCACTTATAAAATAGGGATTTAAAAAACAAAACTTTTGCCCGTTGCCACTTTTAAGCATCTGCTAAGGCGGTGTGTTAAATGCTTTACTTTAGAAGGATCTCATTTAACAGATTCCCATAACCAATGGGTTTGCTGGTTCTCGTTTAATGCCCTTTTAGTAGGAAAGGAAACTCGGGCTCCCCGAAATTCAGCCACTTGCCGGAGGTCACACAGCCTGTGGGCGGGGACGCTGGTCTGCAACAGGGACTTGTCTGATCCCAAGGCCCCAGCCCCTGACTGCTAGGCTGCGCTGCTTTTGGGACCATAACCCAGCTGGCAGCCTGGGGAGAGGCAGATTCGCCCAGAGGTGTGAAAGGGCTCTGATTGGCCGTAAAGAGCTTTTCCAAGGGAGGGCAAAAAAGAGGTTGAGGCGGGATGAACTGACACTGAGGCACGGACCCCAGAGGAAACTGGGAAAGCAGCATCCCGAAGAGGACAGAATTTAGCAACACGCAGTCCGGGTCGTAAACGGTAGTCCCTTCGGAAGAGTGCCTTGCACTTGATTTCATGTGACGGTTGTGGCTAGACCGTGACAGGGCAGACTGTTGTCATGGTCTGAGTCTTTCCAGTGCCATTGAGGGTGTTTTCATTCAGGTCCTGCTGGGCTATCCTCAGAGGCTCTGAGCTAAGCAGGATTCTGGTCCAGTCAAGTGGGGGCAGATCCTGCTGTTTCCTGCTTCCAAAGGACCCTGGAGCCACACAGGGCTGATAGCCTTGGGAAGGTGACACCCCAAGGAGAAGCCCCCCTGAGGCTCTGGCAGTGCAGCCACAGGGAGCTGGTGGAGCTGGCATGACGGTGCCGAGGTGGCCACTGGCTGTAGAGGGTGGGGATAGACCCCTTCCCCACCCCATCTCACCCCTGCTACCTTTACAGGCCCAGCACAGATTTGCTGGTCAGGAGGGGCAGCCTCGGGCCGAGCTGCTTGGTGCTCCGCTCAGGCCCCTGCGTCCTGCTTCCCAGCTCCTCTGCGGGTGGACCTCCTCCCCCAGCCCAGCCTGGGCCATGCATTATCCTCGCAAGATTGAGGACCTAATGGAGGCCATCAGCACCCGGGGGAGCCATTTCATCCAGGCTCAGAAAGGAGGGCAGAACAGTGTTAGTTGGCTGCTTTGCCTACCCCGAGAGCAGATGTGCTTGAGGGGTCCCTGGAATTGAGGAGGGGCTCAGGGCCCCCTTCTGGGAGAGCTCTGGACAGCTTCAGTCCAGGCAACGTGGCAACAGTCCCTCTCTCCCTGGACACCTGGGGTCCCGGTGGGAGACGACAGTGACTACCAGCTCTCTTGTACTTTTTGCTTGCTTTGGGAGGTCGTGCCCCCACCCCCATCCCTTCCTCACCCTCTTGCCTGACTGCCAGCTGTCCAGTGTTGGAGCCGGCTCTCCACTGTCCATTGTTCCTCAGCTCTCCTCCCACGGTGGCCGGGATGAGCACAGGGCAGCCCCTCCCTTCCTGGGGGCTTCAAAGGCTCAGAGGGACTAACCCTCGGCCCTGTGGGGCCTCCCGTCTGGGGGTGGTGAGGGGCACAGCTGCCTCCGAGCAGTGCGCAGCAGCTCCCTGGGAGTGAGCCGAACAGGCCAGGAGGTGATGCTGGGCATGTAGGAGGTCGCTCCCGTGAGGGGAGGTCCAGAGCAGAAAGCCTGGGAAAAGCCTGGGGATGAGTGAGAGGCAGCAGAGGTGATCCAATAATAAAAACAACACTGCCCCCTCCAAGAGCAGCTAATGCGCCCCGAACACACGCAGTGGACCAGGTGCTGTGTTTTCCACGCACCATGTCGTGTCATTCTCACGGGGGCTGGTTACACGAGATCCACACTGTACAGACGGAGACCTCAGGCTCAGAGAGGTGAAGCAACTTACCCGGACTCACACAGGGAGGATCTGAACAGGGTTTGGACCCACACGTATAACCCTGGAACCTGGCCCCTAACCAGGTGCTGGGCCACTAGGACACGCAGTGAGTGGGGAAACAGGATGGGTCATGGGCACCCAACCCAAACACCTGACTGCGTGCCCACCAGCAAAACACGTGTTTCTCACCATAGAGCATCCCGGGACCAAGAGGCATTGTTTTCCCACTGAGCCCACACAGAAAGGGATCCCCCCTTTTAGCCCTTCTTCCCCTTCCAAGCTTCTTCATTCTTCTTCTTCCCAGGCTAACGGTCTCTCCTCCTACCATCTGCTCCCAAGATGGCCCACACTGCCCACCTTGCTTCCCCAGGGATGGATGGGTCCAGGACACATCCCTCCCCCAGGTGCTGTAATTTGAGGGGCTGCCCAGCTGGAATAGACCCAGGGCCTCCCCAGGCTGCCCTCCGACACTGTGAGTTAGCTGGCCTCTGCCCTCTGCCCTCTTCTGCCATTAACCCTGTCACCTGCCGGACATCAGCCCCCGGGCCCAGTCTGTCATCCGTGGCCAAAGATGGATGGGGGGCGGCTGGGAAGCATAAGCAGCGACCCCTTAATAAGATCTGGCGGGGGAGGGCTGGGCTCTATCAGGCAGCAGCAGAGCTGCGTCGGCCATACCGGCCCTTGCTTAGCCCGACCCAACCCGTTCTCCTTCTGTGAAGGGGGAGGCAGGGAGGAGAAGGTGCAGGACAGCCTGGTGGGGGTTGGGGCGAGGCGGGGTGTCACAGGATTCCGCTGCTGCCATCCGCACCCTCCCTCCCCTTCAATGGCAAACCGGACTGGTGGGGGTGGGGGTGGCAGGGGTGGGGGTGGGGAGAGATGGGCAGAAGCTGGGGATGACCCCCCTTTCATTCTTCTTGGCACTGTGACCCCAGCTCCCTGGGAAGAAGCACAGACACAAAGAATCACTAGGAAACTGGAGAGCAGCTGCCGAACTGGGCAGCCCCGGAGACTCCTCGTCTCCGCCCACGTGCAGAAGACCCAGGGGCAGGGAGCCTTTTCGGGACGTTGTCTGCAGAGCTGGGGGCCCCTTCAGAGAAAGAGCGGAAGGCATGGGGTGGGGGAAGGAAACGTTATTGGGTGGCCCCCTGCACATTCCCCCCTTAGCGATTTGTGGACTTTTAAAAGAAAGAGATGCTGGAAAGATCCATTCTAACTTCTCAGCGTAGAGATGCAGAAACTGATGCCTTAGGGGAAAGACACCACCCAAATTAGCCTCAGAGCCAGAGCTGGAATCCAGGGTTCTAGAAAATCATGTCCCTCTTCTTAGCATCTGCCGCACTCCTGGCTTTCTCTTCACCCAGGAAGAAAATATAACAGCGGCTAAAATAATCTGGGCTGGTCTGAAAGGGGCTGGTACTTTCCCAGTCCCCCCACCCCCAATGACATACAAAGCATCGCCCTGGGGCGTTCAGTGGGTGTGGGAGCCAGGGCACTTGGGGGGAGGGGCAGGCTCTGCCATCCTAGTGGGGAACGGGGAGTGAGTCACTCCCCGAGGGCTGGAATGAGGTTGGTCGAACATAGGGCTCTCTGAGTTTGTGGCTTTTTGATGGTCGAATCTTTACTTTCTTCATGAAGAGTAAAGAGAAGCATAGGGAGTACAGCCGATGATATTTTAATAACTCTGTGTGGTGCCCGGTAGGGACTAGACTGATGGAGGGCCCACTTTGTAAGTTATATAAGTGTCTAACCACACCTGAAGCAAATACAAAATAATACTGAATGTCAGCTCTAATTTAAAAAAAAAAATGACTTTAGAGGCAGGAAGAGGTTCAAGTGCAGGAAAGAAAAAAAAAGTAAGGAGAAGCACCGAATGGGCACCAAGCACAGGTCGGCTGCAAGATGGTTTGGCCGCTGATTTTGACATGGCCGAGGCCAGTCCTTCCCGGAGCCCCGGCTTGGCTGCTGCCTGCGATGATTTAGGGTGCCCCTCCCTGCTTCCTGGCACAGGCTGAGTAGGATTTGTAGTGTTGTTTCAGGAGGTTCGGGGGGGGGGGGTCAGGAGGCTTGGCTTCTGGTCCTGGTTAGCTGTGGGACCCTCGGTAACTTTATTTAATGTTTTTATTATTTTTTAAATATTTTATTTATTTATCTTTAGAGGGGAAGGGAAGGAGACAGGAAGAGAAACCTCAATGTATGGTTGCTTCTCATGCACCCCCTGCCGGGAACTGGCCCCTGCCTGGAACTGGCCTGCAACCCAGGAATGTGCCTTGACTGGGAATCGAACCGCGATTGTCTGGTTCACAGGCCCGCACTCGACCCACTGAGCTACACCAGCCAGGGCTTAATGTTCTTAAATTTATTGATTTGAGACGGAGGCAGAGAAACATCGATTTGTTGTTCCACTTATTTGTGCATTCATGGGTGGATTCTTGTATGTGCCCCGATAGGGAATTGAACCTGCAACTTTGGCACATCTGGATGACGCTCTAACCAGCCGAGCCATGTGACCAGGGCTCTCAGCGACTCTTCATCTTTCTGGGCCTCAGCTGCCTCATCTTTAGCAGGTGATGCTAGTCGGCAGTCCTCACACTTCTTTTCAATAATAGGACCAGAACAAGGGCTGAGACTTGCTGACTGGAACCGGCCCCCAAGAGCTCCAGAGAACCCCCCCGTGTTGATTTCCCAGCTTCTCATTGAGAGGCTTCTGGTCTGTAGCTTGGAATGGGCTTCGGTAGGAGGATTTACCCCACAGAAACCGGTGAAGGCTACATGTCAGGACCTCCCCACTCCCACCCCAGTGAGAAGTGAGAACCGACTGTTCAAACTTTCACCAGCGCACCACTGCCCAGGCTCAAACTTTGTACAAAAACACGGCACTGCTTTGGTTGAAACTGGAGTGTCCCGTCCTCGCCAAGCTTTGGCCAAATCCAGGACTTGCAACCTGTCAGACCAGAAAAAGCCTGAGATTCACTGCAGATCTAAATTCTGTGAGTCTCAGTGATAGGCCACGGAAGTGATGCAGGTGGAAGAATGAAGGGTAGCAGAGAGCCCAGACTCACGTAGCTCAGTCGGTTGGGCATCTTCCTGCAAAGCAGCAGATCACCAGTTTGATTCCCAGTCGGGGTGCACGCCTGAGTTGTGGGTTCGATCCTGGGTTGGAGCGTGTCTGAGAGCCAAGCAATTGATGTTTCTCTTTCACATAAATGTTTCTCTCCCTCTTCCTCCCTCCCTTCCCCTCTCTCTAAAAATAAATAAACTCTTTTATTTTTATTTTTTGTTAAGTATTTTATTTAACTATTTTTAGAGAGAGGGGAGGGGAGGGAGAAAGAGGGAGAGGAACATCAATGTGCAAGATACATGGATTGGTTGCCTCTGGCACACCCCCCACTGGGGACCTGGCCTGCGACCCAGGCCTGTGCCCTGACTGGGGATCGAATATGCGACCTTTTGGTTCACAGGCGGGCACTCAATCCACTGAGCTACACCAGCCAGGGGTAAATAAAATCTTTTTTAAAAAAAGAATAATAAAGAGGCTTGGGTTTTACAACTATATTTGGCTAATCAAGACTTGCCTGTGTGGGCTAGTTGGCCTCAAGAAGACAGGAAGCAATTCCAGGAATTACTTGACCCTGAGGTCCCAAGGCTTTGCGGTGGCTTCTGAAAGCGCGGGCCCTCGGGAGAGGTCTCGCCCCAGAAGGCCCCTCACTGGGTGGCAGGAAGATTAGCTTGCTTTAAGGGAGGGCCTGTCATCCATCTCTTCTGGCCTCCCCTCCCCAAAACAGTCGTGATCTCCTCTTGGGTCCATTTGGGCACAGAGAGAGCTGGAGCCGTCTGGGGGAAGCCCAGTGGGCTTATCAGTATATATATATATATATATATATATATATATATATATATATGGTGAGGACAGTCCCAACCAGGAGAGCTGAAGACCAGACATGAAAGGCAAGGCTCCACCTTAGTTCCAGAAGTCCCTGACCTTGACAATTTTTTAATTTCAGTACCGATTTGTGGGATGGGGCTGCTATACCAGGGCTAAAATCATGTTCATTTTAACTTTGGTCTTTTCAGTGGGGAAAAGAGAGGGTGGCCACCAGGGACCATAACCTCATTCCGCTCGCAGGGAAAGGTCCCCTCAATAAGCAACCTTCACTCCCACCTTTACCCGGTCACAGCGAAGGGCACCGACGCCAGTGTTTCCAGAGCTTGCCTTCTCGAAGGCCTCCTAGAATCAGCCGGACTCACCTGTTCTTGCTGGGGTGGGAGCGGGGGTGCAGCAAGCAAAAGGGAAGGAAAACTAACATTGGTAGCTGAAAGAATCCTGGCATGTAGTTTAGTGGTTTCTAAATCTGCCAATGACCAGAATTACCTGGGAAGATTAACAAGTACAGTTTGTGGTCCCTGTCCCTAGCCTTGCTGATTGAGAAATTTCCAGTGGAGGAGGGGTCCTGCGGTTGGGGAACCGTTACATTCCCTCTCCTGCACGGATGCTGCCCACGGTGGATAAAGAGCTACAATTGGGGTTGACCATCGATTAGGCTTTGCCCTCTTTCCATTTCTAAAAGAGATTCTCTCGCCCTGGCTGGTGTAGTTCAGTGGATTGAGCATAGGCCTGGGAACCAGAGGATTGCGGTTCGATTCCCAGTCAGGGCACATGCCTGGGTTGCAGGCTGGTTCCCTGCAGGCCAACTCCCAGCAGGGGACGCTCGAAAGGCAACCATACATGGATGTTTCTCTCCCTCTCTCCTTCCCCTCTAAAGATAAATAAATAAAATCTTTTAAAAAAATAAAAGAGATTCTCTCCTCCTTCCTTAGCAAATACAGACAGATTTCGAAATCGCTTCCTTACCACTAACCTATATGTCTCTGCCTCAATGCCAGCCCTCTCCTCTGTACGGCTTTACCGATCGATGGCTTTCTGAGTTTGTCCGCACACCGAGCGTTCTGAGTTTGTTTCTTCATTCCACAAGCGTTCCTTCAGCACTTACTACGAGCCAGGTCCTGTGTTAGGTGCTGGGGAGACAGCAGTCGGCTAAATGGATGTGATCCTTAGCCTCTGAGCTTACAGGCTGTGAGGGGGTCAGAACCAAACTGGCAAGACTGGGATGTTGGGATTGGGGAGATGGTGGGGTAGGGGGTGAGGGGTGAGGGATAGAGTCCTGAAGAAATGAGGGGGAGGCTGTGGCCTTAGAATGGTCTAGAAAGAGGGATGGAAGGGTGGGGAACGCAGTTCCTGGCAGCAAGAACAGCATGTGTGGGGCCACAGGTAAGACAGCAAAGCCAGCCTCTGTGAAGAGAGTGAAAACGCGTACAGCCAGGCATTGTGCCTTTGGAACCTTCCTGTCATATCCACAGCCCTTCCCAGAAAACCCTCTGAGCCCCTCCATGACTCTCTGGGCCCTAGGGAGCCCCTGGGCAAGACAAAGAACTTTTGTCTGATCAGCTGAGCTGTAATGAGAGAGTGACCCCCAGGTTCCTTATTTATGCATCCAGCCCAGAGCTCGCTTTTGCCAGAGCGGGCCTGTGTTACTCACTCATGGCCCGCTATGCGCTTCACAATAATTCCACAATGTCTATCTGCCGTTTCATTTCTGCCTAACTTCCCTTTCGGCTTTCCATTTAAAAGCCTTGTCTCTTTGCTCTTTTTTCCTTATCTCTTCTCTGAAGTGGAACACGTCGAGAAGATGTGGGTTTCGGGGAAATCTGCCATCCCCAGGGTCCTTCTCCAATGAAATGCAGGTCAGACGGAGATTTGGAGTTGAAAGCTGATTAGTCTAAATGCCCACATTTTAGAGAGTCGAACCAATCTGCCCATCAAGGCTGCTGATCCCATCCTGTCTTAGCTGCTGCTGCAGGGCAGGGGCGGGGGGAGGGGAGGGGAGGATGGGGCCGAGTCAGCACCAGACAGGGATGTGCCAGGCAGAATAGAATCTCTGCACAGTGGCTCTTAGGGGGGAGGGCGGGGGGGGGAGGGGGGCAGATGCCGAGAGGCTCATGGGAGCCATGCCAACAGCTGGGTCCGCCTGAGTCCCTGACTAAACCAACTAACCCTTCCCAAGCCGGGCAGGGTGAGGGGCCACAGCCCTTTATTCATTCCTCCCTGTGATTCCAAGTGAAGCAATAGGGGCCACAGAGGAATTCGCTGGTCAAAGCTAGTTTGGTGGGTGGGAGCGGAGAGGTCAGGAAGGGGCAGGCAGCGGGGGCGGGGGGGGGGGGAGTTTGCCTGGATTGGCCCCTGGGAGCTGAGCCAGCTAGGGCAGAGAAGAAGTGTTGCTTTGGCATTCTCCTGCAGTTACCAGGCCTCCCGCCTGCCAGACTGCTGGTGTGTAGAGCCCAGCCCCCTCCCCAAAGAGCCCCTGAGAGGGGCCAGGAGTGGGGGGAAGGCCACCCGTGGCCTTGGGAGGCTGAGGCACAAGCTCCTTCCTCAGCTGCCAGGGAAGAATTTAATTACCAATTAAAGCCCCCTCCATCTGTTTCAGGCCTGCCAGAGAGCTCTCTCTACCCTTTAATTACATCTCTGACAACAATTTAACTCAATTAGCTGGTAAACACAGCAGAATGCAGGCAACCCAGGGCACCCTCTTGTCCCTGCCATCTGTCTGTCTGTCTGTCTCCTGCTTTCCCCACTCGCTCCCAGTCTGTCTGTCCTGGCCCTGCTTCCCCATCTCGTTTTGACCTCCCCCCTCGTCTTTTTCTCTGCCTTCTGTCTGTCTTCTCCAGCGCCTCTTGTCTGTCTCACACCGGCTGGGTTTCCCCCACTCCCCAATCTCTGTCGTTGCCGTTTCTGTCTGTCCAGCCTTATCTACTGTCTGTCTGTTCCTTTCCCCTTCTGTTGTGTTCTGTCCATTCCAGCTCTCTCTTTTCTGCAGGCCAGTCTCTCGGGGGCCCTTCTTTTCCTTTCCCCGTCCCGGTCTTCTCCCTCCTTCTTGGCATCCCTGCTCCATTTAACCAAGTCCATCCTTTTCAGCGTCTCTTCTTTGGTTTCCCCTCCTGGTTTGCCTCCCTAGCCCTCACCACCTCCTTTTGTCCACTTAGCACAGGCAAATGTCAGCCCCCGGAGTGACACTTGCCGTATTTGGAGCACTTACTTTGCCCATGACTGGCTACGAGCTTTATGGATAGCATTTTATTGCATCCTCACAAAAATTCCGGGAGGTAGGTAGAATTAATCCTGTTTTACAGATGGAATTGTTGAATCGGAGAGATTTCGCAACTTGCCCAATGTCACACAGCTGGCAACAGAGAGAACTAGGGTTCGAATCCAGGCCTGTGTGCCCCAGTGCTGTGAGGGAGCGGCTTTGTTGGCACCGGGGAGGGCCTGAAGGTTTGGGGAAAGCTCCTGTGTGACTAAGAGGAAGAGCAAAGCAATAGGTTCCTAGTGAACACTGAGTGAAAATTAGGGGTGATTTCTGAGACTCGAGCCTCATTATTTCTGCTGGAGAGAACCTTCCAGATTCTAGTTTGCCACAGTATGGATCAAGTTCCTCAGTCCCTGGGAAAGTAAAACATTTCTAGGACCCCAAGGAGTAGGAGAAAAGGAAGGAGAGAGAGAAGTAGGCTGTAATTATCCTAGCAACCCCCTCCTGGAATGAGGCTGGGGCGGAGGGGGGGGGAGAAGGGCAGCCAGATCCGTCTTGTGGACAGGCGGGGACGTGATGGAGACCCCAGGTCAGCCAGGTAGTCACATGGCCGAGGCTCAGTCAGACCCCCGGCCAGATAAAACTCATCTGCTTTCTTCCCCTGGCCTTCCTCGGCTGAATAATCACTCTTCTTGTGATTAAAACAGAAAAGAATCGCAGGTGTGTGGGGGGGTGATTACAGTGGAGAAGAGGGGCCTATTTCTTATCTCTGTTTTCTACTTTCCTGTGGTTTTAAGATTTGCAGGCCATCCTCAGAGGTTAGTTTCACGTGAGCCTTAGAACTCACATATGTCTCTGATAGACACCTCTCCCCGTGCTTGGCTGGGATCCCCACTAAGTGCCTCAAATGTGGGGACCATGCTCTGAAAGCAAGTGTGGACTATGGGTTTGAATCAGCCTAGAGAGGAAGACTGGTATTCACCTAGAATTTTCTTTTCTTTTCTTTTTAAGATTTTATTTATCTTTAGAGAAGGGGAAGCGAGGGAGAGAAATATCAATGTGCAAGAGATACATCAGTCGGTTGCCTCTCTCAAATCTCCAACCAGGGACCTGGCCTGCAACCCAGGCATGTGACCTGCCCAGGAATCAAACTGGCGACCTTTCAGTTTGCCAGCCAGTACTCAATCCACTGCGCCACACCCGCCAGGGCTGCCTAGCATTTTCACCGTTACAGCTCTCTCAGGGGACACCCCATCCTGCAGGGAGATAACGGGAAGTTCTCAGCAGAGGCACCCATGGGGCAGACGGGAGGCTGGAACAGAGGCCTGGCCGGAGAAGCAGGGAGAACTCAGAATGAGGCGGTTCCTCATTCAGGCTTCCCCAGCCCTTAGGCAAGTGCTGGGTTTGCGGCCAGTTCTGTAAACATGATATAACGAAGACCACAGAGTAACGACGAGGTTGGTGCATTTGTTATTGTTGTGTTTTTTTCCCTAAACAGACCCATGATTACCCAGAATTGCGGAGTTCAGGGGACCAGGAGGTCTACCTAACCCCGAGTCCTTTCTGCTGCAAGAATTCTTACTACAGTGGCCTTGACAATATCCTTCTCTGAATAATTCCAGTGACACGGAACTCACGGCCTCACTAGGTGACCCCTTTCCATTTCCAGGCTGTTTAGGAAATTCTTTCTCATGCGAAGTCCCCCTGTAATTAGCATCCTTCTGTCCTACTTTTGCCTCCAGAAGCAATGGGCAGCGCCAGTCCCATGCTGTAGAAGGCAGCCAGCGGGAACCCTTGCAAATGAAGCGTTCTTCGTTTCTTCAGTTATTCCTCGAATGCTCTTATTTCAAAATGTCTTTCTCTTGCTCCTCTGTGTCCCTTTTTATCAGCAGCGCTTTTCTTTGTAAATACTGTCCCAGGCCCAAATCGAATGCTCTAGATTAAGTCCATTGGGCACAGGATGGAGAAAGAATACCACCCTCCTTGTTCTGGAGACTGTATTTTTATTAACGCAGCTCTGAATCTGGGACTTTTTTTAATGGCAGCCACAGATCCCAGTGGTTTTCACATCATTAGCATATTGAGGTTGCAGTCAGCTAAACTTACAGTTTGGGGGATACACCACCCCTAGGCCACATCTTTCTCACCCCTACTGAGTTAGCACTTTTGGTGATAAGTATGAAACATATCATTTAACCCTTTTAAATTCCGTCTGACTCAAATCAAATAACCGTTTGGAGCATTATCACGAGCCAATGTTCCCATCCTGCCTCGGTCTTAGATCCTGTTCCCCACCACGGTAACCAGCTCTGTGCCGTCCACAGATGTGATGAGTTCGTCTTCCACGTCTTCAGCTGATCCCCAGTAAAGTGTTGAAGGCTGTTGTGCCTTCTAAGAGGACTATTTTGAGAAAAAGCAATGTCTGACTGTCTCTCTCCTTCAAAGGGAGGTTGCAGTGTTTTTCTCTTTGATAACTTAAAAAAATGTTTTCGTACTTGAGAGAGAAGTTTGTTGGTCCACTTGTTCCTGCATTCACTGGTTGCCTTGACCCCAGATTGAACCCACAACCTTGGCATAGCAGGACAACGCTCTAACCAATTGAGCTACCCAGCTGGGGCTCTTTGGTAACATTTTATTTGGATTTCAAATTTACAGAAAAGTATCTAAAATAGTACCAAGAACTTCCATGTTCTCTTTCCCCAGATTCACCCACCGTTTACATTCACATCCATTTGCTTCGTCCTGCTCCATTCACGTGTTTACATAGGCATATGTTTTCCAAATTCTTTGAGATTAAGTTAGAGACATTATGGCCCTTTACCCCTGAGTATGTTAGTGTGTACTTCCTAAGAACAAAGGCATTCTCTGACACAAACAACCTCAGTATAATTATCAAAATCCAGAAATGTAACATTGCTGCAAGACTACCATGTAATTCACAGTCCATGGTCAAATTCCATCAGCTTCCCCGGTGATGTCCTGGGTAGCTCTCCCCACCTCCAGCCCCTGCCACCCAGTCCGGAGCCAGCCCGGGTCACACAGCATTCATTTGTCATGCACTTCAGTGGGAGGCCGTGGTTTCAGCTCAACACTTGGCTAAAAGCAACTTGAAACCTTTTTTGAAAAATGCCAGCCTAAGCAAACAGTCAAGCCACCACACCTTCCAAGGACAAAGAACTGGTACCTCTGAGGACAGCAAAATGGAGGTGCTGCAGGCTGTGGAGGTAAGTCCCAGGAAGACTTCACAAATGTTTTAAGCAGTGGAAGCATCTGGAAGAAGTGCAGCCAGCCTACTGGTGAGATGATTTTGGAGGGAAGGTCCTCAAAGAGAGGAATGAATCCTAGCGCGTTTGCTTATAAATTCGCCTCTTCACTTGGTAGTCAAACTACACACCGTCTTAGAGTTTCAGCTCCTGGGGAACGAGGCCCAGGTGATGGGCGTGTCCTTGGCTCAGTTGTTAAAGTATTGGGCTGCTGGAGCTGAGCCCCAGGTTTAGCCCCCCCAAAAGGGCTATTCATATCTGCCATAGGATGAACCCTTAACCTCTAAGATCAGTCATGGGGGATATAGGTGGGCAAACAAAGACGGACTGGGCTAGTCGGTTCCCAGCTACTCAGAACATGCATCGGACGGATGGAGGATGGTTAACCTTGACTTCCCACCATACTCGCTCCACAGTGGACCCCCAATGAAAGTGAAAGCGCATCCACAAACACGTGGCAGCAGGCTGGACAGTCAACTGCTAAAACTAAGGCAGTTGGGCTCCGGTGAGAACTCAAGTTAAGGATGACCAACATTTCTGTAGGTTTCCTTCCCAGAAACCCAGCTTCAAAGTCTTAGAACTTAGTGCTTAATCATTCTTTTTCTCCCTCTCTCCCTAACATCCAGTCAAACTTTTTCACACTTCTCACAGTTATTCTTTTCTCTTCATTCTGGCCCAGGGCCTGCTTTACTGGTGCCCTGGTCTCCAGTCTTTCTCCTATCACTTCATTCTACCACTAGATTAATCCATACGTATCTAT
The DNA here is from genome assembly GCF_014824575.4 of Sturnira hondurensis. Classification (NCBI taxonomy): domain Eukaryota; kingdom Metazoa; phylum Chordata; class Mammalia; order Chiroptera; family Phyllostomidae; genus Sturnira; species Sturnira hondurensis. Next base: position 3,284,934 of record NW_028094263.1, on the reverse strand, counting down.
AGCTGTGGTTCAATACTCTCCTCAAATTTCCAGCCAAACTCCTTCATCCCTGAGCAAGCCATCTTCTTAGTCTTTGCTCTTGACACCCACCCCCTCTCCACTGCACTCCAACCCTTGCTTTCTTAGAGACCTTGTGTCCTGGCCTCCGTAGCTCCGGGTCCTGCAGCCCTTCCCTCTGAGCCGTGTGTTTGAACTTGGCATCTATACCACTTACACTGCACTTGGCATAGGACTCTTTAGATGATTCGTAATTTTAGTGTATCTGCTCTTTCTCCTATGAATATGTTCCCTTTTTTTTTTGTCTTCACCCAAGAACATTCCTTCATTGCTGTTAGAGGCAGAGGATGGGAGAGAGGAAAGGAGAGAGAGAAACATCGATTGGAGAGAGAGCACCAATTGGTTGCCTCTAGTATGCTCCCGAACCGGGCATCAAACCAGCAATCTAGACACACGCTCCAACTGGCAATGGAACCTGCAACCTTTTGGCTACAGGATGACGCTCCAACCAACTAAATCACACTATCTCTTCCTATCTTATATTTAATGTAACGCCATTTATATAGTTGGAGCACAATGAATGCTCAGTGCTAGTGATCATAGAATTTGTTTGTAAAAGGTCTATAACCAAATAACAAATACAGCCAATGCCCTGGCTGGTGTAGCTCAGTGGACTGAGCACGAGCCTGGGAACCAAAGGGTCGCCAGTTCAGTTCCCAGTCAGGGCACGTGCTTGGGTTGTGGGCCAGGTCCCCGGATAGGGACACATGAGAGGCAACCACACACTGATGTTTCTCTCCCTCTCTTTCTCCTTCCCTTCCCCTCTCTCTATAAATAAATAAACAAACAAATAGATAAAATCTTTAAAAATAAATAAACAAAAACAGCCAACATGCATTGTACCCGTAACTACCAGACACGGTACTATGCATTTTACGTGGAGTCCCTCATGTATCCCTTCCACAGCCCACCGACCTAGGGATAAGGTCTAAGCTCCATGTTACTGAGGAGCAAACCGAGGCTCAGAGAAGCTAACTAATTTTCTCATGGTCATCCAGCTGGTAAGTAGAAGCACCAGGATTCGACCCAGATGGTCTGATTCAGAGTCCCTACTCTTAACCACCACAAAAAAGAGACAATCCCACCGCCAAGACTTCAAATAATAATAGTCCTGGTGCTGATGATAATAAAAGTCTTCCAAAGAAAGTGAGGCCTAGATCTGCTCCGGCAGCTCCTTCACCGTTCAATAACGTCACCTTTGCGAAGCTCTTTAGAAGCACAGCTTCAATCCTTTCTTGTGCAGGAAGATAAAATGAGCTGCAAAGTCATATTAGAATTTGGCCTGGGTTTGAAAGGGCTCCACTCTCCTGTTTATTCTGTGCTTTATCAAAGGACAGAAAAGAGGAAACCTCTGACCTCAGCTCGGTCCAGGTTCACAGGCCCTCCCCTGGGTGTCAGAATCTCAGGGCTGCTAGAAATCTGTACTTTGCAGCTTCCACCCCACATTCCTAGTGGGCCGGGCTGAGGAGGATTTGGTGAGGAGGGCTGCCATAATTCAGGTCAAGTTTGGGGTTCCAAGGGGGCTCCCAGTTCTCCCATGACCCCGGAAAGAGACGGAAAATGGGAAGCATTGGATGCGTTCAGACTGTGTCCACAGCAGACAGCGCATCCAGGCAGGCCCTATCACATGGGCTGATGTCACCGGAGAGGAGGGGAAGAGGCAGGAAAGAAACAATGGGAGAAGAGACAAAGAGAGAGGGGGCAAGATGGAGCCAAAAGTGAAGATGGGGAAGATGGCAGAGGAAGTGGGTGAGAGCAAAATGGAGAGAACCGTGGCGGGAAGGAAGAAGGAGGGGGAATTCGAGGCCCTAGTCTCCTGCTCACCTCCCCTCTCGCATCCCTAACCCCACGGGGCGAAAGCTTCTTTGCGCTCCTTGTAACCCAGAGGGGACATGCACCTCTATTCTCCGCCCTCTGGTGCTGTCTCGGGGCCCGTCGGTTGCAAACAGGGGAGACATGTAAACAGTGTGTGCAATTTTCCTTCGGTTTCCCCAGAAGTTGCCAGTTTCCTGGGGCCATTCATTCCTTTCCTTGCAGCCCTCGGGAGTACCCTCCCCACAGACCCCAGCCCGGCTCCAGCGGCCCCCGCCCCCTCCTCCATTCCCCCCAGCCCTCCGGAGGGGCTTGCGTCCCCCTGATGCGCTCCGGTCTCTGTCTGAGCCATCCATCAAGGGTGGCAGGCTGAGGGAAACATGAAAAAGAGCCTATTTGGCTATTAACACCCCCTCCCGCTTTGTTGTCTCTCTCCTCCCCACTCCCCGTCCAGCCCCCCACCCCACCCCACCCCCCTCTCCCCTTTCGCGGGAGACAAAACCAGACTGACAAGCTGAAGACTCAAACATTAATCAAACTGCGCTCCGGAACAACCTTTCCCTCGCATTAATAAATACATTTGTGGCCCCTCATTGGACAGTTGGCCTAATTTGTTTCTTTTTTGCGGGGTGGGGGAGCAGCCGCGCCCGCGCCCCCCGGCTCCCAGCAGCCGGGTGCAAGGCAGATGTTCCGCCGCGGACGCGATGCTGCGCTGAGCCGCGCGCCCCGGAGGCCGCGGTTGCCATGGCGACGGCCGGGCCGCCTGCTGTCGCGGAGCACGCTGTCTCGCCCGCTCAGTGATTACCTCCATCTCTGCAGCGTTCGCCATACGGCCCCGATTCTAATCAGATGCCCTCCCCTCCCCCCTCTCTGAGGCCCGTTGAGCCCACTCTCCTCTGCCCAGCCGACTACCCTCTGGCTCCCACATTCTTGGGACTCATTAAGAACTGCCGGTGCATCCCTGACGGGGCTGAGGCAAAAGGAGGGGGAGACATGCCCTGTATCCCTGCATTTAGGAATGACGGGCCCCCGCTGTGCACCTGAGGCCACCTTCGGTGGTACTGGACCCCGGGGCGGAGGGGAGCAGTCCCCCTAGGACAACCGCTCCTCCCGCTCTTGGCTATGTTGAGGCAGGTCACCTGAGGTCCCTGAGGTAAGGTAATCCCAGCTCCCCCTCCACCTGGGCAGGACTCTTCCGTTTGGGCTGTGAAAGTGCTAGGAACGATTTCTCCCGCACAGATGGAGGTACGGAGGGTTTCTGGAATGAACAGAGCCTCCGCCCAAGCTATGTCCCTGGTGCTGAGCCCAGTGGTTCTCAGGTGAAGGGAGGAAAGCAGAGGCACAGGTCTGGTACACAGGTGACACAGGCCTGACCCAGGTGAGGCCCGTGGTCACTTTCACGCTCAGTAGGCTTTCCATGCTCCCAAGCCGAGGGTGACTTGTTTACAGGTGGCCTTAGATGACTACAGCGGGCAGCCTGGCAAGAGATGCTGCACTGTGCCCCTTCTCTAGCCTTGGCAGTGGGCAAGGGTGACAGTGAGTATGTGAGCTGGGGTGGGGCGGGAAGGAGGGTCCTTTCCCTGAGACTTTGAGTCTTCACTGAAAGATCCCAAACAGGGCCCCCTTTCCAACCATTCCTGTCTCCTGGAGACACAGGGTAATAACAGAGGCCACGGGGAAAAGAAGACAAGGTCCTGGGGTGAGGCTGGCATGGAAGCAGTGCAGAGCAGAAGGGGCAGGCAGACACGACTCCGGTGATTCTACATTCCAGGCAGAAGCCGCGAGCCAGGGAGTTCAAGGCGGTTGGAGCAAAAAGTAACTTTGTTTACAGGAAGGGGCGCCCTCAGAGTGGTGAGCAGTGGGAAAGTTTGCTTCAACACTCCCACCGCATCCAGAGTGCCAGCTTCCTCCCCATGCTTGCCTGCAAAGCCCTGAGTAGTACCAGTATCAGCGAATGAGAACTGCTATTCAGTGATCTCTCTCCCGGGCCTACTAAGAATCTTCCTGTCTGAGCTTTAGGGGCCTTTCGGGATCTAAACCAATCATTTTACAGATGAGGAAATGGACCCAGAGAGGGACCAGAACTGGCCCAAGAGCCATAGAATAGTGGAACCAACTCTGCTTTCTGCCCTGGTGACCGCGGGTGCCTTGCCCTGCCCTGTGTCGAAGGCCCTGAGTGGCTGGGAAACTCCGGTTTCCAAGAGGCACAGGCAGAATCCCAAAAATCTCAGGCCTTTCCAAGCCTGTCGTCACCCTGTCTCCTGAAGGCCTGTCACCTGAAGGCAGCTCCACTGAAGTGACAGCTCCCGTTGGCCAGCCCAGGGCCTCTCTGGGGTGGTGGGTGGGGAGAGAGCTTTTGTGGGGCCTCCTTCCGTCCATTGTCTGCAGCTCTGTCTTTGTCTGTCTGTCACTCAGAAGTGAACTGCTGCAGGGAAAGGTCAGGCTGGTTGGTGGAAAGGAGAAAGGCCAGTCCCTGTCAGTGAGGCGTGGGGAAGACGGCCGGGAGGGAGGGGTGGGGTGGGGTGAAGGGGTGAGAGGCAGACTGCAGCTCTTCACCCAGCCCCGCCCTCACAGCTCCTAAGCTCCCTTCGGGAATTCCAGGCTTTGCTCACTTTAAGACCAGGGCAGCAACTGCCCACAAAGACCCTTCTCTTCTTCCCCAGGGAAATGTTGGGTCCCCACTGGAGATCTGCTCCCTACCCTGCCCTGTCTGGCAGAAGGGGCTTCGGAGGAGTCTAACTCAAACCTACAAGGAAAGGGGTTCCATTGTGCCCCATCCCACACAACCGCCTCTTGACTTCACTCCTGTGTTTGCGTGTCTTCTTGCCCCAGCCCCTCATCCTATTCCCCAGGCTAGCCCCAACCCCCGCCACGTACCCCCACTCAGGTCCTCCCCTGAGAGCCCCTGTTTGCAGGCTGCCCGGCTTCAGCTTCAGCTGTACGCTGCCACATCTCCCCAGATTGTGCAGTTTCCAGTCTCCCCTTGCTCCCCCTGCACACGAATCTTCCTTCCCGGCTTCAACTGTTTTCAGGCTTCTTGCTCTCTCTTGCCCCCTGTACACGAACTGTCTCCCCAGTTCCTGCTGTTTCCAGGTTCCCCTATGTTTCCCCTGTACACAGATTGGCCTCCCCGGGTTTGACAGTTTCCAGAACCCCCTTGTTCTCTCACTAGGCAGTTTCATCTCCCCAGATTCAGCTGTTTTCAGGCTCCCCTCATTTGCCCTGTACACGGATACCTCTCCCAGGTTCTGCTGTTTCCAGGCTCCTCTATTTCCCTTGTACACGGATCAGCCTCTAGCTTATGTTGATCCCAGCTGCCTAAGGGATTCGGTGGTTTTAGGGAGAGTGGAAGGAAGAAGTGAGTCAGAAAGAGGAGGAGAAAGCATGTCACTGGGGAAGCTTCTTCTCTTGCAATCCTGAGTTCTCGGCAGCTTGCACAGGGCAGCCTCTGAGCCTGCCACTAGGTCCCTTGAGCCCACCTGCCCTGGGACACTCCAATTCCCCACTCCTTGCTGCCGCCCAGGGTCTGAGCTTTACGTTGAGAACCCTCTGGAAAGCCCTGCCTTCAATGTGCCCGGGCCTGGGCACTTGTGGGGCAGGCAAGAGCTTTCCCAAGCCCTGGGCTCTTTCTCGGCCCAGCCTCCGTGTCTCTCCCTGCTATTTCCTTCCTTCCTTCCCTTCCCCTCTTTGTCTTTCCCACTTGCTGCACCTTAACCCCTCCCAATGTATCCGGGTAGAACTTAAGTGAGACGCCACCACACCCTCACAAGAACAAAGTGGGTACAGAATTAGAGACCCTGCACGTTTTTGCCCAGTTTTTCAGGTGAAGTATTAATCTCAGGTCCTGGAAGTTAATTGTGCCTGAACTTCCATCCTGGCATGCTTCTCCAGCCTTCTAAAACACTCCTTTCATCCTTTTTGCATGAAAGCAGCCTGCCTGCATCCTAATCCTCCTTTGGGGGGGGAGGGAATGAGAGGGGGTGCAGTGTTCTGCCACGTTTCACACTGGCAGGGGTGTCTACCCCGGGGCCCAGTGGCCGCATGCAGCCCAGGATGGCTATGGATGCAGCCCCACACAAAATCATAAATTTACTTAAAGCCTTTATTTTTGCTCACCAGTTGTCACTAGTGTTTGCGTATTTAATGTGTGGCCCAAGACAACTCTTCTTCTTCCAGCCTGGTCCAGAGATGCCAAAAGATTGGGCACCCCAGGTGACCTTCTCTGATTCCTTTCAATGTTGCCCTCACAGTTTCTACTGGAGTCTGGGCAAGTATGTCTGATTCCCCATCGCCTTCCTCCACTCACACACCCACCCACCCATTAGCCTCATCCCAGCCACTTGGTCAGGCAGGAGGCGCCACGCTGCTGGCTCCAGGAGATATTCTGGGTTCACAGCAAACAAATAGGAAGGGCAGGCCCACCGGCTCCGGGACCGTGTCCTGACAGAGGAGAGAGAGACCTTCTTCAAAGTGAAGCCCACTCCTCTGTTCAGACATCATTGCTTCTGCTCACTGCGTTAGTTCCCCCGCCTGTCAAGTGGAGGTGACGATGCCTGCCCACCTCACCACCGTAGGGAGTGCAAATACAGTTACCTGTGTGGAGGAGAGACTTCTTTTACAGAGCTTGACAGCGTGAGTTATTTGCATAAATCCCATTTAAAAAAAACATGCAATAATTATTTTGTAGATAAATTCTCTCTCCTTCCTTTCTTTGAAAATAAATGCAGCTCATGGCATTCATTTATTAGTTTCATTATTTTTGAGAACATTACTGGAGCTGGTGGACCTAGAAACTATACCTCGCATTCATATGCAGCTGTTAATACTCACAGAATGTAAACTGAAAAGGGACACATTTTAATGTGTGTTAATTATACCTCAATAAATCTGATTGCAAAGACAAAATGTGATTGGAGGTTCAAGTCAAGAACCCTGCTTTTTTTTTTTAATTGCCCAGAAATGCATTCCTTGTCCTGGGGATTCGGTTTTTAATGCTGGATTCCGATGCTCTGCAGGAAGCCTAGGGTAGCGGGATGCAGGGAGGTGAGCAGGGCTCCAGGAAACCCTCATTCCTGTCTCAGTTGTCACTTGTTAGCTGTATGACTTTGGATAAGTGGTCCTTTGAGCTTTACTTTCCTCATCTGAAGTCTCTGGCTTGTTCCCCCAGAACCAACCAAAGAACTTCCTTTTCCTACTTCAAAGTATAAACCTTGTTCATTCATTACCCAGGCCCCCCCAGACCGCTTCTCCAACCTCCAGCCCCTCCAGGGAGCAGGTGGGATCTTGAGTGTTGACAGGGGTGCCTGGCTTTCTGAGAAGTATTTGTCCGGGTCCTGTTTTCTCAGCGCAGCTGTCCCTGGTTCCTAGACTCTCCACCCCTCCTTCCCACCAAGGTGCTCACACCTATCATACGGGACCCCCGCCCAAGGTTCTGCGCTGTGGTCCAGGGCATCTGCAGGAATGGACTCCAACGCGCAGCACCGTGGGATAACTGCACCAAGCAGGCAGTAGATAAAGATGCGCTGTGGATCTAGTCGTGCACGTCTTTTCACTGCCTCATCCTGGTAACAGCTGGGAAGAGAGTGGTGCTTGTCCTCCAGCGCCATCTTCTGGACAGACCTGTAAGAACTGGTTCTTGGTGCTCTGCAGAGAAGGCTGAGATACTTTCCGGTCTGAGGTTTTTGTTTTGTTTTGTTTTGTTTTGTAATCTCATGGGCTTCCCCATAACCAAGTTCTGAATTCTGGACTTTCCTAGCATCTCTTAGGAAAGAATGTTCCAAGAGCCATCCAACTCCACGGGACCAAACCCTCTGGAGTGGCAGGAATGATCCCTAATCCACTGAAAACCAGAAGCTGCCTAGGCCAGTCTTTCCCAGTCATTACGGTAATGAACCCTTGTCTCTACCTATCCACCCAATATGTCTCCAACACACCCATCTCAGGACTCCCTGTCAGTCACCAAGAAGCGGTGGCCTGGAGGCGGGGCCAAGCCTCATGACTTGCAGAGTTTTCTTTTATCCTCAAGTTTTCCTTGTGGATGAAGGCTCACTGACAGCTGTGAGAATAAGGCACATGTGTTCAACGTCTTAAAAATCAGGTGTCTACATAAAGAGAATCTGTGTGCGTACGTGTCAATTTCCAGAGTGGGGGCAGGTGAGAGTGACCAGCAGGCACCAAGTATGGAAGCTATGAAATGGATTCACTACTTTTTAACATACTTTTCATGAGCTAAATGTCCAAATTATCATCCCTAACAAAGTGATCCCTTTGTGAGCCCTCTTTTGGAATTTATTGCATGAAATTGTCTAAATTAATTCCAGTGCTGGGTGGACTTGATTTTTGCATGTGGTTTGGTGACAAGATCTGCAATCAGTCTACCGGGCACTGTTTTGTGTAAAAAAAAAAAGAGCAGTGACTATAGTGAAAACAATTGCTTTCTGTGGATCTTACCCAGACCCTCAATTCTTAGCCCCCCTCTTCAGGCCACCTTCTGTGTCCCTGACAGAGTTCCTTGCTCAAAGCACAGAACTGATGTCGCTTCACTTCTTGAAAATATCCAATGGCTTCTCATTACCTTCAACATGCGAGCCAAGCTCCTGTGCTCTGTAATTGGGGCAGAAAGCTATGGGCCATGGAGTCAGGCCAGCATGGGTTTAAATCTCACCTCTGAGTCTTCAGGCAGATTAGCCAAATTATCTTGCCCTCGGTTGTAAAAACAGGGCTAACAACACCTACTTTGTTAGGTTGTTTTGAAGACAATAGAATTTCTACGGGGTACAAAGTAGTAAACTCAGTAAATGGCAGTTATTCTTCCTCATGTCACTCAACACTTGCTTTGATCCAGTGGCAACCTGTCTGGGGAGAAGCTTCAGGTCTCAACACACCCCAGGTTTCCCACGGAGACATGCACCCTCCATCCAGCTGTATTTTGCCTCCCTGCAATTTCTTAGACGCCTTCTCTCCTTCTTCGCTTTGCTTATATTTTCGCTCCCTTTTTAGTGTCTCCTTCCCTGCCAAATACTATGTAGCACACCATCGCCTCAGTTAATGTTTATAATTTCCTCACACAGGACTTGGTTGTAGTCCAGTTGTAAATTTCTTGGGTAGGGAACTGTCTTCCAATTCCGCTTAGAAGCTCCCACCAAGCCCCAGCAAGGTGCCTGGTTCAGAACAGCCTGCTGGTAAATGGCTGCTAAAAGAATTCATTCCAAGACAAACTTTATTTCACTAGTACTATTTTTTTTTTAATCAACGCTGTTTCTTACTAGAGAGTCCACTTTGAGGGATCACACTCATCTGCAAGTACAATGTCAAATCCTTGTGTTGCACAAGCACTCTCCCGTCTTTGCATCCTCATCTAAGATATTTTCAAGTTCTAGCTTGGTAGAGACGAGGAAGAGGAAACAGTTGAGGACCAGACAAATGTTGATAGAGTAAAATTCGGCAGCCGTTTGGTTTTTTATTGAAGGAACGCACGTCTTAGATGCAAGCTCTGTGAATTTTTACCAGCACTCAGACCAAGATACAGAACATCATTTGATTTTTTAAAGTATTTCTTTATATATATATATATATATATATATATATATATATATATCAATGTATGGTTGCCTCTCGTGAGTCCCCTGCTAGGAACTGGCCTGCAACCCAGGCATGTGCCCTGACTGGGAATCGAACCACGATCATCTGGTTCGCAGGCTCGTGCTCAATCCACTGAGCTACACCAGCCAGGGCAGAAGTATTTCTGTCTTGAAATGTCTTTAAAATCCCTTCGCTCCTTCTAACTCCTGCCCCACTGCCTTGTGTGGGCCCAATCACTTGCTAATCAGTCTCCTTCCCGACTCCCCGACGCCCTCAGTTACTGGCTCCTGGCAAACACTCAAATAGTTGAATAAATGAGTGAGTGAGTGAGTGAATGAACGAACGGACCGACGGACGGATGGAATACACAAATATTGTTAAATGGAGGAGACCCCGTTTGGAGGGCAAGGGAAGTATGTAGGGCTGTGCCCAAGCGGCTGGGGCACATTATTCTACTTTGCCTACATCAGTTCAGGTTCTGGAGTTAAAGGATAGCTACTGGGAATTCAAAGGTAAGATTTTCTTCTTTTTTTTTACCCCCTCTGCCAAGAGTTTCAAACGGAAATTAAGGGCACGGAAAGTTTGAGCAGCAGGCGGGTCTCGGGCCGACCGCCTACACCACTCCCAGGCCCAGCTGGCTCCGCCTTCCCCAAATCGCGCTGCGGGGGTAGACACACCCTCTGAGCCGCAGTTCAGTGCGCTGGGGGCCATCTATCACTGTCTGGATGCGAGCCAATCGGACCAGCTCTGCCTTCCTGCCAACCAATGACCGGAAAGCAGGGGGCGCGCGGTGTCAGAGAAGGGGTGGGGGGGTGGGCGAGGGAGCCGGCTCAGGGTGGTATAAAGGGGGTGCGAGAGCCTGGAGGTACTAGTCTGTGTCCTTTACCCGGTGTAACTGTGGGTAGCGTCCCCCCCTCCCCACCAGGGCCCCGGGGCCAGTGCTTCCCTGTACGCCCTCTGGGTGGACGCAGGCCCACGAGGTCTCTGTTTCTGACGGCTACATGTCAGCAGGAGGAAAGGGAGTTCCCGAAAGCTCCTTTTCCTACGTGTACTCAAGACCCTCTCGGTCGCCCACGAGGGCAAGGGGTCGAGGGATGCAGACCGACAGAGAGGGGCCCTGGGGCGGAAGACCGGCTCTGGTGGCCACTCGCGCCGGGAACCGCCTGCTGCCCTTCCCAAAATCCGGTCCTGGGCAGACAGCGCCCGACCCACCGCGGAGTACTCCGCGCTCCCCTCCGCTCCCCTCGGCTTGTGCTTTTGGCAGCGTAAATTAGGCCGTCTGAGCACAGCTGATGCCAGCGGTCAGAGCTCTAGGCAGACGGCCAGGCCCGCCGTCCTGGTGGCTCCGTGGGACTACAGGCGCCGACAGGAGGCCGGGGACACCGCGGAGTCTCTCCCTCTGCCCGCAAAGGGCCGGTCTTGCAAACTGGGGCTCTAGGAAGCAACAGCGTCGCTCCGTGCCGGCCCTCCCGGCTTCTCCCGCAGTTCTGCGCAGCCCTTTTACGCTGTCCTCTTTCCCGCTGCGGGCTTGGGTCGGCTGCTTTGCAGCAACCGCCTCCCCGCAGTTCTGTAGCTGCAGCGAGAGAGGACACCTTTCTGTGCTTTGCCATGCCCGCTCGGCTAATTCCTCTTAACCCAGAACAGTCCCTATGAGGGTTCGGGGTTCGGGACGGTCTCAGAGCAGGGGTGCGAGAAAGCCACCTTTCTCCGGCAGTTCCCCTCCCATCCCTGCTCTAGGGAAACTGCTGCAAACACTGTAACCTTTCAGAGCCTCGGTGCGCCCCTCCATGAAATGGGGATAGGATCGCATAGTCCACGGGATTCAATGAGCCAGTTTCTGGAAACCACGGGCCTTCAAATTCCTGTTCCTGCACAGTTGGAATTGCAAGGCCGGGTAGGACGCGACTAGGTTGCTAGGAAGCGAATCTGCCCTTCCCGGCCTTGCGGTCTTTTAGAGGCGGTGGATGGAGCCGGGCACCGGATGAGGTCTCATTCTTGCCAAAGTATTTCTGGAGAATATCTCATTTCCCGTCGCCACACTGGCCCCTGAACTCTATGGCATTTAATTGCATACTCTTTGTTCCCTTTTAGAGTTGCCTTTTTGCATTATTTACTGGAAATGGTTATGCACACGATGTTTACAATGTATATGTTTACATAACTATACCTTTATCGTTTTCTCTAATCACAGAAGTACTCATGCCCACTACAAATATCCAATCCAATAGTTTTATAAGGGAAGACGTGAAACCCGCAAGGTTTCAATTAACACAGAGCTCGCCGCTTTCTTACTGTAGCGGCTGGCGCGGAATTCGCAGGGCGGGCCAAGCAGGCTGACTGCAAGCCCAGCGCTCAGTCTTTGGCGTAGGGGCCACCACTGTCAGGCGCGAGCGGGGGGTCTGTTCCGCCCTGAGGGGCGGAGTTAGTCAGGAGTGTGGGACCTAGAGGGAGCGCGTTTCCCTCCTTTCCCTCCAGGTGGCGCTATAGGATTGCGGATGCGCTTCTGGGGCGGAGCTCCCAGCTCAGGCGCCCGCGAGGGGCGGTGACGGAATGGGGCGTGGACTGGCGGCTTCAGTTGACAAGGTATCCAAGGGAAACGAATTCTCCGGAAAACAACGCTAGACACTCTGGGAATTTAAGTACATAGACGCAGAAAGTGTACGCGTTGGAAAAAGAACGGGAGAAATGGGGAGTTCTGGGACGGAGACAAAAAAGAGGAGTTGTGTCTCCCAGAAAGTCGCTCCATTTTTCTCGTTTGCCCCCGGGGTCTCTCCCCTCCCTTGTCTCCCACCGGACTTGAAATTCTCCACACCCTCTGGAGTGCACTGGGGGCTCTGGACACAAATGCACGGGGGCTGGGAATGGTGCTAGCTGATGCTTCCTCGCCCCCAGCATCCGGTCCCAGCCTTGGCAAGCTCGCAGGGCTCTAGTGCCCAGGGTATGTGCCAGTATAGGAATTCCGCAGTCCCAGCCATTCCAAGAAAAATAGGCGTGCTGTTCCTCAGTTTGTCCAAAGGAAGCCTTACGCCCTTCCCTTCTGGAGGCTGGTAATAGGAAAATGACTCAAAGAATCCCCAGCCGGTCCACCCTGTGTGTACCCTCTTTTGTCTCCTTTTCCTGAACATGCACTATTCCTCCTGTTAACTACTCCTTTACTGTGTCACACAATCATTGTCACATATGGGGGCCAGGTGGTATTCGTGTCACACCCCCTATGTTAAATTGTCCCCTTTCCCTTGACCCACAACCACTGGAATATGCCCTGGTGAGGGGCATCCTAAGGGCAAGGCACAGGAAGTGCAGGAGCCCTCAGCAGAGCACACACACACTTCCCAGGCCAGCAGAGAAGGAGACCATGAGCAGGAGACAGCAGGTTTATTTGGGCTCTGGGTTCAGGGATGCCTGAGGTCTGAGTTAAGACGGCTCAGCTGGGTCTTGCAGCTCATGGGGCAGGCCAGGGCAATGAGGAGGGGTGACTCAGTGCTAAAGCCAAATCTCTTCATTTCAGAGTCCCTGGCCAGATGCTTCAGGAGTTGGTTCTGGGAGGGCCTGGGGATAGAGAGGGGTCTCTTCTGTCCCCTGGAGTCTTTGAGTTGTTTGCCAGGATCCGGGAAATGATCTGGGGGAGGGAGCCTCGAATGCACAGCCTTCATTTCAGTAACGACCATTTAATTTGTTCCTTGGCAGACTGAAGAGCCTGGAGGTGGGAGAAAGGATGAGAGAATTTGGGGGCGAGTCAAGTACCTCGATACTGCAGTGAGAGGGGTCTTGAGCCCATCTTCCTTATGTGTCTCTGCAACTCCGGGTCACTAGGTGGCGGCAGCTCGTCTCTGCCTGCTTTTGGCTGGGCCAGGCCGTCCAGAGAAAGAGCAGTCCAAACTGGCTGCAGCCAGCTCCCAGCCCAGGCCCAGACCTGCCCAGCCCTCTGCTGGTTTCTGCATCTGCAGTGGTGGGTGTGGCCCGAGGCCCGGCTTTCCCATACCATGTCATGCTAGCTGCCGCCCACAGTGCCACGTCCGGGCAGAAACTGGGGCCAGGCCTGACACTTCCCGAACCCAGACACCTCAGCAAGACTCTAGGTCTGGCCCTGGCTGGCAGCATGTCTGTCCTCCACCCACCCCCCCCAACCCACTGCTGATGTGGCACAGCTGGCAGAGGGCGGCTGGCCAGACACTGCCTCGGGACACCTGCACTCAGATTGCTCCCTGGCCCCTGCAGCTGAGGAAACAGGCCCGGTCCTGTGCTCACGCAAATCCACACAAGTGCGCACGCACACTGCGCCAATACGGCGGCGACTCCACCCACAGGTTGTCCCTCCAGCCACCAAGCCTCACTCCCTTCGGAAGGCTCATCCCGAACTGTCTGTCCCTTCTTTCTGCACAGCCTCCCTTCCTCTCTCAGGGACAGCCTGGCCCTGGGGGTTCTCCTGTTTCTAAGCAGATCCTAGTCTTCTCCTCGTTTCATCTCCCACTCACTCCCTACACCTTCCCTGGTTTTAACTCAATAATTCCATTGAAAGCGCTGCAACTTCATTCTTCTCCCCTCTGGAAAAACAGGAGCCGTGCTGAGGATTTTCCACCCGTTAGCTCATCTGATGCTCCTAATAACTCCGCGAGGAGTGCGCCGGGGTTATGTGAGGCCCGGAGGGGCTGAGTAACTTGCCTAGGTCACCCAGATTCTAGAGGGTAAAGTGGAACAGACACGCTGGGGTGACTCACACCAGCGCCTGTGTTCTTATCCACTTTGCGCATGCTCCCTGACCTCTTTGCATCAGAAAACTGCCCCGGGGCTGCACTCCTCCTGGCAGGTATGAGGCGGCCTGGGGAACCAGGAGGAGGGAGAGGCAGCATGGGCACCAAGGGCGTGGCAGGAAAGTGGGCGCCGCCCCTGGGGCTCCACAGGGGACCTTATACACCCATCTCGGCCTGTGCCACCGCAGCAGGAGGGGGTTAGTGCCAGGACAGGAAGCTCCGTAAACTCAGGATTAGTCTGTGCAGGGAGACCTGAGGGCGGACAGAACAGAGGGTGAGCGGTCAGCCTGACGGGCAGGAAGTTTGCACAGCTGGTGAACCAGTCCAGCCGCAAATCCAGGGACCTCCCTCTTGCCCCACATGCAGCCCCAGACAGGACCATGCAGGGGACTCTTCCACAGCCAGGTCACTCACGGGTTAGGTAGCAAGTGAGGCGGGGAGAAAGTTAGATGCTATCACAGGCTTCAGGTTCCCTTAACAACTCCAGCTTGGATCTTAGTGTGGAGGGGTGAAGGTTTGGAGGAGAGTTCCCGTTCATTGTCCTTTCCGGGACAGGGCGGGGGAGAATCAGGGACCTGAGTCCTCCGATTGCTCTGGGGGACAAGTGACTCAGTCATCTCCAGGGTGGGCAGTTTACCCCAGGGGATCAGTCTAACCATATGGAGCCAGGAAAGGAAGTGGTTACCAGCGAGGGCTGGGCGTCAATTATTAATGCCCAGCTCAGCACCACCTCAGAGATGCCAGAGGCCCCCTGTGACTCTCCCCAACAGATGGCCTGTCACTGCTCCATCCCCCCCACACCCTGACCTCTCAGCCTTGACAGCTCCCACTGGGTCCCCTGGGGGGCTGTGCTCTCCTCCCTCTAGTCCAAGGCAGATGTTGGGGACCTACCTGGGCC
The DNA here is from genome assembly GCF_014824575.4 of Sturnira hondurensis. Lineage (NCBI taxonomy): Eukaryota > Metazoa > Chordata > Mammalia > Chiroptera > Phyllostomidae > Sturnira > Sturnira hondurensis. Next base: position 3,269,835 of record NW_028094263.1, on the reverse strand, counting down.
ACACTCTGTTCAGTCAAGCCGCTGTCATCTGCCTGTGGAGAAGCAGTGTCACAGGGTGGTCAGGCCGGGGTGAGAGCACTGGGTTGGGAGAGGGAGATGAAGGGGCTTGGGGTGGTGGTGAGTGAGGCGGTGGTCAGGAGGATCCAGGGTGGCACCTGCATCGCCCCCTAGGGAAGCCCTGTACCCCGTCAGTTGGAAGCTGGAACCCCTGGGGCCTGTATGATGCATGGAGAGTAAGGGAATAAAGTTGGTAGAAAAGGTTTAATTCCAATAGGAAGGCCAAACCGGGCAGGGCAGTTCTACCTACAGCCCCACCCCTCAACCTCAAGGCCAAGGCAGCCACCTGGTGTCTCTTTGAGAGTTTATTTCCCTGGTCTGTACTTCCCACCAGGGAGGGTGGTGAGGTGCTTGGGGCTTCTACAGGGGGAGAGGATGGGACGTATCTTTTACTAACTGTCACTCCCCCCCATGAGTGCATTGCCCCCAGAGTCACTTGTGCTGGAGGACTCTGGGCTCCCACACCTGGGCCCTCCCAGCCTTGGGCACAGGGAGGACGATGGTGAGGGCAGCCTAGGGGAGAGGAGGGGGCACGTGGGAAGACTCTTACCCTGAAGTTCACTTTCTGGATCACTTGCTGGGGGTCACTCTCCAGAATCACACTGCAAGAGAGAGACACCGGGAGGAAAGCCGGTGACGTGATGCTCCCCTCTGCCCCCGGCTCCACGCCGACGCCTCTTCCCTCAACCACCATGTCCTGCAACGTTCCCCCTCCGGGGCACCTTCCCACTGGGGCTCCTCACGTCAGAACTCTCCCTGCACTCCCTCAGCTCTGGCGTTTCTGCATTTCAGACCTGGTGGTCTCACGCTTGGTTGTCTTTGAGCAAAAGCTGTGAAGTCGAGGGGGTCCAGTCCAGGACAATTGGGGCGTCAAAAGCAGGGGCTCAAAAAATTCGGTGCTCTCAAAAGTTCATGGTCCCTTCTGGGTCAGGGACGGATTCAGACGCAGCGAGGGAAGGGAGGTGACCTGGGCTGTCTAGCTGGGTTCACTATTATTCTATGCCATAGATGAAAGAAATGGAACTCTATAAAAATCAGAATCTATCGTCTTTTTTGATGGATCCAGATATCAAGACTTTTCTCAGCTAGGGCGCACTCTTGCATGACATCTTGGGGCGCTCTGTGGCCATTTGCAGGTGTGCGTGGGGGGGCAGGAGGGAAGGCCTCCCTGTGGGCAGCGCAGAGACCACACAGGGCAGAAGCCCAGCTTTGTCGCTGTCCTGCCCCGGGGCGTGACGAGACCTTTCCTGGGCACCTTCTCCAGGCCCCATCCCTGGGGCACCCCCAGCCCTGGGTTCCCTCACCAGAGGTCTTTCCTCCTTAAAGACAGAAGCACACCAGACCAATGCTCTGGTTTAGGCATCAACTTGGCTGACAATTCTCTGATTTTTCTTGGGGCGGGGGACTGAAAGCTACTCAAGGGGCAGAGACTGGGCCTGTTGGGGGCACAGACCCAGAACCCAATAAAGCCTATGCCCTCCCTTGTATGAGCCCTGCCTGGGCCCCATCCCTCACTTTGTGGTTGTGTGTGTGCTTTCTGTAAAGAGGTGCCACCAGATGGGATGTGCTTCTGGTTCCACAAAATCTGGACTTATTCCACTCTCTTTGGGGGCCCAGGAATTAGCCCCAGGCCTTGCAAGTAGCAGGCAGTCAACAGGGAGAGAGGGGGAGGAATTCCACCACCCCACACCCCAGAGCAGCCTGGCCCCTGGGCGTGTGGCACAGTGCTGTGGAACCGGGCCCATGGCTTTGGCTCTTGGCCCTGCTGTGTGACCTTGGGCAAGTCACTTGATCTCTGAGCCTCTGTTCCCTCATCTCTAAACTGGATATAATGTTAAAGGTGCTTGGATGTTTTTAAGATGATCAGTTTCTATTATTCTTTGCCCTAGGGCTGGAACATCCTTTTCTCCCCGATTACTGCCCCCCTTGGGGATTCACTAACCAACCCTTGTCATTGTCAAAAGTGCACCCAGCTTCCAAGGACATAATAGCACCCCAATAGCGAGCGACACTTGTTGAGGAGAATCAGGAGCTTCACTAGCATCCCCTTATTTCCTTCCTGCCCCCTACGAGGTAGTTCCTTTACATCCCCATTTGAAAGATGGGGAAAGTGAGGCTCAGGGGGAATAAGTAACTGGCCCAGGTCACGCATCTAGCCGATGCGGGAATGGAGCTCTGTGAGGGGGATATGTGCACGCAGTAGGGCTCTGCCAGGGTGAAGCCCTTCTAGGGAGGGGCCAGTGCTGGCTGCCTGCTTCTCCTGGGCCCCGGGGAGCAAACCCCTTCCCCCAAAACCCTGCCTATTCCACAGTCAGCCACAGCTGGACATCGGATTCCTTTCTTGTTTGCTTGACTTTGGCTAACACCGACATCAACCTCCATCCTCGTGAGTGGGGTGGGGGGATGAGATCACGGGGAATGTGCTGGGGGAAGGGAGGGAGGAGTTGGCCCGAGATAGCCAACAGTGTGCTGGGTGCAGTCTGGAGCGAGTGACCTTCCAAGGCACCACCTGCTGTGAGTCTCCCTGACCACCCGCTCCTCACCCGCCATCCACAATCTCGTCCAGCACCAGGAAGGCTCCATCCATGTTCTCCAGCAGCCAGCGCTTCTCCACGTTCTTCCTGAAGGGGACACAGCTCCTGAGCCTCCCCTGGCCGGGGGGCAGCCAGGCCCCCGGCCTAGGTGAGACAGGACCCCTCTCCACCTATATACCTCACCACACCCCCAACCATCAATGGGAAGGACAATGTCAAGGGCAGTGAGGGCAGCGCCTGGGCTAGGGACTCCTGAGCAGAGGACAGGCCTGCTTCCTTAAGCCCTCCTTGCCCAAGCTCCCACCCTTGGGGCGTAGACACAGTGCCCACCATGGCACCCCTAATGCATCTCATAAGCTGATTTCGATGCTATAGCTCTACTACAGTGTTGACTGGGGAATTTATTTATTCTTGGATTTTCCTAGTTGGGTTTCCCCAGGTCGTACTCACTGGAATAGACACCAGATAACAGAACGGGGGTCCAGTGAAACCACCCTGAGCTTCAAGTTGGAAAGCCTGAGTTTGAGTCCGTTCTCGTAGAAACCATTTGCAACCTCAAGCATATCATTTGGCTCCTCCAGGCCCCATTTTCTGGCCGGACCCTCACGTGGCTCTGGACGGTACCATGGTGGTTAGGTAACGGCAGAGGCCTTGCAGGGGATGCTCCAGCTCCAGTCTTAGTTTTGTAGGGACTTGGGGACAAAAGCGGGGGGGCGGGGGGAAAGACCCTGCTTCCGTGACCTATGAAGATGGGGGGGGGGCCTTGAGGGGCAGAGCACCTCACTCACCTTAACATGTGATTGAGGGACTCAAACAGGCAGGTGAGAACAGACATGAGCATCAGCTGGGGGCGGGCAGATGTGGGAGGAAAATGAGAGAGCGTGAGGTTGGGAAGGCCGAAAGGAGGCCCCAGAGTTTACTTGCAGGGGAAAGTGTCCCCTTCCGGGTTGACAAGGCTGGAGCCCAACTGTAGTGCGACCTCGGAGAATGCCTCCTGTGTACCGTTGGGAAGCACAAGAGCGCCCCACTGTGGGACACTGAGTGTACCCTTCTGTAGAGATGATTTATAAAAAGAGAAACAGCCCTGGCTGGTGTGGCTCAGTGGCTTGAGCACGGGCCTGCGAACCAAAGGGTTGCTGGTTCGATTCCCAGGTGGGGCACATGCCTGGGATGTGGGCCAGGTCCCCAATAAGGGGCGTGTAAGAGGCAACCACACATTGATATTTCTCTCCCTCTCTTTCTCCTTCCCTTCCCCTCTCTCTAAAAAATAAATAAATAAATGCTTTTTTAAAAAATAAAAAAGAAAGAAATAGAGGCTCCTGCAGAGTGTCAGTGCTCGTTCCTAAGGAACCCAAGGGGCATGATGGCTATGCCTTGTCCCAGAAAGAAGCGCTGTGGCTGCCGACCGACCCCCAGGGTCTAGAAGGAGGGGCACTAATGGGAGCTACAAGGGAGCTACCGATGCCCTCGTCGTAGGGCCCCTCACTTTGTGCATGTGCGTGTGCTTTCCGTGAAGAGGTTCCACCAGATGGGAGGTCCTCTGGTTCCCCAAAACCTGGACTCACCCCACTCCCTTTTGGGGCCCAGGACTTAGCACCAGAACCCAGCTCCGACCCCAGACTCCAAGCCATTCCACCCACAAAAGACCCTCTTTGTCACCCCAACTCCTGAATTCACCTCGTTCTCGTAGGACGAGCCCACCACATACAGGAAGAGGTCGATGCTGCTCTTGTAGACAATGGTCATGCCCCCGAAAAATGCGATCTCACCTAGAAGTGGGGGGGACGTTCAGCTCTGGCTGCCCGGGCCTGGCCCCTCCTCCCCAGCCCCAGCTCTGCACCTCCCCCTCCCGCTTCCTTCTTGCCTTTCCAGGGAACCCTCGGTAAGACTAGCACTGGGGACACCACCAGGGCTGCTCTCCGTCCTCCCCTCCCCCCTCTTTTTCTAGCAACCACCTCATTCTGAGGAGTCAGCAAACCCAGTTCGTGGTCCACCTTCCGCCCCATCCCACCGCGTGCAGTGCCGTGAACCGGCCCCACAACTCAGTTGGCCTCTTCCCCGGAGAGGGGTCTAGGTGTGCTGGGGGGGTTGAGAGGAAAGGGGGGGGCGTGCCCTGGAGATACAGGTGGACAGCTGGGCAGGAGAGGAAAACAAGTCTCTGAAGAAAAGGAAATGGCCCATGGGTTTCCAGGGCCAACGGGGACAGATGTGTCCTGACGGAGGAGAGGACAGTGAGTGTGCAAGAGTGCCCAGTGAGGAAGAGGAGGACACTTACTGTCAGTCCGGCTGGTCTTATTGAAGACATTTTTCTCGAAGGCCATCTGCTCCTTCATGGAGGGAAATGTGTCATCATAATACTACGAGAAAGGGAAGGCGAATGGGGTAAGAACCGTCCCACAGAGTCTGGGCGCTCCAGGCACAGGTGGCAGGGAGCGGCGGGTGCCAGCCCCCTGTCCCATCTCATTGCCCTCTAGGCCTGAACGCTCACTGTTTCCCCATAAACATAAGCTCTAGGCACAGAAACTAGTAAAAAGTGGAGAAACTTTGAGGCCTGTTTCTGGAGTCATCTCCTGATTCTTGGAGGCGTTTGGGCGTTGAGCAGACATGCGGTGTGCTGAGGACTGGGGGGCCACTAAGTGGTCACCTGGAGTCCACATGAACCCGAGTGTGCAGGAGAGAGGGCTAAGCCCAGGGTCCTGCAACAAAAGGGTAACAATCCTGACTCCTCTTTATCATCCCCATTGTACTGATGGGGGGGGGGCTGAGGTGTGAAAGAGAAGGGGAACTTCCTTGACATCCCACGGTCGGAGGGGCGGAACTGGGATGCAACACCAAGGACTGCCTGACTTCAGGCAGGGCGATGTGAAGATGAAATATCTAAGGAAAAGTTCCCGGCATACATTGCACAATTAAATCGGCGCTGTTTTGCCCGGGGTTTCGTGAGCCCCTCTCTCTGACTCCATTTCTTAACCTGAATGTGGATGTGTCCTTCTGGGAGGAAGTCCTAGAACCTCTGGCATTGCCAATCCACCTCTGACCACCTGCTGGGGCAAGGTACGGTGAGCTCGCTCGGCTTTCAATTTTCTGGTTGTGGATTATGCCACTTAGTACCCAACTGCCGGCAGATTGTCTCCCTGCTGACCACTACTGGCATGAGGACAAAAAGTTTCAGCAACAAACAAACAAACAAACAAACACTGTAATGTATTTCATAGCTAGTTTAGATGCTGTATCCCTACTATAGTTAGTTGTATTTAGGGTAGGCAGTTACTTTTGGATTACCCTGCTTTGGCTTCCCCAGGCCGTGGTCACTGGGATGGATGCTGAGTGACTGACTAGGTCGTGCGGAGAAAGCCACCCTCCTGAGCTCCGAGTCAAAATACCGGAGAGCTCGGCTCTCTGTTCTGACATCGACACGTGAAACCCCAGGTGCCTCATTCAGCTTCTCTAGATGGTGTTTTCCTCATTTGTGGAAGCGTTGAACTATGCATGTGGTCTCTGAAACCCTGGCTGGTGCTAAGTTCTGAGACTCCTCAGACTAAATCCTGAGTGTTTACTAAGCTGTGCGAGAAGAGTACAGGTTGCTTGTTTAAAATGTGGGGACCGGGACTCCTGGGTCCCAGGCTCCACAGGCCACTGACCCCTGGACGGTTCCGTCCAGGCTCAGGGCCCAGCTGGCTACTTGGAAGGATGATGAGAAGACATTTCAGGGGACAGGATTAGAAATAGGGAGGCACCCTGCCCCAACCAGGGTCCAGCCATCTGACAAGGCAGGGGATGGACATGGGGGCTCTTGGAGGGTCTAAGCTGAGCTGTTCTGAGTGACTGAACCCGCAGTGGGGTCTCTCCTGAGGCGGGAGTCCGCTGGGTGGGGACCTCTGTTCTCAGGGCAGTAGCGCAGTTTTCAGGGGCCCTAGGGTGAGGGTGGGAGGTTTACCTTGGCCAGCAGGCGGTGTCCGTCATTATCTAGGATGAAAACAGCCTTGATGGTGTAGAGAGAAGGTTCCTGCAACTGATACAGGGTGGGGTGGGGGAGTCCATTGGCCCCTGACTCAAGGCAAATACCCTGTCATTGAGTTTATGGGAACTGCTGGCCCCAGGAGTCCACGATCAGGGTCCAGTGACCCTGGTCCCAAATGTTCATAGCCGGTTCTTGCCCAACCCTGTGCTAAACGCGCTGCCTCCTGTCCTGCTCCCCCCGCCCCTGCAGACGTTCCACTGCAGGCCCCTGGCGGGCGCGCTGCACGTTGGGTGCGGAAGGTCCGCCCGGGCCCAAGTTCTGTCATGCACTGACTGCCGCAGAGCCCGAGTCGGAGTGTATCACAGAACCTGGGCCGGGGGGACAGCGGTGCGCCTCCTCCTTCCGGCTGAGCTCGGGGCTAGGCCGGCCTCCCTCTGAGCGCGCCCCCAGCCCCCTGACGCGGGGGGGCTCCGGAGCGCGCACATCCGCCCACCGGCCCTCGGAGCGCCTTCCCCCGCCTTGCAGAATCTCAATCCACCCCACCCCCAAGCTGTGTCCATCGCTGCTCTAAACGGACCCAGAACTTCAGCCCCACTCGGACTCTCAGGACAGGCCTCCTGGAGAGTCCACGCCCGCGGGAACTTTTTCTCGCCGGCCCGGCCCGGGCCCCTCCCCGCGCTGCTCAGCGGTGGCACCAAGTTCCCGGCGCCAGGCGTGCGAGTTAGGAGTTGGCTGCCCCGCTCAACCCCACCCGGGCCCTGATTCCTGCCCCCCGGACCCCGGCGCCCGCCCGCCTGCTCCATACCCGCGACCCCGCGGGCTCCCCGGCTCGGGCGGGCGGTGCTGCGCCCCCGGCCTGGGCGGCCGCGGCCCCCTCCCCCGGGTGCGGACGTGGCCAGGCCTCGGGCCGCTGCATTCCGCTCGCCGCCCAGCGCTGACAGCGCCTCTCGCCGCCCCGCCCCCGAGCCCGCCCGGCCCACCGGGCCGCCCCCCACCCCCCGGAGGCCACCGCCCTCCCTTTCCCCGACTCAGTGCCTGCTTTTCCCTTTCCCTGAGGCCCTTTCCTCCTTCTCGCCCTCCCTACTTTCCCTGACCCCCTCCCCCTGCGCCCCACACCCCGGCCCTCCTTTCCCCACCTCTCATGTCTCTCCTTCTCGGCTCCTTTCCCCTCTTTAAAGTCCATTCTCCGTATGTCCCAGGACCAGCCCCCTCTCTGTCCCCTCCTGCCTCCTTTCTGGCCTGTGGGTTTGTTTGCACCGGTGTCCACAGGCTGTCCTGGGGACAGCAGAAAACACAGCCACGTCCGGTTTTGTCTCAACTACTGCCAGGTGCTGTGCAGACAAATACAGAGCTCAGGGATAATGACAGCAGTGAGAGCAGAGGAGGACAGCTCTGGAGAGACCCTCTGTTCCCAGCAGGCTCCCCCACTCCTGCCACTTCCTCCCAGAAAGCCCTCCAAGACACAGGACACCATCCAAAGCGAGACAGACTCCTAGCGGCACTGATGCTCCATACCCACGGCATCAGGCTTTGCCACGCTGTGGCTTCTTGGGTCTAAGCGACACCAGAACACATGCTCTCCCTTCAGGGAGCTCAAGGCCAGTGGGAAACTCACACTCTCAGGCTACAGAGTTAACAGTGCTTACCCATCTCCCCTTAAAACCGCCAGGCGTGTATTTTACACTCAAACACTTTCGCATGCATTACCTAACACACCCCACACCTGGGAGGCCGGTGTTCCCGCGCCCGTTTTAAGGAAAGGGAAACTCAGACCGTTTCCGGATTGTATAGCTAATAAACAGTCGAGGGAGACAGCATCCAAGGTTCAGACTGGACATGTCCCCCACGCTTCCTTTCAAGGCCTGTTGTGCCGGGCACCGGAGGACTGCCAGGTGGGGCTTTCCTCTGCGGCACGAGGTCCAGTCTTCTCATTCTTCCAGTCCCCGCTTTGGTGTCGTCTCCAGAAGGCCATCTCTGGCATCCACCAAATGGTGTCTCGGGCCACATTCTCTAACTCAGCACCCTATTCAGTTATTTGTTACATTGCCCTTTTCTCAGTCTCTAAATATTCTTTTTATTGATTTGTTTACGAATGTGTAGGACCCTTCTCCGCACCAGACTTTGAGTCCTCTGAGAACAGAAATGATGTGTCTCTCTTGCTCATTGTGGAATTCCTACCCCCCCCCCAAGGGCCTAATGCACTACAGGTACTTAATAAGCATTTGAAGAGGAAGTGAATGAGCAAATGAATTTAGGATGAAGGAGAGCATGTGTAAAATAACTGAAATGTATTTATCAGTGAAACCATATTTTAGGTTTTGTACAAGTATTTATTGAGCGCTTTATGAGTCCCTGGGCTTTGAGAGTGGAAAAAGCAAACAGAGTCTTTGCTCTCATGAAGTTTATATTCAAATGTTACTGTTTGTGTGCCGTGGTTCAATTCCCAGTCAGGGCACATGCCTGGGTTGCAGGCCAGTTCCCAACGAGGGACACGTGAGAGGCAACCATACATTGATGTTTCTCTCCCTCTCTCCTTCCCCTCTCCTCTAGAAATAAATAAATAAAATATTAAAAAAAAACAAAGTAGATATTACATAAGTTGTTGATAAGTGCAACGAAGAATAATAGAGCAGGAAAAGGGATTAGAGCAGGAACAGGGATTAGAGCAGGAACAGCGATCAGGAATGTGAGGGGTTGAGGGGAGCAGGGCAGAATGCCGTTTTCCGTGGTGTCACTGGGGAAAGCCTTCAAGAAGGTGACATTTGAAGACAGACCTGAAGGGGGTGAGAGAGGAAGCCACGCAGACACCTGGTGAAAACGTCTGAACTTCTGTGAGGTAGAAGGCACGCTTGAATCTTCCTCGCAGGCTGTCAGAGTTACAACAGTGACCACTAACGGACACTGGTTGGTGCCATGGGGGCTGGGGAGGAAGAGGCAGTGTTTTATTTGACTTCCAAATCGTCAGAAATTATGTCAATGGTCATGCCAGCTTGATGTGTTATTAAAAATACTGACTTGATTATTTTGATCCCTTCTGTGAGGTGGCCCATTTTTCGTTCACATGTACAGAAAAGCCTGCTAACTTCTGTGTGGTATACGCTACCCACAGGCGGGAGGAGGGAGGGAGGGAGGAAGACCTGGGAAGACGGGGGCCTTGGGGAGCTGGTGGGGCTCCGTGGGACGAGGTGAGGGAGGCGTAGTTACAGGAGGGGTAGATGAGAAGGCGCTGGAGAGAGGCACCGGGGCTGGCACAGAGAGGAGGTGGGGGGAGGAAGCTTAGGGACCACGAAATCCTTATCACCACCACCTTCATCACTTGGCTGTGCTGGTTTTAATCACCAGGATCTCTTTACATCTTAAGTGCTGTGGCGAATGTCAATTCAGAGCCCTTGAGTTGAACTTTGCAAGGAAGAGATTCTCCTCATTGATGGCTGTGCCCTAAACTCCCTCAGCAGAGACCCTAGGGCTCCTCTCCTTTCTCAGGACCCCCCGGGCCTAGGGTGTCCCTTTACTGAGATTCTGTGTGAAAATATAAGCTCAGCGTGCACAGTGCTGGAGCAGTGTCGTGCACGGAGCATCACCTCGGGACTTTACAGCGTAAGCCTGGCAGAACCGGAAAGTGTTCAGGTGGAGCAGGAGAGGAGCAGCTGGAGAGCCTTCCTAGAGTGAGGAGGCCAGAGCCAGGTTCAAAAAGAGCACAGCCTTCATGTTCCCCTGCTCTCTACTCCCTCGGAGGGTGTTTGGGGGTGGGGGGTATGCACTCCTCTAACCAGCACCTGTGGAGTTCCCCGGGGCTCAGAGTCCATCCTGAAAACACACACGTGGGCTTGCACACACACACACACACACAGCCTTCAGAATCTCCAGGAGGCAAGTGATGCAAACAGGTTCTCCTCTGGACCTTGGTTTACCTTGGAAACAGAGGAGAGACCATTCCGTTTCCTCTGACTCACCCTCCTGCCACCACATTTCTGCGCTGTCTGTCCTAGGATTTCGGCATCTGTTCTCGTGTGACAAGAAGAAACAGCTCCCTTGGGTGACAGTCTCTCTCTCTCCTTCCTGCTATAATGTCAAGAGGGGGAGGTATGTGTGGCATGTGGTGGCCTCCAGAGAGAAAACACAAGCTTCTCTGCTCTGCCTGCAGGGTGGGTTTCCAGGGGCCACCCTCAGGACGGCCCTGCTATCTTCCACATAGTCAGCTTCGTCTGGGGGAAGGAGGTCCTAGTGTGGGCAGAGAGTTGGGCAAGAAGGGGTCCTCAAGCTCAGCTCTGTGCACAAGTGGCTTTATACGTGGGATTCGATTTTTTATTTTTAATTTATTTTTTAATCCTCACCCGCGGATATATCCATCCATTGATTCCAGAGAGAGAGGAAGGGAGGTGGAGAGAATGAAAGAGAAACATTGATGTTAGAGAAACATCGATCGGCTGCTCCCTGAGCGTGCCCTCACAGGGGACCAAACCTGCAACTTTTTGGTTATGGAACGACGCTCCAACCAACTGAGCCACACTGGTCGGGGCCATAAGATCTGATTTTTAAACTTTGAATGTGTATGTTGTTATTCCCACTTAACTCAGGAGGCCCCAACTAGCAAGGGGCAGAGCCAGATTTTTGAACCCAGCTCTGAGTCCAAAACACCCTCTCTTCTCACCTCACAGTAGGGCCTCTCTGACTGTGCCCTGCCACACTGAGAGCCACACAAAGCGATTCCTCAACACAGTTTGGGAGAACGTGGTGCGGATGTATGGGACAGCTGAAGTCAGCTTCATAAAATGTTATGCCAAGACAGGAGTGAACAACGAGGTGCTTTCATTGGCTAGGTCTGGGGAGAGAGCATTTGGGGATTGAGAAATGGTGCATTCTTTTCCAGGTGGTGATTCTCGTTGTGTGCTCATGCGTTATTACTACTGTTGTCCTTAATCCACTCGGATTGCTGCTCCAAGCTAGCGATTCTCTGGCTGTACAGCAGAATCACCAGAGGAGCTTTTACAAAATCCCGATGCCCAGGGCTGCTCCGGGAGACTGATTTAACTGGCCAGGGATGGGACCTGGACATTAATATTTTTTTATAAGCCCCCCCCACCGCAGGTGATTCTAATGTGTAGCCAGGGTGGAGAAGCCATCTTCTAAGAGGTCTGGTAGGGGTGGACGGAAAGACGGGCTGGCTTGCAGAAGAGCTTTACCTATTTTTGATGGTTTAATGGTAACAACCTTGCTAATGATGTTTACCATGTAAGAAAGGTGCCAGATGTCTGGATTGGATGGCAAATTGATTTCCTTGCAAGACATGCTAACATTTAGTATTGACAGGATGTAATCCTAGAATCTCTCAGAAGGGTGTAAGGCAATCTCAGGCAGGCATCTAATCCATTCCTCTGGACTGAAGGAAGTTGGAAAGGGAAAAATAAGGGCAACCAAAATAGCAGAAAGATTGCATTTCCCTTTAGGGGAAAGAGCAATTCCCACTGTTCCAGAACAAATCCAAGCCCAGCCGGGCCACCTTCCCACATCCCCTTCTCTGAGGGTTTCCTGGCAGGTGTTGTCTTTGCAGGATGAGTGGAAGATGGCTGTGCCTGCCGGTGGCTAGACAGCTTTTCCGAAGAGGAAGCTGTGTCAACAGATACAACCAGGACGTGTGGGGATTTCAGTTAGCCGTCTCCTTTTGTGGCCCCAAACGCCTGTGCATTAGGACGAACCCTCTCCCTAGCTTCCCACAGCCTTCTCTTCTTTCTTGAGCAACCTGGAGCTGCAGGGGCAAGGCCTGGTTCTGTGGAAGGCTCTCAACCTCTCCCTTAGGGAGAAAGTGCGTGTGCTCACTTTTTCCAACAGTCTTTTTGGTCTGATTTAATGGATACACCAGGATGGATGACATACCAGCATGGGGTCTTTCTTTTGCCTCTTAGGTGAATGTACTATTAACAGCTCATCCTTGCAGAGGGTGGAGATGTGGGGGTGGGGAGGGAAGAGGGGAGCTTCCCGGGAGGACACACCCCAGATTTGCAAGGTTATTCCGTGGGTTCTGGGAAGAAGGTGTGCACCTGCTCTGACTCGATCTGGAACTCCAGTCAGAGTGGAAGACAGTCTTCCTATCTCTGCTCCCTACCTCGGACTATTAAATGTCCTGGGAGCCCACACCCTGCCAGGCCCAATGGCCTGCTGTTCGCTGACATTTCCTCTATATCTGGATAGTACCCTCCTCAGCCCCCAAAACAGGCCAGCAATTCTTTGTCCTTCCCTTTTGTGTAACTGCTAAGCAGCAAACTTTTCTAACCACCAATGACTGGGTTCCTTTAACTCGATAACACAGTTTCTGCTATGCCTGCCTCCCTGTCCACTGAAATAATTATTATACGACTTTAAACACAGTATTTGAGGTGGGGAGGCAGAAGCACCTGGACAAAAACAAAAGACTCTCCGCTCTGCCTCTAAGAAGGAACACAAAGCACCCCCCCTTCTCTCAGTGCCTGCCACTCCCTCCACACCTGGGACCCCAGAAAAAACAAGGAAGGAAAGGGGGGAACGGGTAAGAGCGCAACCCCAAGAAACTGACTGGGTCATTAGGGAGAGGCAGGGTGGGCAGAGGTAGAAGGGGGTATAAGCATTCATGGGAAAAGTAAAATAAAAATAAACTATTAAAAAAGAGAAACTGTCATTAAAAAGTGACCAAATGAATTTAGGCTCTCAAAGTTATGTGGAAGACCACATGTTACCTTCCCCACACGGCCTTCCCACCTGCAGCGGCCCTTTCATTTCAGTAAATATCGTATTTGATTTCATGTTAGTCATACACTCGCTGTATGATTTCATTTCTTGTCCTAGGTACCCGGTGCCATTATATAGCTGGAAAGAAACTTGGAGAATGCAAACGAACTTTTCCAAAACTCAGTTTGGTTGGAGCTAAGGTTTTCTGACTCCCCATAAAGAACTTCCCAGTTGGTTTGTTTGAACTGTGTCAGGATTTAAAATTGTTCAGGATTTGCTGTGTCAAACAAAGAACCACACCTACCTCCTCAAAAGTCATGTATTTAAGCCCTGTGACTTTAGCCTTGACATCTTTCAGTTCCATGGTTTTTAAATGATTTATTTACTTATTTTCAGAGAGAGTGGAAAGAAAGAAGAGAGGGAAACACCTCTTGGTTGACCATTGCATGCTCCATACTGGGGACCTGGCCTACAACCCGGGCACATGCCTGTCTGGGAATTGAACCCACAACCTTCAGGTTCACTGGCCAACACTCAACCCACTGAGCCACACCAGCCAAGGCTCAGTTCTACGGTTTTTAAATATTTCCTTTCCAACCCCCCCCTTAGTATGTTCTTAGAGTTACTGATCACTCCTTATTTCTACTCCTTTCGTACCCAATAGTACTTACCTGTATAGTCTTACTAGTTCAGGGACTGGTCTGTCTCTCATTTCCTTGATAACATGCCATATCCTTCGAAATCAATCTCCTTCAAGTATTAACTCCCGCTTCTAACAGAAATCACAGGCCTGCCTGCTTGAGCTCTCCTTCCATTATTCAGTATTTATTGTCCACCAAGTTCCAGGCACTGTTGTAGGTTTTGAAGACTCAAGTTAATGGACAAAATTCTAGTCCTCATATTCTAGCATTTATAAGAAACAAGTAGGAAAAGGAATAACTAAAACATGTACTCTTTGAATCAGTGTTTAGATGGGTAACTGGCTGGGTAGTTTTCTGAGGACTCGATGAACAGATAAATGCTGGTGTATATTTCTATGTGGTGAAATTGGTTTGTAATCTGCAAAACAAGTTAAGCCTCAAATTAAGCCTCCTAACTCTCCAAATACGTGATGGACTCTATGCTCTCATTTAACAAGTTACCAATTGGCCTCCTCAAGTTGTACAAGGACGGATAGATTACTAAGATCTTCCTGAGTCAAAAACTTGAGGCCCTGGCAGGCGTAGCTCAGTGGATTAAGCACGGTCCTGTGAACCACACGATCCCGGTTCAATTCCCACCCAGGGCACATGCCTGGGTTGCAAGCCAGTTCCCTGCAGGGGACTCACAAGAGGCAACCATACATTGATACTTCTCTCCTTCCCCTCCCCTCTAAAAGATAAATAAAATCTAAAATAAAAGAATTTTTTAAAATTAAATTTTATTTTTTTAAGATTTTATTTATCTTTAGAGGGGAAGGAGAGAGAAAGAGAAACATCAATGTATGGTTGCCTTTCGTGCATCCCCTGCTGGGAGTTGGCCTGCAGGGAACCCGCCTGCAACCCAGGCATGTGCCCTGACTGGGAATTGAACCTCGATCCTCTGGTTCGCAGGCCCACGCTCAATCCACTGAGCTACACCAGCCAGGGTAAAAATAAAAGAATTTGAGTTGACGCCTTTTTGTCCCACAGCTGGGAACAATTCACTACAACCCCCAACTCAGCGATTGCCTACATGTGGTCTTGGGACCGAGCTGCATAAAATTTACCCAAGTCATTTAATAACCAGGCAGGTTATTAGGCCACCACCCCAGGGTAAGTGAATTAGAATTTCTAAACTAAGGCCTCAATTTGCAGGTTTAACAAGTTCCCCAAGTGATGCTGGGGATAAACAAATGTTTGAAAATCACAGGGATGGCTAGACGAGACTGAAGAACACCAACAACTCCGAAAGTTCCTGAAAGGCTAAACTCACGGGAGGTTGGGCAGGGAAAACCAGGGAGGGGAGGCGGAGCTCTTCGGGGTGTTTTTATCATAACAAAAATCGCTAATTATACCACATCCCTCACACCAGCAGCGTCCCACCATTGCCACGGCAACCCACTCCCAGGGCTGTTCCCGCGTTAACTTCTGCATTGGAAAGTGATGCACTCAACCCAGACAGGAGAGGGGCGTTCCTCCAGGCCCGGAAGCTAGCACAGCAGTTTCCGCTGCCAGCACCTAAGATGGCGGCACGGCCATCTCCACCACGCGAAATACATGCTCCGTATTCTGCTTAGGCCCGCCCCCCCCTCCTCGGTCTCACTGGACTTCTGCAAGTCACTGTGGGAACCCTCAAAGGGGTAATCCCACATTCCGGCGGCGATACCTCCTCCCATCCCTGGCCCTAGGCCTTTATTCTCCACCCGAAGAAAGCACTAGAAGCGCTAAGCCTGCACGCTTTGCTCCACGCCCAGCTTGTAATACCTCCTGCGGCCGGAGCATGGCAGAGGGGGGCAGAATGTCGGGGGCGATAGGGCCTTCGCCCCACTTATTGGTGGGCCCACGCCGTGGGGAGGGCCTACACGCCCATTGGGCAGTGGATCATGCCCGTCTTGGGAAATCGAGAGAGGAAGGAGGAGGCAAGCTCAGCCATTGGGCTCTTTCTGCTGTCAGTCAAAGTGACATCCGGCGACGGCCACGGTCTCAGCTCGTTGATTGGAGAAACGTGTTGGCCGCAGAGGGTGGGCTTCCGAGTGAGGTGGGAGGAGGGGGCGGGGAGGGAAGCGGAGGCTCGGGAGCTCTAGGCCGGCCGGCGGCGGCAAGGCCTGGACTCGGTTTGAGGACCTGCTGTGGCGGCAGCGGCGGACGCCCAGCTCAGCAGCGGGTATCCGACACAGTCCTTTCCCTGACGGGAGGCGCGCAGCGTCGCGGGGCTGAGGGTTAGGGGCTGAAGGGCGGCGGGGTGGAGCTGAGGGGCAGGAGGCGGGAGCGGGCGGCCGAGCCGGGTTCGCGTCGGGGCCGTGCCCTGGGCCTGTCGGGGAGGGGCCGCGAGTCCGAGGAGACTGCGGGCTCCCGGGTGGGTTGGACTGGGGAGGGCTGAGAGCGCGGGAAGGCGTGGTGGTAGGCCCGGGCTTGGGCGCGGGGTGGGGCTATAGCGCAGGGCGGGATGGGGTTTGGCCCTAAGGGTGGGTCAAGGCCAGGAAAGTAGCACTTGTTCGTTGCTGTCCCAGAAGGCTGGAAACCGAGGACCCGAGAGCGGGCATGGCGACTTGGTCTCAGCCGGACTCCGGTATCCGGGACGGGGTGGGACCGGGCTTAGACCAGAGGCCTCTGGCCTTAACTTGATCTTTAAGGGACCTTGCCCTGTTTCTCAAATTTTATTGGCTCTTGATAGTAATAAATTGCGTGAGAACGGGAGGGCAGTGTAAGCTGAAACTCTGGGTCGCAGTTGTGTTTAATCAAGTAAGCGTGTGTGTGTGTGTGTGTGTGTGTGTATAGGTAGGTAGATGTAGATCCCTATTATCCTTTAGAATAAATTGGTAGGTGGGTTCCAACAGTGAAGAGAGCTGTGTCTTGCTTTAAGAGGTTAATTGAAACTCAAAAGTAGAGACCAGAAACTGAAAGACAGGCGGTTTTATTCCCTCCCCACTTGGCTATCTGGGTTGAGAACTTTTTTGCCACATCCTTCTGTTTTGGCTCAGAAGGTCATGTGAATGAAAATAAAACCTGCCTATTCAAATGCTGTATCCAATAATACTGGCTCAACTCCCCCTCCCCTATTCCTCTTTGAATACCCCCTCTGGCTTTTTTTTTAAATGTGAGAATGATGGGAAAGGGAAAGCAGATTTCAAAGCCAAGAAAACAAAAGGCGTTCTACTTCTCTGTGAAGTGGTGGCCTGACCCGAATACGGCCTTTTACACTCCCATCCACTAATAACTTCTTCCTCCCCTATAGATCTGGGGAGGGACAGAACTTGCAGGTAGTTTTCTTCTGAGAGATGGACAACCAGCCTTTCTTTAAGATAGGAAATGGACCTCTCATGCTAAAAATAGAAGCTGGGTGGTGGTGTGTGGGGTAGAGGGGAGGGGTGGTAAATCTGACAACATGTAAACTATTCTGGATGCCCAGGGCAGTGTCTGCTTGTCCATAGCAAGCTATGTGTCAGGGTGTTGCAAGTTTAACCTACAGGAACAGGATCCTTGGATCCTTCGTGAGCAATACTTCCTTTCATAGTTGTTTTGTCTGTAAAAGGCTTTTGCTTTTCAGGGAGTGTAATAATTGACTTGTTTTTTCACTCCTGTAAAAGTGGCAGTACAATGTATTTCCTGCCTTCTGCCTTAGATCACGGTGTGAAAATTCTGGAACCTTATCCTGTTGCTCTCGTGATTCTTATTTCAGGTTTCTCTGGAAACCCCCCTGGTAAGTGTGGAGGAGGCGGGACACTCTGACCCAAGACGAAAGGCCGGTTCCTCCAGCCAAAGAAAATAAACCTTAGGAGAGAAGGAAAAACAAAACAAAGCAAAAACGCGTCGGCTGTTCCCGAGAACAGCCTGCAGTGGAATCTACAGAGAGGACGACTGATGTGAGTGAGGAAGTGACTGTGTGTGGACTGTGGAGAGAGTAAGTCACGTGGGCCCCGAGGGCCTGGACTGGGTTAGGAGCGGTTGTGCTTTCAGAGGTGAGGTGTCAAGAAGGGAAAAGTGAATGTGGTCTGGAGTGTGGCCTTGGCTCCACGGGGTGTGCGTTCCTCCGAGGCCGTCAGGGAGCTCAGCCCCCGTGTTCCGCCGGGGCAGGGTACAGGGTTTGGCACCGAGGGGGGTAACTTGCTGGCTGGAGCAGCAGAACAGTGGCCTTGATTTGTCTTTTGGAAGATTTAAAAACCAAAAAGCATAAACATTGTGGTTCTTCAGCAATGCTTTCTCTGAAGAAATACTTAACGGAAGGACTCCTCCAGTTCACCATTCTGCTGAGTTTGATCGGGGTGCGGGTGGACGTGGATACTTACCTGACCTCGCAGCTCCCCCCGCTCCGGGAGATCATCCTGGGGCCCAGTTCCGCCTACACCCAGACCCAGTTCCACAACCTGAGGAACACCTTGGATGGCTATGGCATCCACCCCAAGAGCATAGACCTGGACAATTACTTCACCGCCCGGCGGCTCCTCAGTCAGGTGAGGGCCTTGGACAGGTTCCAGGTGCCGACCACCGAGGTGAACGCCTGGCTGGTCCACCGGGATCCGGAGGGGTCTGTCTCTGGCAGCCAGCCCAGCTCAGGCCTTGCCCTCGAGAGTTCCAGTGGCCTCCAAGATGTGACAGGCCCGGACAACGGGGTGCGAGAAAGCGAATCGGAGCAGGGATTCAGTGAAGATTTGGAGGATTTGGGGGCTGTAGCCCCTCCAGTCAGTGGAGACTTAACCAAAGAGGTTAGTGGCCACATGGAAGGGTTGGGGATGGGGGCTGGTTGGGCACGCGGGTGGATTGGTCCTGGAGAGTTGTGGTGGTCACAGTACTGACCCCTATAAAGAACCAGAGAGGCTCTGGTGTGCAGGGGAATCTCAGACATCGTTCCTGGGTAGAAATGGGCTGAATTGTCTGACTGGGACTGGGGGCTGGAAGCATTTCCTGTGTTGAACCATTGGCCCACCTCTGAATGTGCTGTCAGGGCAGTGGGAGGTTCTTAGAACATGCCAGTGTGTTCACTGCTCAGATTTCAACATGACTTCTGGAGCCTGGGGTGGGGGAGGGAGTCACACTGTGATAGGCTCTGGTGTGGTGTGTATCTGTTGCTAAGAGGCAAATATTTTGTGGACTCTTGCCTTCTGCCTCGCCCCACAGCCAAACGCATACACATCCTGAAGTTCTCCTTTGTGGTTAGTCTCCTTGTTTTAAGGGCCTGATAAGTACTGTCCTGGGCCTGAGCCAAGGGGGGGTAGATTTAGTTATTCTCGCTCCAGTGAGAATCAAGGCTCCATCTTTGCTAAGGCCCACTGCAGGGAGTAGGAAGGCGAGGCCTGCGAGCTAGAAGAGGAACTGGGTTCTTCGACTTAAGTGAGCTTGCTTTGAGCTGTCAGATCGTTAGCTCCTAACATGTGGCTGACACATGGTTCTGGGCAGAAAGTGATGCAGTTGCCTTTAGTGATGATAATGGCTACTGCTGCTCCTGCCCTACCAATGTGATGGTAAGGTGGCTTTGAACTCTTAATGTTTGGTCTGGTTTGCCTCTCAGCCCCAAGGAGCTTTACAGAATGCCCACTGCAGTCTCCTGGCCATTAGGGAAAGAGAAGACGGGGTTGGACTCCCCGGAACTGAGTTTTGGGGTTTGGGGGTGGGGGAGAAGGCATGTAAAAAGTGTTGCAGATGCTGAACTTGCCTTTTTCTGCCCACCAGTCAGACCAGGTTTTGCCTTCAAGTGTCTTGCACTTGAGCCTGTTCCTGAGCTCAGTTCTCTGAATGGTAGTGACTGTCAAAGTGTGTGGCTTCCTCTGGGCTGGAGGTCCTAAGCTGGGGGGATTTTGCTCCCCAGGGGACATGTGGCAATGTCTAGAGACAGTTTTGGTGGTTACAACTAGAGGAAGTGCTATTAGCATCTAGTGGGGAGAGGCCAGGGATGCTGCTAAACTTCCTAAAAAGCACAGGACAGTCCCCAAATGTCAGTAGTGCCAGGGCTCCCCTGCTCCCCTGGCTCACACTGATCTACTTGAGAGAGACTGGAATAGTCTGGGCATGGGAGGGCGCCTTCCCTTAGGTCTTACAGTGCTACTGGGGACTTGGACCTCTCTTCCTTCCGCTTCCTCTGCCCTGTCCCTTCGGGTGGGCTCCAGTCTTGGCACAGTGGTCTGAAGAAGTAGGCCTCCCAGCCTCCTGTCCGGTCCTTCTGCTGCACTGTAGCTCCCCTGGGGGTAGGTGTGACTGGGCTTGCTCTTGGGAACCCTGTAGGGTAGCTCCATTCCTCTTCCTGCCGGCAGCCCTCCTGGGATGGCTGGACGTTTGGGTTGTGATGTGCAGGGGGTGGACTTTGACCCTGCGTTCCTCCGTTCCTTGGCCTTCATGAAGGTTATGTTCTCCCAGGCCTTCCCTGCTCCCTTTGGGGGCTGGTGGAGGGTCAGCATTAGGGGCCCAGGCTGGGCATGGGGCGAGGGAGGACTATTATGTGTCCAAAACATTCGCTCAGCAACTCATGGATAAAAATACCCAGGTCTGGGCCATGTGACAGGTGTCAACTGGAGCTGGTATTTCCCTGGGTGGCAGCGCTCCCCTGCTGCCAGGCCTGTTCGATGGACAGCCATTGCCCAGGCCCTTGTCAGGGATAGGATTCCCCTTGAGGCTGGCACTCTGCCCAGAGCGAGGTGGCTGGTGTACAGCTCTTTCCAGGCCAGGAGCAGGGGGAACGGACTGTTCCTGACCTGACCTTAGGCTCCAGGGGAGCAGCAGTGAGGAGGGGAGTCAGAGATGTGATCTGATTTTTGTCAGGGGCTTTTTTTCCTGCTCTTAGAGATGTGAGCCAGGGGTCAGGCAGCGATGCTCTAGGACAAAGCGAGGATAAAGAGGGTGGGGGGTGTTTGTGGCCCAGGCCCTGGTGTTTCAGAACACCTGCCTCCCTCAGCTGGCCTTCAGGCTCAGTCTTCCTCCTCTTGCCTGGGGCTGGGGCTGGGGCTGGTCAGCACTGTGACATTGCTGCACATGTGCAAATGGCGTTTTCCCTTCCTCTGGTCCGGCCTGTTGTGGGGCAACAAAGCCACTGGCTGAGTGGGTCTGGGTGCCCTGGGTTCCGGCCCAGCCTGGCGTTTGATCCTCGGGCTGGAGGACAACTGGCCACAGCCCTTGTGAGGAACGGGAAAAGAAACTCCTTCCACTTCCAGGGCACAACTTAAATTCCCGGAGAAGCTTCAGGAGTGTCTGCCCAGTCCTCAGTGGGCTGGGGAAGCTGGATGCAACTGGAGGGAGAGTGGCACCCCTTCCCCCCAGGGCTCTCTCACTGCGCCACCCCCGCTGGCTGACTGGGCTGGGTGGGGCTGCCCGCCCCTGGGTGCGTCTCCTTGAGGAGACGGAGGCGGCTCAGAGATGGGCTGGTTCCTTGCGGCAGCTTCTCCAGCTGCCCTGGTGCAGAGATTGGCTACCGGCTGCAGCTAGGTAACAGGCGGTGGGAGGGGATTGGCTCTTTCCGCATCTCCAGCGGAGACTTGGGGGAGGAGATTGGCTCTCGTCGCATCCTAGGTAACGACAGTGGGAGGGGATTGGCTCTTTCCGCAGCCCAGCTGCTGACCTGGGGGAGGGGATTGGTTCTCTGCAGCCTCAGCAGTGACCTGCGGGGTGGGAGGGGGAGGGGATTGGCTCCTTGCTGCAGCCTAGGTAACAAGTTTGGGGGGCGTGGGGAGGGGGAGAGAGGGGGAGAGGGAGGAGTGGGAGGATAGGCCTAGGAGGGAGCTGGCTTTCCTCTGCAGCCTGAGCACGGAGCATGGGGTGGGAGTCCCATCTCACTGCAGCCTCTGCGGTGAGCTCAGGGTGGGGGCTGCCGGGTGCCTGAGTGGAACTGGGGTTGTGAGGTGGGAGGGGGCTACTCAAGGATGGAGGAAGAGGGCTGGGCTGGGCCGCCCAGGCAGCAGTACGGGCGGGGCACCTCCTCAGGCCCCTCGGAGCTAGCTCGGGGCCACCCTTCCAGCCTGGTGTGCTCCCTGCAAGCCAAGAGCTCCTTGCAGCCCCCTGTCCGGCTTCCCTGCACCGGCTGCCCCGGGGCTCATCTTGGAGACCATGACCCGCCTGGACCGCAGCTCTCACAGTGGTGGGGGCCCTGCCAAAGGGAGCAGGCCCCTTAACTCTTTGCTGGCTGGTCATCGGGTGGCCCAGCCCCCCTCTGCTCCTGGGTCCAGGGCTTCTGTTCAGGTTGGTGTATGTGGGGAGACCAAAGGGAGAGGTACACGTGGTGGGAGGTCTCAGGATCCGGGAGGGCTGTGGTGGGGAAAGGGCACCTGGTCAGGGCTGGGGGAGGTGGGTCTCCTCGGAGGATACTCCTTTCTGAAAAGTGCCGCCTTTTTAACCTCTGGATGGCAGGCAGTGGTGTAGTGTTTCTTTAGCCATAGGGGGGGTCGTGTAGAAAAGCTGGAATAGCTCTTATTTATTGGGTTTCTATGCTGGTGGCAATGGGGGTGACAGTTGGTGCAGGAACTTTAAGGTCCACCAGGGTAGGGCAGAAGGGAGGCGTTTTGGTACCTGAGGCGGCAGTTGTGGCCAAGTGGTGATGGGGGCTGTCCTTGAGTGGACTGACTAATGGGGAATCAGGGAGCCCTGGGGTGTGGTAAGGGAGTGAGAGCTCTGGTGGAAGGGGGCACCGCGGAGCAGGCCTTGGCAGGGGTGGGGTGCCCGGTGAGAATCAGCTGACTGCTTGAAGCTCTCCTGGGATCAGCAGCTTGCTAGGATCAGCTGAGAGTGGGGGTTCTGGCAGGGATGGATCTTGAGGTGAGCCTGGGCTTTAAGAGTTGTGGGTGTTCGTTCAGCTTCACTCCTGCCTCAGCCAGGAAGGGGGAATGACTTTAGGAAGGACTGAAGACAGCCTGTCGTTGTCATTGGTTGCATCAGGTGGTTGCAAATGCAGGGATTTTCCTCTCTAGCCCACCCCACCCCTTTATGCAAATGAAAATGGCACCACAGGCTGATGCAAGCCTGGCCACCACAAAGCAATTCTGCATGACAGTTTGCCCTTGCTTGCTGTGGCCAGCTCCCTACAAGCCATGTTTTAAGGAATTCCCATTCACCAAATGATTATTGTCTGAACTTGCCCTTTGCTCCTTAGAGGAGGTGGCCCTACCTTTTGGCCGGGCTGTTTCTGTTTTGGATCCTGAGCCCACAGACCTGGATTTTTCTGGAAGCTGGTGTCTTGATGAAGCCTTGCTGGCACGGAGTAGCAGGGGGTAGAGTCTGGAAGGGAACGATGGGACTGAGGCTAGGAGGGACCTCTGAGGAGCAAGGCAGGGAGGGAGGGAGGGGCCGCTGGGCCTGTGAGCTAAAGTCATGGTGATCTGTCTTTCAGGACATAGATCTGATTGACATCCTTTGGCGACAGGATATTGACCTGGGGGCTGGGCGTGAGGTTTTTGACTATAGTCATCGCCAGAAAGAGCAGGATGTGGATAAGGAACTGCAAGATGGAACGGAGCAGGAGGACACCTGGCCAGGAGAGGGCGAAGACGTTCTGGCACGAAACCTGCTAGTGGATGGAGAAACTGGGGAGAGCTTCCCTGCCCAGGTACTCTCACCTCTGCTCAGTCCCAGAAACTTCTTAGAGAAGGCAGTTGTGTCTGTGGGAGGGACCTGGTTGTATATTTGGGTTGGCATCTCCAAGTCAGTCAGTCAGTGAGTGGACTGAGAAAGGAGTGCAGGAGCACAACAGAAGCAGAGGGGCCAGGCCTTGGTAACAAACAGTCCAGAGGCAAAGCACTTAGCAGATCCTACCTGTGTCAAGGCTCTTCCACCCTCTCTCGGTTCTCCCCTAGAGTTGGGGACTCAGGGTTAGTCTTCAGCCCAGGAGTGGACCTGCAACTACACAGGTCCTCCGTCAGCAGCCCCTTGGGAAGGCTGAGGAAGAGGCTTCAAGCCTGCAGGCAGCCAGAGCCCAGATGAGTCAGACTTACAGTTGCTGTTGCCACAGGTGCCTGGTGGGGAGGACCAGACAGCCCTGTCCCTGGAAGAGTGCCTTAGGCTGCTGGAGGCCACCTGCCCCTTTGGGGAGAATGCTGAGGTGAGCAGGACTCCAGGAAGAGCCCCCAAGCCAGCAGGGCAGGCAGCACATGTGTTCCTCCGTGGGTGCCGGGGGGCCGACTCTTGGTGCTGGCCTTGTCCTGGCTGCTGGGGTGAAATCAGAGGAAGGAAGGAACAGAACCTCAGGTGGCAGTCTTTGGGAGGAAAGCGGAAGGCTGGTCTTTCCTTCTTTCTCTGTTAAAGCCTCTGTATTTTGCCCTAGTTTCCAGCAGACATTTCCAGCTTAACAGAAGCAGTGCCTAGTGAGAGTGAGCCCCCAGGTCTTCAAAACAACCTCTTGTCTCCTCTCCTGACGGGGACAGAGTCACCATTTGATTTGGAACAGCAGTGGCAAGACCTCATGTCCATCATGGAGATGCAGGTAGGACTATCAGAACAGGGCACAAACCTACTGGAGTTTTGGTGGTGTATTAGCACTCAGTTTCTTTCCCCCTGTGGGAAGAGAAAGCCTACCATCTCTATCTAATCCATAGGAAAGTGGGGACACTGACAGGTAACTGTCTAGGTGTCTCCCTGGGGCAGTAGGGGGTAGTCAGGAGTAGGGTTTGGGTGAAAACCCCAGGGCTTGAGTCCTTTGGAGTGAGCCTGCCTCCAAGGCATGCCTTCTTTCCCTTCAAGCAGACAGTCACTTGGCTGGGTGCTCCCAAGGGCTGGGTGCTCCCAAGGGCGAGGGAGAATAAAAGTCATCTCACTTGTAGCCCTGAAGTCATCTAGTCAGCCCTTTATCATCTTAGAGGTGTGGAGATGGAAACTCAGAGGTTGAGAGAGATGCCCACGGTCATAGAGCAAGTGGTGTAGTCAGGTGTTCGCACTCCAAGGCTTGGTCTTTTACTGTTCTGATTTAGCAGTGAAATGGTAGTCATTGTTGGGTGTTTTAAGTTTCCTTCCAAGAGGAGGAAGAGTATGGCCAAATATGAGCTGGTCAGTCCCTCACTGGGGTGGAGCACATGGGGAGGAACCCATTTCTGCTCGGCCTAGTGGATGGATGGGGGCCAGGAGCTGATGCTGTGGTCTTCATACCCATGGGATTATGTCTGTGCTGGGTGCCTGCTAGTGTTAGCCCCCAGCCTCACCTGGGGAGGGAGTCTGCACTGAGTGAAAGGTGACACTCTTCTTCCCTTCCAGGCCATGGAAGTGAACACATCAACCAGTGAAATTCTGTACAATGCCCCTCCTGGAGACCCACTGAGCACCAACTACAGCCTTGCCCCCAACACTCCCATCAATCAGAATGTCAGCCTGCATCAGGCGTCCCTGGGCGGCTGCAGCCAGGACTTCTCGATCTTCAGCCCTGAGGTGGAGAGCCTGCCTGTGGCCAGCAGCTCCACTTTGCTCCCGCTGGTCCCCAGTAATTCCACCAGCCTCAACTCCACCTTTGGCTCTACCAACCTGGCGGGTCTCTTCTTTCCGCCCCAGCTCAATGGCACAGCCAATGACACTGTAGGCCCTGACCTGCCTGACCCACTTGGGGGTCTGTTAGATGAAGCCATGCTGGATGAGATCAGCCTGATGGACCTGGCCATTGNGTGGCCAGCAGCTCCACTTTGCTCCCGCTGGTCCCCAGTAATTCCACCAGCCTCAACTCCACCTTTGGCTCTACCAACCTGGCGGGTCTCTTCTTTCCGCCCCAGCTCAATGGCACAGCCAATGACACTGTAGGCCCCGACCTGCCTGACCCACTTGGGGGTCTGTTAGATGAAGCCATGCTGGATGAGATCAGCCTGATGGACCTGGCCATTGAGGAAGGCTTTAACTCCGTGCAGGCCTCCCAGCTTGAAGAGGAATTTGACTCTGACTCAGGCCTCTCCTTGGACTCTAGCCATAGCCCTTCCTCTCTGAGCAGCTCTGAAGGCAGTTCTTCCTCCTCCTCTTCCTCCTCCTCCTCTGCTTCTTCTTCAGCCTCTTCCTCCTTTTCTGAGGAAGGTGCTGTCGGCTACAGCTCTGACTCTGAAACTCTGGATCTAGAAGAGGCAGAGGGCGCTGTGGGCTACCAGCCTGAATATTCCAAGTTCTGCCGCATGAGCTATCAGGATCCGTCTCAGCTCTCCTGCCTGCCCTACTTGGAGCATGTGGGCCACAACCACACGTACAACATGGCACCCAGTGCCCTTGACTCTGCTGACCTGCCACCACCCAGCACCCTCAAGAAAGGCAGCAAGGAGAAGCAGGCTGACTTCCTAGACAAGCAGATGAGCCGGGATGAGCATCGAGCCCGAGCCATGAAGATCCCCTTCACCAATGACAAGATCATCAACCTGCCTGTGGAGGAATTCAATGAGCTGCTGTCCAAATACCAGCTCAGCGAAGCCCAGCTGAGCCTCATCCGGGACATCCGGCGTCGGGGCAAGAACAAGATGGCAGCACAGAACTGCCGCAAGCGCAAGCTGGACACCATCCTGAACCTGGAGCGGGATGTGGAGGACCTGCAGCGCGATAAAGCCCGGCTGCTGCGGGAAAAAGTGGAGTTCCTCCGGTCCCTGAGGCAGATGAAGCAGAAGGTCCAGAGCCTGTACCAGGAGGTGTTTGGGCGGCTGCGAGATGAGAATGGGCGACCTTACTCACCCAGTCAGTATGCTCTCCAGTATGCCGGGGATGGCAGCGTCCTCCTCATTCCCCGCACCCTGGCTGACCAGCAGGCCCGGCGACAGGAGAGGAAGCCAAAAGACCGGAGAAAGTGAGCCTGGGGTGGAAGGGGGGTCAACACTCACCAAGATTGAAACTGGAGAAGGGCTGGGCCTGGACCTGGACCTACAGCAGGAGGACTTGAATGCCTTCTTATCCAATAGATCTCAGATGGGATGACTGTCGGTCAGTGGAAGAGGCTGGTGCAGGTGCCGTCTGGCTCAGCTTCCCCCACTGGGGAGTGGAAGTAGCCAGACTGTTTGGGTGGACAGGGTCCTCACTCATCCCCCTTTCATTTGAGGGAAGGGGTGGGGTGGTGATGGCATTGATGGAGGCTTGACGAAGGGGAAGGAAGGGACTTGTGAAAGGAGACAAAGTAGTAGAAAGTCTCATTCCAGGAAGAAAGGAAAGAAACCAAAAAAAAAAAAAAAAATCAAAGCTTGAAAAAAGTGCAGGTTAATATTGAATCTGACCAGGATTCCAGGCAGGTTTTAGGTGGGACTAGGTCATTGGTGTGAGTAAACCCCACTTCACCCCAGAGGAGGTGTGGAACAGACAGGGTGGGTTCTGGGAGGGGCTTTGTGAATTCTTTCTGCTCCCGCACTTTGGCATCCCTGAAGGGGAGGCTCTTTGATGTCTCCTTGAATATTTCAATGCCAGGGAGCCACTGGAACCCAATACTAGCTAGCTTGGAGGGTTAGGGTTAAAGGTTGGAGCACACAGGAGAGGATCACAAGGCCCAGTGTTGCAGGAGCCCCAACACCAAGCATGCCACTCACTGCCCTGCCACTCCATCTCCCTTGGTGCCTAGTCACCCCTGAGCTGAGGCTCCCACAGCTCCATCAGAACCTGCATGCAAGTGCTGTTCTCTCTTCCTGGCCCCTCACTGGCTGCCCAGAGCTCTTCTGCAGCTGGGGTGCTGGCAGTGCCCCCAGTGATGGGTCTGCAGCCTCCTGGGGGCTGTTTTGAGGCAGGGGGGGTAATGTGGAGAAGCCAGGCAGTATTCAGCACAATACTGGGGAGTGACCCCCTCAGGCCTCCCACCAAACAACTGGGCTTGTCACTGGAAAAGACAAACTATAAAACCCAGCAACAACAAAACTAGTCCTCTTAGAGTTTCCTGCGCTTTTTTTTTTCCCCCTAAGGGCTTTGAGCCCTGTTTCACTTATAGGGTCTAGAATGCTTGTGTTGAGTAAAAAGGAGATACCCCAATATTCAAAGCTGCTAAATGTTCTCTTTGCCATAAAGACTCCGTGTAACTGTGTGAACATTTGGGATTTTTCTCCTCCGTCCCGAGGTCTCCGTCTGCTTTCTTTTTTGGGTGTCTTCCTAGGAGAATGAGAAGTGCATGTGATGGTGGTTGAGAGCACCTTCCCCCACCCCAGGCTCTTGGCTACAGGCAGCTTCTCGGCACCCCCAGCTCAGCAAGGGCTCCTTGGAGGACTGCCTGGGGGAGGCAGAGGGAAGTGCCAAGGTGGCCATATGGTTCCAGGACCAGTGTCTATTTTTTTGAATGTTTGCTACTGCTGCCCCCCACCTGTTTGGAATAATAGGAATGCTCTGAGTGGGGGAAGTGCTGATTCTCCCCATTTGGAGTGGGGCAGGCAGCACATTCACTGAGCAGTAGGAGCCTGGGAAGTGCTTTTATAAATTATTTTCCTTGTAGATTTTATTTTTAATTTATCTGTGACCTGCCAGGGAGAGGGGAGAGAGAGAGAGGGGGTTGTGAACACAAGACAAAATAAAATAAAATGGATGATTCATTCTCAAGCGCAGTTTTTCCCTATCCTGAACTTAAAAGTAAATAGGCCTCACGAGGGCTGGCCACTGTGCAGCTGAGGCAGTTCATATGGGAAAGGGAGCGGCTAATGAGTGAGAAGACAAAATAGTCTTAACTACTGTATTAGTAAGCCTTCTGCGCAGGTGTTGGGTACCTCTTTACAGGGTTTGCAGGCTGTCCTCTCAGAGGAAGGATTCAGACTCCTTTTGTCCTTTCTCACAGGCCAGGCTAGGTGGAGCTGGTGTCACCTGGCCCAGCTCTGTATTTCCTGTCCACCTCTAACAGACTGCATGTATCTTGACTGTGCTGCTACTTCTCTGGTGGCCCCACCTGCCAGTGTTGCAGAGCACTGCAGTGTAGTCACACTGACAACTGTGATAGTGAAAACCTGAGAATCAACAAGACCAACAGGTGCCAGGTGCTTCTGTTGAACCGAGTAAGGCCGTAGGGCCTGAAAAGCAGGAAGCTAGACTCCAGGTTTTGAGGCATCAGAAAACCCCAGCTGAGGTGACCAGAATCTGTCCTCCCTCCAAAACACCTGACACTATCAAGCCTTTGGCGTGCTGATGTGACAAGGTACTGAGTGGTTTCTGGAACTGCCACAGGCCCATCTTGAGGAAGGTAGCAAATGCCCGAGTAATGATGGCTCACCGGCAGCCCAAGATGCACTGACAAGTTTTACGACCAGAAGCTGTGATCTTGAGTTCCCTGTACCACTGTGTGACCTGGCTCGGCCTTGTCCTTCAGTGATGCTGTGAGTTATCCTAAGGAATGGAATAAAACTCCAGGAGTAATGTTGATTTCTTAAATTTGTTTATAATGGCTCTCCCCTCATCTCTAGTTGGAAATATTTGGTCATATAAAAACAAGCTCTTCCCTAATTAGAAATTAGTATTTGTCAGCCACATAAAACCAAGACTCTTAAAGGAAAAAAAAACTATAAAAATTGGAAAAACTACTTCATGATGATAAATAATATATATGAGGAAACTGACAAAATTCAGAGAGTAATGTTTTTGTGTCCCTTCTAGAACTGTGTAGGTACTTCGGTCTGTTTCATATAGCATTAGGCTATACATTTTATCTTGTTTTGCAACTTATTTTTTTAGTTTAATTGATGTAAAGATTTTTCAAGTGAAACCCCCCCCCCTTTGCTAGTGTTGCCTCTGCTCTCAAAGTATTTCCTCATGCCCCTCTCCCATGTCCCCTTGTGAGAGAGGCACAGACAGTTGTGTCTGAGATCACACTGCTGATCAGCTGGGGCTCTGAGCCAAGTTGGTCAGCACTGCTGTGGAGCTGGCCTCTTTTGCTACTGGCAGGTGGAGTTGGTGTTCATCTTCAAATTTTTTTCTGGCAGGGAGATATGAGGACTCAAGGTCTGTGAAAGAGCTGTTACGCCCAAGACAGGAAGTGAGAAGAGATTGTAGGGTTGGCAAGGAAATGGATATGAACAGTCTTTGATCCTTAACTAAGGACCAAACTTCAGTGTGCCTGCTAGGGTGGGGGTAAGTTTGCTTTGTCTTGACCTCAGCAGTCCTGGGCTTCATTCAAATTAATTTTCCATACATCTTAATTCATGCAAGAAGATGGAAAGAGACCCACTGTTTTAAAATTTGCCCTGCACAGATCTTACCAATGAAGGGGGTGGAGGGAGCGCTATAGTGATCTAGAGCCAGTGTCTGGCTCTGGGTGACTCCCTGCACTTTCTAGGGAAAATTAAACAGAAACTAGTCAAACAGCTGGTGATCTAGCAGTTACTTTCCAAAGGACCTGTCATCTTCAGGGTGCTATAGTCCCCACTTTTACAGCCCTGGGTTATATCAGGTTTTGCTGCTCTACAGGTTTCTTTTGCAAATAGCTGAAAAAACAAGTGTCTTGCAGGCAAAACAAAAGCCCACCACCCTCCAGTCTCCTACATCACATCCAGCAGGCACTGACCTAGAGCAATAGCTTAGAAGCTCAGACTGAGTAGTTTCAAGGCACATCCAACCAGAAGTTTAAAAAATCCCTTAACCTAATTTCCTTAATGCTATCTATATACAAATAGAAGTACCAGACCAATGTCTCTCTGGAAGTCATTTTCCCAGCCAAGTGTCGAAATTCTCTAGCAAAACCCATGTGCTTGATTATTGTACGTGGTTAAGCCCTGTTTTCCTACCACGGATTCATCTGGGAAGTGGATAAGGACCCAAAGACCCCTGACTCGATTCGATATTTTGTCAGTGTGCCAAGAACAGTGACCCTCTCACCTTTCTTACACAGAAGTCTGTGATCCTCCTTGTTTCTAGTTCTGACTTCATCGTGGAACATGCAGGGACTCTGGGGAATATATGGGACCTTAACACCTGATTTGAATTCTAGTCCTTGTTCTGTCCAGGGATTCTTTGAAAGTTCATTCACATCTGCCTGAATTAGTTGAGAAACAGAAGCCAGCACACAAGTTGTCTCCCAAGGAGAGTATGGGACCTTGGGAGGTCCCTATACACCTAAAGTGTGTTTTCAAAACCAGCTGGGTAGAAACTTGTTTCCCTTTTTGAGTACACAAAAATATTGGTGTTAGTCTTAAAGTTGGTCCTTTCCCAGTCTAACTAACTGCAGACTGGAAGAGATAGGCTGCACAGTATTTTGTTACTTCATTCCAGATGCTATTTCAACCAAGGAAACAAAACCTGGTTCAGTTCACATGGGGAGACACAGAAGACGACCAGAGTTGGTGCTCTGCCCTGTCCCAGAGCCAGGCCCCAGAACTGCCCAACTTGACCCCAGGCTATGCAAACTGTAAACAGGGCAGGACTGGTCCAAGTCAAATAGGACATGTGGGGTAGAGAGTGGCGTTGGTGTGTCACCACCATGCAAACCAACAAGGTCACAGTGCAGACCCAGACTTGCTACTGAGTGTTTTAACACAAGGTATTTAAGTCTATGGCCATACCACCCTCAATGCACCCAATCTCGTCTGATCTCGGAAGCTAAGCAGGGTCGGGCCTGGTTAGTACTTGGATGGGAGAACACAAGCTATTTAAAATAAAGAAAAACTATAGAACTGAATTGTCAGCATATATTATAACAATGTTTCAACTTTACCTTGAAGCTCTGCTACCTCAATGGCCTAAGGGCAGAAAAAAGCCTTAGACACAGATTACAGTTGACCCTTGAACAATGTGTGTGAATCACACAGGTCCACATGTGGATTTTAAAAAATACTGTAACTGTATTTTCTTTTATGATTTCAAAAATAACTTTAAGGATACAGTTATGTAACACATAGTACATAAAATATGTGTTAATTGACTTAGTATTATTGGTGAGGCTTCTGGTCAACAGTAGGCTACTGACCTACTGGTTTTCAGTAGCCAGGTTACTTGTGGATTTCAACTGCATGGGGGAGGGGTATCAGTGTCCCAACCCGTGTTGTTCAAGGGTCAACTAACTGTCCTACTCTACTCACTCCCACAGAGCAGGACCAACTATGCTTTTTCATTCCTGCAGATGGTTTCATTTCAGATTTCATTTGCTTTCAATATTTAGCAGGAAGCTCTCAAGGCCAAGGTTAATTAAAAGTCACTCATAAAAGAGATGAGCAACTTGAACACACTGGCTAGGAAAGCAGTAACTTTTGGAGAAAACCTCAGTGCAGGGTGGTCAAACCAAGGGTGATGTACATACAGATCAGAGAATGATAGTTGTCTGGGGATCGTTTAAGCTCTATCCAACTTCCTTATTCACACGCCAGAACACCAGGGTGCCCCTGGTGAAGCCAGGACTCCTTCCTTTACTAAGCTGAATGCTGGCATGGTAGTGATACCAGTATTTCAAATTCTAGAGGAGGGAAAACACTGAGTCTGGACTTAATTCAGTCCTATCAGGTCTAAATTTTTTTAAAGATTTTATTTATCTTTAGAGGGGAAGGGAAGGAGGGAGAGAAATATCAATGTATGGTGGCCTCTGGTGCGTCCCCTGCTGGGAA